>NC_143509.1:19504366-19829727 GCF_031878675.1 Megascapheus bottae
ATATCATATCTTGACTTTTTATACAGTCATTTTGAAAACTCAAATTTATATCCTACAATGCTTACAGACTAAATTCAGAATCTAAATCTTACCATTTCTTCTCTTCTAAAATCTCTCCACCTTCTTGTTGTTTCATAAGTAAGATAAGACTCATTCTCTCTCACAGATTTATTCAACATTCTATGGAGTCTGGCTACATCAGCTCCAGTCACCTCACACTTTGTCCCTTAGGTTCTAGGTACCTGACAGATCATTATGTTATACATAAAAGGTTTTACTTATTGTGTTGTGTCAGACTGACATCCTAGCCTGTTTATTTGGTGACCTTCAATGGGTAACATATGGGATAAATTACTCAGATGCTGGGCACTGGTGGCTCATGCCTATAATCCTAGCTACCAGGAAGCTAAAATCTGAGGATCACGGATCAAAGCCAACCCAGGGCACTAAAGTCCTTGAGATTCTTATTTCCAATTAATCACCAGAAAATTGGAAGTGGCACTGTGACTTACGTGTTAGAGCACTAGCTTGAGCTGAAGAGCTCAGGAACAGCGCCCAGGCCCAAAGTTCAAGCCCATGACTGACCCCCCCCCAAAAAAAAATTTGACATTTTATTATTTTTTAAAATTTTATTTTAAAGGTGGTTAATTTAGAGTGGTTACAGTTACCTAAGTCAGGAGATGACATTTCTTTTTGGACAGTATTACTTCCTCCTTAATTCTTTCCTATTTTTCTCCTTTTGACCCACCTTCCCACCAAAAGTTTATAATTCATTTCCAACACAGTGTATACTAAGTATGGCTGCTGAATTGGTTCACCCTTTTCCTCACCATTTCTGTGTTTCCACTTTCCCTCCCTACCAGATAAACTTAGGTACAAGAGTACAGAAAGCTAAACAAGAGACAGAGGGTACAAGCCAAAGAACAAAGGAGAAGAAAAGAAAGAGAATCACAAAAAGTACATTCCATGTGTAACATAAAGATTTCCTTTATTACTCATATTTCTTAAAGCAAGAACTATATCATGTTTATTCAAAATTTATCCCGAAGGTTCCTCTAAAGACTGACATAGAGCTCTCCTAGGACCTAGCAATCTCACTCCTAGGCCAAATGTGCAGAAACAAGGTCATATATTTTTTTTATTGTAATTAGTAAAAGGGTTACATGATATTTGCCAGATAGAAGGTGCGTTAATTCACATACATTGATACCCTTTCACATGTCTTGGTACCCATTTCCCTCCCCCCCACACCGCCCACCCGTCTTGGTTTTCCCCCCTTCCCTATCAAATTTCAAATATCCAAATACAAACAAATTCAATATATTAGATAACAAAGTGAGATACTATACTAATATGAGATAACAAGGGACAGCAAAGGAGATGAGAGACAACATAGTACATTAAGGACAACAATCATTCATTATATGGCTTTTGTTTCACTATCCTGGAGGTCCTTTTAATTAGCTTCACATTATATGTCCTTATGTATCAAGATTTTGCTCTATTGCAAATCTCTGCTAGTAGAGCCCAAGGTTTCTACTGATTATGACGAATGAGGGAAACCATTGAGCCTAAGTTCCTTTGAGTCTGGCTTACTTCACTTAATATGATTTTTTCTAAGTCTTTCCATTTCCTAACAAATGGGGCGATGTCATTCTTTCTGACAGCAGCATAGAATTCCATTGTGTACAAATACCACAACTTGTTGATCCACTCATCAACTGAGGGACATCTAGGTTGGTTCCATATCTTTGCTATGGTGAATAGTGCTGCAATGAACATTGTTGTGCTAGTGGGTTTAGTATGTCCTTGTTTCTGGATGGTTGGGTAAATGCCAAGTAGTGGAATTGCTGGGTCATAGGGGAGTTCTATGTTTAGCCTTTTGAGGCACTGCCACACTGCTTTCCATAGTGGTTGGACGAGTTTGCACTCCCACCAACAGTGTAGTAGTGATCCCTCCTGGCCACATCCCCTCCAGCATCTGTTGTCATTCATTTTCCTAATCCTGGCCATTCTAGCTGGAGTGAGGTGGAATCTTAGAGTTGTTTTGATTTGCATTTCTTTTATGACCAGAGATGTTGAGCATTTCTTCATGTGTCTATAGGCCATTTTTGTTTCTTCTTCAGAGAAGACTCTCTTTAAGTCTTTGGCCCATTTTTTAATGGGATGGTTGTTACTTTGGAGGTTAGTTTTGGAGTGATTCAATTTTTTGAGTTGTTGATATATTTTAGATATGAGGCCTTTGTCCGTTGTTTGGTTGGTGAAGATCTTCTCCCACTCTGTAGGCTTCCTGATTAGTTTACTAGCTATGTCCTTTGCCATACAAAAGCTCTGCAGTTTAATGCAGTCCCACTTATCCAGCCTTTCTCTGATTTGTTGTGATTCTTGGTCCTTATTAAGAAAGTTTCGACCTGTGCCAAGGAGGCCTACTGTATCTCCTATTCCTTCCTGCAGAGTTTTCAGTGTGTCAGCTTTTACCTCCAGGTCTTTGATCCATTTGGAGTTAATTCTAGTGCAAGGTGACAAAGAAGGATCCAGCTTTAGTTTTCTGCAGGTGCTTAACCAGTTCTGCCAGCACAACTTGTTGAAGAGGCTGTCTTTCTTCCATTCTATTTTTTTGGCGCCCTTGCCAAAGATTAGGTGGCCATAGGTCTGTGGTTTAATATCTGGGTCCTCAGTTCTATTCCATTGGTCTTCAGGCCTATTCCTGTGCCAGTACCAAGCTGTTTTGAGGATTATAGCTCTGTAATAGAGTCTAAAGTTTGGAATTGAAATTCCTCCAGCGCTGTTCTTTCTGCTAAGAAGTGTTTTTGCTATACAGGGTCTTTTATTATTCCATATGAAATTTTGGATTGCCTCTTCTATTTCTTTAAAGAATGACATTGGGATGTTGATGGGTATTGCATTGAATTTGTAGATAGCTCTTGGCAAGATTGTCATTTTCACAATGTTGATTCTTCCAATCCAGGAGCATGGGAGGTTTTTCCATTTCCTTAGTTCTGCTTTAATTTTCTTTTTTAGGGTTTTAAAGTTTTCGTCAAAAAGGTCCTTTACATTCTTAGTTAAGCTAATTCCTAGGTACTTTATTTTCTTTGAGGCTATTGTGAAAGGAGTTTCTTTCCTGATTATTGCCTCGTTCCTCTCACTGTTGGCATAAAGGAAGGCAGTTGATTTTTGAGGGTTGATTTTATAGCCTGCTACTCTTCCAAAGCTTTGGATCAGCTCAAGGAGCTTGGGAGTAGAGTCTATAGGATTCTTTAAATACAGAATCATGTCATCTGCAAAGAGGGATAGTTTTATTTCCTCTTTCCCTACTTGGATCCCCTTTATGCTTGCTTCTTGCCTTATTGCACTGGCTAGGAATTCTAGTACTATGTTAAAGAGGAGTGGAGAGAGTGGGCATCCTTGTCTCGTTCCTGATTTTAGAGGGAATGGCTTTAGATTTTCACCATTAAGTGTAATATTAGCAGTAGGTTTCTCATACACAGCCTTTATTACATTAAGGAATGTTCCATGGATTCCTAGTTTCTCCAGAGCTTTTAACATGAAGGGGTGTTGGATCTTGTCAAATGCCTTTTCCGCGTCTATTGAGACAATCATGTGATTTTTGTCTTTGCTCCTGTTGATGTGTTGAATTATATTAATTGATTTGCGTATGTTGAACCAGCTTTGCCTCCCTGTGATGAATCCAGTTTGATCATAGTGTATAATTTTTTGGATGAGTTGTTGTAGACGGTTGGCCAGTATTTTGTTGAGAAGTTTTGCATCGATGTTCATCAAAGATATAGGTCTATAGTTCTCTTTCTTTGATGAATCTCTGTCTGGTTTGGGGATGAGGGTTATACTGGCTTCATAGAATGAGTTTGGTAAGGAACCTTCATTTTCAATTTCGTTGAAGAGCTTGAGGAGTATTGGTGTGAGCGCTGCTTTGAAGACCTTATAGAATTCAGCTGTGAATCCATCTGGCCCTGGGCTTTTCTTAGGTGGAAGTTCTCTAATTGCCATTTCTATTTCAGAGCTTGAAATAGGCCTGTTGAGTTGGCTTAGTTCTTCTTGGTTCAGTGTGGGTATGTTAATATTGGCTAGGAATTCATCCATTTCATCTAGGTTCTCAAATTTGTTGGCATAAAGGTTTGAGAAGTATTCCCTCATGATATTCTGGATCTTGGTAATTTCTATCGTGATATTACCATTTTCATCTGCGAGTTTGTTTATTTCCATATGCTCTCTTCTTTTTTTGGTAAGATTTGGTAAGGGCTTGTCAATTTTGTTAATTCTTTCAAAGAACCAACTCCTTGTTTTGTTGATTCTTTCTATAGTCTTTTTGGATTCCAAATCATTTAATTCTGCTTTGATTTTAATTATTTGCTTTCTTCTACTGGGATTAGGGTTGGTTTGTTGCTCTTTTTCCAGGAGCTTAAGGTGGGACATTAACTTGTTGGTTTGCAATTTTTCCAACTTGTTGTTGTAGGCACTCAGCGCTATAAATTTTCCTCTGAGTACTGCCTTTGCTGTGTCCCAAAGGAGTTGGTATTTTGTGTGCTCCTTACTGTTAAATTTCATAAGCTGTTGGATTTCTGTTCTGATCTCTTCAATGACCCATTGGTGGTTCAACAATGTGTTGTTCAGTCTCCATGAGTTACAGGGTTTTCGTTGGTAGAGGTGTGTGTTCAGTTCAAGTTTGATGCCTTTGTGGTCTGAGAGTGTGCATGGAATAATTTCTGTGTTTCTGAATCTGTCCAGGTTTGTTTTATGGCCTAAGATGTGATCTATTTTGGAAAATGTTCCATGTGCTGCTGAGAAAAACGTATATTGTGTTGTTGCTGGGTGGAATATTCTGCAGATGTCTGTTAGATCTCGTTGTTCTATATAGCTGTTCAGTTCTAAGGTTTCTCTGTTGAGTTTTTGCCTTGTTGATCTGTCCATAGGTGAGAGTGGTGTGTTAAAGTCACCGACAATCACTGTATTTCGATCTATGTATGGTTTCAGTGTAAGTAAAGTTTGCTTGATGAAGTTTGGAGCTCCGGGATTGGGTGTGTAAATATTTAGGATCGTTATGTCTTCCTGGAGGAAAGATCCCTTTAGTAGTATGTAGTAACCTTCTTTGTCTTTTCTTACTAATTTTGGTTTGAAGTCTATTTTATCTGATATGAGGAGGTCAACTCCAGCCTGTTTATGGGGGCCGTTAGCTTGATAGAGGTTATTCCAACCTCTCACTTTCAAAAGATGCTTGTTTTTTTGGGTAAGATGTGTCTCTTGAAGACAGCAGAACGATGGCTCTTGCTTTTTGATCCAACTAGACAGCCTATGCAGTTTAATTGGAGAGTTGAGTCCATTGATATTGAGAGTTAGGATTGAGAGATATTTATTAGGTCCTACCATTTTTAAAAGCTTTTATTTGGGCCTGTGTCTTGACAGTTCTTGTGGTCCTTAGGTGGTATGCTGTTTAGGTGCCATTTCTTTCCCTATATTGCCTTTATTTTGGTTTTCTATGTATAGAACATCTTGCAGAATTCTCTGTAGTGTTGGTTTTGTTGCGATATATTGTTGCAGCTTTTCCCTGGAATGGAATGTTTTTATTGTTCCCTCAGTTATGAATGAGAGCTTAGCTGGGTACAGTATTCTTGGTTGGTAGTTGTTTGACTTAAGGGCATGACATATATGCTTCCAGTCACTTCTTGCTTCCATGGTCTCTGCTGAGTAATCTGGGGTGATTCTGATTGGTTTTCCTTTATAGGTTACTGAACCCTTTTCCCTGGCTGCCTTTAGGATCCTTTTTTTGGTTTCTACTGATCCAGTTCGGATTACGATGTGGCGGTGAGATGTTCTTTTCTGGTCAGGTCTGTTTGGGGTTCTAAAAGCTTCTTGTATCTGGATGGGTCTGCCCTTCTGGATATTTGGGAAATTCTCTGAGATGATTCCCTGAAGTATATTTCCAATACCATTGACCTCTTTCTCCAGACCCTCCTCAATACCAATTAGCCTTAAATTAGGCTTCCTAATTGTATCTTGGACCTCCTGAAGCGCTCTCTCATTTTTCCTAGATTTGGATTGACTCATTTTCTGTTCTTTCTCTATAATAACTAAATTATCTTCAGCCCCGGAAATTCTCTCCTCTGCATTGTCTAACCTATTATCAAAGCTATCTACTTTATTTTTCATCTCCCTTGCTACTAATTGCTCATTTTTGATGCCTTGCATCTCTTCTTTTAGATCATGTATGGATTTCTTTAGCTCCTTGATTTCCATTTGAGTGGTTAGCTCAGTAGCTTTATTTTCTTTGAACATTTGCTGGAGTTCGGTCACCTTTTTATTTGTGGATTCTATGAATTCATCCATCTTTCTTTGAACAGCCTTTGTTATGGCTTCCTTTATGGCTCCTTCTTTTTCACTTATCACCTTGTTTATGGTTTCCTCTTGTTCAGCTATGGCTTCCTCCCTTATCTCTTTCTTTATATTTTCACATTTTTCATTAATGATGTTTATCAATTGCATTTGTACAGCACTTGGAAGACAGTCCTCTAGGCTTGCCAGTGACTGTTCCATTGGCTGTTTACATTGGGTGGGGGAGGTGGGAGGTGTTGTTTCTTGATTTGACATTTTTCTTGAGTTTCTTGTTCTGCCCATTTGAAAATGGGAGCAAGATTAATACTAAACACGATTATAGTTTTTCAGATATAACCAACCTAGACCTCTGTAGCTGGCAGACTCTAGATGTTCACGAGTTTTGATTGGTGTTATCACTGTTTCTTTTCGTGCAGTTACCGACTAGTCTAATTTTTCACTGATAAGCAATTTATATTCAAAACATTAAGCCTCTCAATCCAATCTCTATTGTCTTTAAGTCCCTCTGAGCCTAGAGGATAATTAAACACCTAGATATACAATGTTGCTCAACAGCCATCAAGTGTAGATCCATGCAGTATAAGGGTTGAAAGAGGAGCAGAAGTCCAGAGATAGAAAAATAGAATGAGAGAGGTCAGGGGGTAAGTAGGTAGAGTATTTGGAAAGTATTAGAATAAAACTTATGTGTTGCTGCGTGACTAGCTCTTAGCCCAACCAGTGGCCTCACTGTGGACCATGGGATGGATCTGCGAGCTTCTGTCTGAGCGCGGTTGGGGGACGTTTTCCTGTGCTGCTTCCAGGGGCGGCCCCAAGCCAAGGGTCTGGGGATTGAGAGTTTCAGGAGCTCTCAGCAGGACCAGCAGGAGGCCCCTCTGTTCCCAGGGGCGGGGCCCAGCTGGGGGCGTGGGCTCCAAGGGCGGAGCCGAGCCTTTTTGGTTCTCAGAAGGGGAGCTTGGCTGCTGGTAGGCCCTTCAGATCCCTGCTGTGTTTCCACTGCTTTGTCAGAGTCTGTGACTGTGGGGGCGGCCCTTGGTGGTGTCTTGCTCAGGGTTTCCAGCTGGGGGATGGCCCGCTCGAGAATTGAGGGGGGGCAGATGCTGGCTCCTATTTACCCGCACCCCCTACCCACTTTTGTAAGGCAGGTTGTCAAAGCCCTCTACTCTCCAGATCCAGTGGCCTGGGTGAGGAGCCTGGTGGGCGGGTGGGAGCTGGGACAGCTCCGCCTCCCCTGGTGGGGTGCTGAGTCTTAGGGTCCGCCCGCTTGTCAGTCTCTAGTCAGAGGGCTGGGGTTGAGCCTGTTGGGCGGGTGGGAGTTGGGACAGCCCCGCCTCCCTTGATGGGGTGCTGGGTCTTATGGGTAGCCCGCCTGTCAATCTCCAGTCAATGGCCTGAGGGAGGGGGCTGTTGAGGGGAGGGACAGGATTCTAAATTCCTTGCCCCCCTGCTCCCGCCAGTCTTTCTCGGGGCGGGGTGTTGGGGTCTGAGTTAAGTTCTATTGCTTGGCACCCGCTCCGCTTTCCCGATGTGTTTGGGGACGCGCTGTATATTACTCATGCCTCTGTGTCCGTCTGCGGGTGTTCCATGGTGGTGGGGAGTCTTTCACTCCCCTTGGGTCTCTGCCGCCGCCTGTGTTCTGTGTCTGGGTCCCGCTGCTTGCTGTCTGGTTCCGAGTCTGGGTTCAGCTGCTTCCGCCGTTCGCTGGCCCGGTTCTGTGCTGGTTTCTGCAGCCGTTGGGTTCCCAGCCTGGTGCCCTCCACTGCCGCCACTTTTCGTGGATTAGAGCCCGTGCCCGCCCCCGCTTTCCCCGCGTGGAGCCGGTGCCAGCTCAAGCCGCTTTGAAACAAGGCCATATTAAAGCTACTAGCACAAAGATGTTCATTGCAGCATTATTTACAATAGCTAAAGTATGAAAACAACCCAGATTCCCATCAGTATATGAATGGATCAAGAAAATGTGTTATTTGCATATAATGGAATATGCTACCATCAGAAAAAAAATGGCATCGCCCCATTTGTAAGGAAATGGAAAGATTTGGAAAAAATCATATTAAGTGAGGTAAGCCAGACACAAAGGAACAGCTCCATGATTTCCCTCATTTGTAATAATGAGTATTATATCTAGGATTTACTTAGCGGAAGATAGCTCAATAGGTATGCACATATGACCATATAAGATGATGCTAAGTGAGATAAACTCCAGGATATAGAATGAAGAGGTTTTACTTTGTGATTGTGTTTTCAATGTACTTTCTGAAGTTATTGTTTTCTTTTTTTCCTCTCTATGGTTTATTCTCTGTTGTAATTATATCTGATTTTGGTACCTCATATATTGCACATACATTTACTTGAATTAGGAAAGGGAAGGGGAACAAGTAAATGGTCAGACAAAGGACAAAAGGTGAACCAACATAACAGTGAAACACATTTGTTAATGTTTTGGAGATGGTTTCTACAACTTAGAGAGGTGCAAGGAAAAGTGGGAGAAAAACAAGAGTAGGGGTAAAACTGTTCAAGAAGAAATGTACTCACTATCTTTATCTTAAATATACTTCTGTACATCACTCTGACAAAAAAATTAAATTAGAAAAAGAATATACTCTCCATAGTTATATAATCCTCTCTGAACATTTTGCCACTATAATTACTGAATCTCTTATTAAAGGTGATCTTTGGTCCTCACACCATAAACCCAGAGCATAGTGCCTTGTTTTTTTCCTTTTAATTTTTCCCTCTGCATCTTTCCTTCTGTTTCTACAGCCAATGTCTTCTATGTTATTCTAAGCTGAAATTGTAGATGGGAATGTCAGTATGAAGCATGAGACTAGCTCCCTATCCTCAGCAAGGAAGAAAATGCTTCCCTTTTTACCAGTTATTTCTGACTTAATTTTGGCAGGAGGTCATGGACACTTACACTGGGACTGTAAACTGACAGAGTGGTGTTATTTACTTGGGAACTCACTTGCAACTAAAATTTTCTAAAACAATCAAAAGACTACTTCTCTAGAGTAAAGGTGGCTATAATGAAATTCAATGAAAATTTTGTCATTTCAGAAATTGTTACTGATGACATTTTCTACTTAATAAGCTATAATTTTAGAAGAAATAAGAAAGGAAAAATATTGTCATGTTGTGTAGTTTGGAGTATTTGATTAGATTTCAGGGCCAATGGTTTGCTGTCATTGCTAGTTATTGTTAATCAAGGTTTTGTATTAGATGCATTCACAGGCTGCCTATGGAGATAGGTCATCTGTATATAACTACAAGTTGTCCTCAGAAAGCCCTGTTCTGTTATTACTGTCTTGAAATCAACCACAACTTTATCTTTGAACTTGTGTTTTGTAAGTGACTTCCTGTGAAGCAATGGAGAATGTCTGACATTCTAGGCTACCGTTGGCCTTTGACCCTCCAATTTGCAACTAGTGTTCATCATGGCTTGGGGAATAGAGGATTCTGGTGGGGATTGTGGGAGTTCAGCAGGCTTCAAAGTGCATGTTGTTGGATGTGGTATCTCACAGCCACTTTCAAAACAAGGTTCTCAAATTGTATAGCTCAGGTCTAGGGAATAACATTGTCTAGGTGGAGGGTTTTAAAATTTTAAATGCATAATAAAGTATTCTGATAAGAATTTGTATTTATGAACCATCACTAGTACTGAAATATTATACGATCCAGATTAGCCAGGCAAAGTTTATTGAAGAATCTGAATAAGCCTTGAAAGACAAATACAATTCAGGTGAAAGTATGTTTAAGCAAGGTGGTATTAAAGTTAAACATATGAAGTATGGGCTTGGAAAAAACAGAATGAAGACAGCTTATCTTGGGCAAAATAAATTGGTGAATGATCAGTTAAAGGATCTTCAAATTGCTAGACTTAAAAGGCCTAGTCTTTTAAATACAATGTTTCCAAGAAATGAAACAAGAGACTTGTGATAGATGTAATTCAGGAAAGACTGTGATAGCCACAGAGCTCATGCAGAAGTCCAACGGGCTTAGCTAAGTACAGTGCTGGAATGGATTTTGCATACACCTGGGCAGCAGCAGCATGGACTTCTGGACATACTGATTTTGCCCATGATTGTTTTTCTGAATCCTCTGAGATCACTAGCCAAAGTGTGTAGAACATGTGTTATGCTAGGCATGGCTTTGGGTGCAGCATGGTCAATACTTAAGGAGAATTTGGATCGTGATGTCCTTGAACTCTCCCGAACCTCAGTGACTCCCTGATCAGAAGACAAGTGTCAGCAGATATGGTTAGGACAATGGAGCTATTTCAACATGGACTCACAACAGGAAGACACTGATGTGGGCAGGTGGCCGTGTTTCTTGGTGCCACTGACTTGATGTCAGTGAAAGCCTGGGGGAAACTGGTGGCCACAGCTGAGTGGGGGAAACCAAGAAAGGTGCATGCTTACCCTATGTGGCTAAAGCAAGTTCCACTTTTGCCCCCAACCAAACTGGACAGAGTTAGAGGGGGCTGGGGCTGCAGAAGCAGCTGTCATATTGACTCCACCCATTCCAACTGAATCCCAAGATTCTGGCTACACCCCTTATTATTTCAAGTTTCTGACCAATGGAATACAAGAATTGGGGCCACACCCACATTTCATGCTGTCTAGTAGCATGGGCTATTCCCTCTGTTGGTTTAAAGCACTACCAGCAGCTGAGGAAGGCAGAGATGGCTGAGTGGTGAGTGAGAGAATTGAGGTGATTTTGGAGATATAGTAGGGAAAAGGCACAGTCGTTAGTGATTGGGAGAATAGAGGTGATCTTAGCCTGGGAATGTGGCCTGACCATCTTTTGCAAGCCAATACTGGGATGTTTGGACAAACAAGAAAATGATTTGGGGAAGAAACTCCTGCAAGAATACCAGCAGTTGGGGGGAGGGAAACGGGTACCAAGACATGTGAAAGGGTATCAATGTATGTGAATTAATGCACCTTCTATCTGGCAAATATCATGTAACCCTTTTACTAATTACAATAAAAAAAATAAAGCAAAAAAAAAGAATACCAGCAGAAATATCCTGATGGACCTGTAAAAACCAAGAAAAAGAAGAAAACCAAAAAGGGAGGTAACCCCAAGACAAACACCACTGGGGACTGTAATTCAACAGCCAAACTCCACGCTGACCCCAAGCCTCCCTGCCTTTGGATACAGTCAGAGCAGCCAGGGTAAAGAGTTTCACAGGTCCCAATAACACTGAGGATGTGGAAAGGAGCTACCAACACCTGCTGCTTGCCCTAGACTCCAACAAGAATAGAAACCAGTAGGTCTGCACTGAGTGGAACAACTGAAGCAGGAAAAGAAAGACCTGCAGGATCAACATGAGAAAGAAAATGAGAAGATTTCCCATGTACACTGAAAACAGAGATGGAAATCCACAAGCTATCAATACAGATGTTGGTTTCACAAGAAGTCAATTTATTATCTGCCAGGCCCACATGGAACAGTTTGCCAGTGAGAGAGAAATACAACTTGAAGATCTCACTAGCCACCTGAAGGCTTCACAGCAGCATGTCCAAGAGCGAGGAAAGGCAGTGTCTGCACTCACCACCACACAGAATGAGACTAGAAAGAAGAACATGCAGCTCATTGAAGCCCTGAATAATGTGAAGCTTCAGCTGCAGGAAAAGATTAGAAGCTATGACAACCTGACAGACGTGAATACAGAGTTGCAGGGGAAGCTCAAAGTGCTCTGGACACAGAAGACCAACATGAAGATCAGAATTTGCATGTTGCAACAAGTACTGAGGGAGCGGGCAGTGCTGAAATGACAACTAGACAATGTGAAAAATCTGATGACTGCATTGAAGTTAGAGAGAGACACCTTTGCGAAAGACTTGAGGGTGGAGGAGGTCTAGCAGCTCGCAGAGCAGATGAATTAAACAAGAGGTAAGAGAGAGCAAGAGATGAGGCAGGTACTGGACCTGGAGACCAACCTAGACCAGCTGAAAGAGCAGCTGGCAAAACCTTAGCCCCCTCCAAGGACCATCTCAGGCTGAGCAGCAGCTGCAGGCTCAGGCCTGCCAGATGCAGAAGGAGTTAAAGAACCTGGAGCAACAACTTCATACCCAGATCCAGGAAAACCAGAACCTCAGTCTCCAGAACCTGGAGCAGCAGGATCGACTGTGATCCTGGAGAAGAAGGCTAATGAATGGGATCAGCATGCCAAGGATCAGCACAAGATCCTCCAGACCATGAGATGTATCTATGTGCACAACAGAGAGCTGAAAGAGCAGCTGGCCCAGCTGCAGGATGCTTTCCACAGGCAGAGTGCTGAGAAGGAGGAGCTCACCAGCTTCCTGACCAGTAGATGAACAAACACCTGCAGAGAAAGTTGAAACAGCAACAAGAGGAGTTAGAAGATTGGAAAGGGATGGGTGGGACAAGGAGTCAAGCAGCTAAGAATCTGCAGGAACTGCATGACCAGTGCCTGGCCCAGCTGCAGGGGCTCAGAGCCACCTGTGAACAGCAAGTGGCCTCAAGCCAGCAGCTGAGCACAGAGAAGGGGGCCCTGAGGCAGCCCCAGCTGCTAGAGCACCTAAAGGAAGTGCAGGCTCAGAATGAGTTGGAGGACCTGACAGTGACTCAAATTATAGGATGCACTGAAGTGGCTGGAATCAGCTAAACAACCGAAGGAGCAACTTCAGTCCCAGCAGAGCTTCCTGGCTTTCCCTAGAGAAGGTAAAGAGGGAAGGGGGGACAAAAAAGAAAGGGATGAGAAGGCAAATTCACCAGACATGATTGTCCCAGAGGATGTAGAGAACCCACAAACCATGAGGGATTTTTACCTGAAAGCAATTTCAGTTGCTGAGTCGAAACAGGAAAAACTCAGCAAGCAGCCGCAGGAAGAGCAGGCCCGCTGCAGGTGCCTGGCCAACCTGCCAGCCCAGTGCCAGACAACACTGGAGCACAAGGCCCTCTTCCCCAAGAACTGGAGTCATGGCGAGTCTGGGGACCTGAAGCAGGACGCACGGGTGCCTAAGAAGCCGCTGAAAATCTACTGCCTCCACGACCTGCCAGGCAAGGTGGACTTCCAGAGTCCAGTACAGGACCTCCAGCTGCAATGCAGCCAGCTGTCAGAACACGTCAGCGCCATCCAGGAGTCCATCACGGACTGTACAGAAGAGATGGCAGTCCTGGAGGAGCTGCACCTGGAGAAAGACGAGTGTGTCTACCAGCGGACCAGGGAGACCATGGAGAGGAGACAGCTGCAGGAGCTCCTGCTGCTTGTTACATGGAGGTCCAGGGCAGGACGCAGGCGGATTCCTGCAGCTGAAGCCACTTCAGACTTGCGAGGCCCTGCGAAGATGGAATTGAGGGAGGAGGAGAGAAGGGGGTGTTGCAGAAGTGCAACCTGAAGACAACGTGGACCCTGCCCATAAAGTGTCTGGGGTACCTTGCCACCTAGAGGATTCCACCACCGGGCACGTCCTGCTGCTGCAGCCCGACATCAAACGTCTCCAGGAGTTGTCTGGCTTTGGCAGCACACTCCATCCATTTCTTCTCCAGACTGAGGCAAATGATGAGCTTGAGATAATGTCTAAAGACTTGGCAGCCACCACCTAGAGGTGGAGGCAGCTGGATGGCATCCTCCAAGGCCTGTTATAATGGGTGATTCAAGCCAGATAGGGCAGGGACTGCTGGGACTGCCCCTCAATTCGAGGGGCATCTAAATGTCCATTGGTTGCCAGGTAAGGGGGCCCCTGTTGAGGTTATTAAAAGGAGTACATTTTTACAATGGAAAGTAAAGAAGTCTATTCTACACATTATATTTCAAGAAAATGTGATTTCAAGCAGACACAACATTGCCCCAGGACTAAAGGCAAGTTTTATCATTGCATTTACATCACTACATCACGAACAGAATGTTGCCAATTTTTAAGATTTGTGTTTAAAATTTTTCTGAGGTAATTTTTGTATCCAAAATTAGAAGTGGAATTTGAAATTTCTCCAAAAAATAGATTTGCAGAGATTTAGACAGGCAATGTCCCAGTGCAGTATATTACTTTATATATTTAGAGTGCATAAAAGCAGACGATGATTTCAACAAAAATAAGGAAATTAAGTCTACTTCCTCTCTAAAACTTATGTTCTGATTTGCTCTGACCTTGAATATTGCAAGTCTTCCCATTGCTTTAGATGCCATCTTTTTTTTCTTCCAATTTTCTTTGAAACCAAGGTCAGACCTTGTATATCAGTTCCCTACAGAGTACAAAATGGCTTATGAAAAAGTACAGAAACTATTTGGAGTAGGAGATATAACTTAAGGAGAAACATCTAAAGGCAAAAAAAAAAAGTTGGAAGGCCCAAAGGTTTCTTGGACAGCCCTTAAAAGAAAAGAAAGAAAGAAAGGTCATAGAGATACTAAAATTATATGTGAGCTGATTTCAACTTTGCTGGGAAGTTCTTTCAGAGTCTGAGTTGGAGAATTATAAGTAAATGCAGTTTTAAGTGAGTCTTTGCTTATTGTGACGTTAGAACTGTATTCTGCATTAGAAATACTTTGGATTCTCACCCATGATATACTTTCTTGCTTTAGTGATTCATAGTGGGAAAAAAGTATTTCAATTACAATAACTTCAATATATAGACTTTGTTTTATTTGAATCTAATCTGGAATTAGAAACTGATGACAGTGTGCTTGGATTCTATTCATGGAGCCTAAACAAAAACAGTTTGAAACACACACACACACACACACACACATACACACACACACACTCACACACTCACACACACACACACACACACCACACTTATACCCCCACCAACAAACACAAGCCAACATCCCCCATACCCACACATACAACATCCCCATCCCTCACACCCACCACACTCACCTACCCGTCATATGTGCACTTACATTCACACACTCACTCTCATACACACATTTAAAAATTATATTGTACAGTTAGAGTTTTTAAGCAGATACATATTGCTTCTCTATAAGGATATGTATATATGAGTTTGGGAGAATTCCTGATGCATTATATTTTAAAGTTTGAGTAAAAAGAAAAGAACAAAAGCTTTTATTGAGATTTCTGTTAAATCTCAGCAGTAGGAGCTGTCTAAGACAATGATGGCTTTATTAATGTTTATTCCGGGAAGTTTGCCTAGTGCAACCAGCAGTCCTTTAAAACTAAAATTAAAAAATAATGAAGTCAACCAGTAATTAAAAATTAAATTGTTAAGATGCTGACTGCTTGATGTATTGCTTACAAAATTATCTCTTGACTCTTAACTAATATCAATTTGCTAATATTTTCCTCCATTTTGCTTGGTTTTACTTTTGTGGGCTGGATTGAAACTCTAGAGAAGTAAAGGGAAAAGACAAAAAAAGACTAAGAGAAAACATAAAATTATTGTAGTCTTTTCAGATCTTATGAATCTAGTGAGGAATGATGTTGAAAAGACAGACTTGAAATTTTTATTTGATTTTTTTTCTAGGAAAATCGCTTCTTTTTGTGTTACTTTTTTAATTTTACATTTTTTCATATATTTTTATTGTAATTAATAGAAGGGTTACATGATATTTGCCAGATAGAAGGTGCATTAGTTCACATACATTGATACCCTTCTTTTAATGGGTTTTCTCTATGGTGTGTTATCTATTTGGCTATATTCATATGTTCTAGGAACTTAATACCCCTGGTGATATGATGTGAGAGCAAGACAGTTTGTGAGCCAAAACTTTGCACACGAAGCCATTTTTCAACTTTTGTTTCTGTTAGAGAAAACAAAATCTGTATTAATAGTTTCCCAAATGTAAATGGCAAAGGAATTTAGAATTTCTTGTTTCTTTCCTGACCCAAGCCTCTTACAAAGATCTCTACCCATTCACTGTCCTAATTCTAATGTTTGTATAATCAAAATTGTGTCTGTCTTTCTCACCAAGTCACCAAGTAGTCCAGATGTCTCTAACTCATTATAGCTTTTGCCAGTCCTGGTAAGTCTTCAAAATGAACTCATATTTCTTCTTATTCATGTTGGGTTGGTATTTCTAGGCACCAGACTCTGCATAATGTTGTATATAATTTATGTAATTTTATCAGGCTTTCTAGGCTTCAAAGTGAAAAAGCCACAAACAGATTGTCCATCACAACAGAAATTTGAGTTTCCACAGTTCCGGGTGTTAATAGTTCATTGTAAAATGCCCAGAAAAACAAAGTCTGGTAAAGAGATCTTTTCCTGATTGGTAGATTCCTGACTCATTTCTATGTATCTCATTCAGCCTTTCATCTGTGCATGCAGTGGTAAAATGATTTTAATATCTTTTTCTTTTGAATAAGGGCATAAATATTTCTTTATCAAGTTTCAAGTCTTGGACTCTCCCACACTTGGATCACTACCACAGAGACTTTTGTAATAGAATGACTGCATTGGGGCTAGAAATTTCAACATACATATTTAATAATGTACTACTTATTTCGTAAGAGGTATAATTAATATTCTACTCTATAATCATAATAGAACCAATCCTCACCAACAGCTCTGTTAGTGTAGGTTCTTCCTATAATCTCTTGGTTAAAAATAGCAGGATTGATAACAATTTAGGTTTCTCTTTCATTTCCCTGTTCAACAAATACTTGCTATAATATTTCCTATCTTACAGAAAAATAAGAAAAAATCAAAACGTAAAAAGTAAATAGCATGAGGGAATAAAAAGGAAAATGATGGAACAAATAATGAATATTTACATACTTCCATTTAAATGAAGTAGTTCTGTATGTACACGTGTGTACATGTGTGTGTACGTGTGTAAACACACATATGCATGTGCCTGCGTGTACACACACATATGCATGTTCCTGCTAATGTGGAGTATATAAAGCTTTCTTCCTAAGGTATTCATTACATTATTATTTAGAATGTCAAAATCCATTATTAATCTAAGAGAAAATTTGTATATCAGTCTCATGAAGTTTTATCTTCAATCCCAGCTGAATTATGTCATCATTATTGTTGTTGTTGTTGTTGCTGTGGTTGTTTGTATGAGTCAATGTTAGTCATATTCAATTGTACTATCCTCCTGTCCTTAATCTTTGTGTTTCTCACAACATGTACTAAATAATTTAAGTTTACTTATTGAACTTTTTACATTTAAAGTAACATACCCTCATATGAACTTAGTTTTGACTTCTCTACCTTCTTCTAGCCCTCTCCTAAACTTTTCATTTTCTATTCTTTTCCCTTTCCTTCTTACATTAGATTTTTATATGTTTAGATTTCAAAATCTGTTCGCATTTGATTTTCTTTCTATATTGCTAGTCCTAGTTCGCATATTGGTGTCATATTAGGTTCATCTCTCATTGTGTTGGTAGTCACCATACTGGTAGTATTTCTTTCTACTGGAATCTATCTTTTGCCACATATCTGAGTAATTTTGGTCATCTCTACCTACCTCTCTTCTTTCTTGCTCAGTGCTCTACTACTTGAGCCATCACTTATTTAAACTTACTTTCTTGTATGGTTCTTTGACTTTGTACTATTGATTGTACTTGAAATAAGGTTGTTTAGAAAACATTAAAGCTAGCACTTTCATTAACAGTTATCTTTTGTTTTTCAAATCGGTTTACTGTGACATAAATTCAAGTTTGAGGTGAATATCAGAAAAAAAATTCTCAACATTTCTACTTTTGGGCTGAAGTGTTCATCCTTCAGTTTGAGAAATATCAGATTATCAACCTACATTGTAAGAGTATATTTTATTAAATTTCTTAAACTTCTAAAGACCTAAACTTTTTTCATATCCCTACCCTAATAAGTTCATCAAAATTAACTCAAATTTGTCAGAATCGGCAAATTCCTTAAAATGTAAGAAGTTATTAGTTTCACAATCTTGGTTACCCAAAATACTTTTTATCTCCATATTATGGATTTTATGCTGATTAGATATTTCCTTAATATTTTTTTATTTCTTCCAATTAGCTCATGAAGAATATATCTTGTATTAATGATTTTTTTTAAACTTTTGATACAGAGCAGTGATTTGGGAAATCTTAGCTCATTTTCACTGGATATCAAGAGTTCACAATAGATTCTTTTATATCAGCTTTGTTCCATTTTCTCTAAGTTGTTCTCTGGAACCTTATTAATTATGAATATTAGATAATAAACACTAAATGCTCTTGTGTTTTTATAGAGGACATTTAAAAATATTTTGTTTTATTTTTGTTACCAAAAGTAGCCATAAATTTAACAGTTTAAAACTAACTGGATTTCTTCCTTAAATACTTTTTATATCAAAAGTTTAGGCTAGCTCAGCTAGGTTTCTAATGAAATATGAAAAGTTTTGCTTAGGATCTCACAAAACTAAATCAATATAGCACCATATCTGTTGTGGTTTTCATTAGAGCCATGGGGAGAGGATTTGCTTGGAGTATTAGTGAGGAAATGGGCAGAATTCAACTCCCGGAGACCACAGACTGAATCCAAACAATTACTGGGCATGATTTTCATTTTTCATCATACCTCCTGCAAGTTATAAAATTTTTTATTATGTTTAAGTAATTGAAACAATGAATTGCCATTTAACACTGACCACATTTTATAAAGATTTTGTATCTTGATCGATGTCACGCCATCCTCTACTCTTCTTCCATCCCAGTACTGGTGGCTTGGGGTCTATTTCTTTTAATTTCTCTACTTTCCTCTTTTGCTTTCCTCTTTTTATGCATCTCTCTCATGCCAGCTACAGAAATATCCTACTTTTATGATTCATGTGATAAGATGAGACCTGCTCATACATTCAAAAAATTATCTTCTGTTTCAAGTTCAATATCATCACTTCAGGTAACATGTTTTCATTTCAGCAACACCCAGGCAAATGACTGAATGCCCATGAAAATGGAATCTGAGGCATAATTTTAGAATTCTGTTTCTATGGGCAATGCTTTCATTAGGGTTCTGCTTGGTTTCGGTTACATCTGGAAATCAAAACAGATGCTTATTCTTAAGTGAAAAGAAGCTGCATTTTGGCAATGCTGTGATATCCACCAATATAAAATTATAAGTAGTTTTCTCTCTTAACTGATGCTCCTTATGATAACACACAATGCTTTTCATAGAATCATTTCTAGATAGGAGATTTTTGAAGGCCTGGCTTCATGTCAACTCATTTGAAATTAAACAGAACACACTGGGAAGAGAGCAAGGGTGGGGGCATTCTTCTCTATTCTTATCTCTTCCAACTCCACTCAAGCATTGGGTTGGCTCTTGTACATTAAGCACAGTATCAATCCAGATTATGTCAATTCAAATGTGAAAGATGTAAGGGAACTACTCGTCATCTTTGCAAACATCCATCTAATGAAATATCCTTGCTTCTCTCAAGTGATGTCAAGATTGGTGAAAATTATTTACTATTTGCCCATCCATCCACCTTTCATCTATCATCAATGTATCTCTATATATATTTATGTATAATATTATATACAATTAACATTTTATAAAAATAATTGAATATTTTTATAAACATATTCTGAAATAGTTGGAGATACAGGCTAATTGATGTTAGTTGTCACTATGAAAATAATTTCCTTTATAGTGTATGCACTAAAACTATAGACTTAAGTAACTATGAATGTACAAAATGAGGCAGAAGATGAACATCTGTGAATCAATTCAATTTTTTGACCAAAGCGCCACATTGGAATTACTGATCTTGACAGGTGATTAGGAAATCATATTAGAAATAAATCAGACTCTTCACCTCTGCCTTATTCTGATCTGAACCCTCTCTTTTCCCTTAATGCAAATGTTTCTGAAATGCATCACAGAGTCTTGACAATTTAAAAGGATTTAGTGGGCGAGCTTCCTTCTGCACTGAGACAGTATAATGGTACTGTCCATGGTAACAAGTTGTATAATGACGTCAGGATCTGAGTCACCAGAACATTCCTCTGCCTCCTCGTATCATTCACACTTCCTTCCTTAAATTGGAAAGAGGTTAGTGAACTCCTGAAACATCTTAAAAGTAATAGATAGCTTCTTACTTTTCATATTTGTCATTGACCTATTTATGATTATCTGAGCAAGGAGAGGCTACTCTGTGGTTGTAACTTCCATCAATGTGTAATTAGAGTAAGATATTGTGAAGGAAGGGCCAAACTTTTTTATTCAATGTCTATTTTTCATAGTTGTAGGACAAAATCTTACATGCAAAAACTCCCCTCCAATTAAAACCTAATATCCATATTTGGTCATTGTGATTTAAATCATCTTAGATGAAAACACCAAACCCTCAGCTATTGGCATCTCACTAAGGATTCCATTCCTAACTTGATTTTATTAGGAGACGTTGGAGCTGATCAAAGTTTAGTGAGATCCCTCATAAAAAGACTTTGGGTACCAGAGCAAGCCATCACTGGACACTCAGTACTTGTATAATCTTGCTCAATACCTGAGATCTTCCAAGCAGTGTTGGGAAATGATGCAAAATTAATTCATATCACTTATATGTTGATAACAATAATATTTTCATTAAAAGTGTGATAATTTGCCTTTGTTTAGATAAGATGCACTAGACATAATTAATATGCAAATGCATTTCAAGTATAGAAAAATATACCTAGAATAATCAATCTGATTTCCCATGTTGTCCACATTTATTTAAACAAAAAGTAAATCCTATTTTGAGATTCAAAATCTGGGCTAGGAGCATGGCCTACTGGTAGAGTGCTTGCTTTGCATTCATGAAGATCCTGGTTTGGTTCCTCGGTACCACACTCATAGAAAAAAGCATGAAGTGGTGCTGTGGTTCAAGTGGCAGAGCATGAAGCCTTGAGAAAGCCCAATGACAGTGCTCAGGCCCTGAGTTCAAGACCCAGAACTGGCAAAAAAAAAGAGATTCAAAATCAGTCAAACCTGAAATTATCTTTTGTTGGATAATAGCAATAAAAACATACACATGTAATACTCTATTCACATGCTAACATTGGTCATAAGGTTGCACATTTTACTGGTGGAAGTGTACATAGTAAAGGTTTATCCAGATCCAGAAATTGAACTTAACTTCTCTTGTTTTAACATGGTGTGAATTTTGAAAAATCACATTTGTGAAAGCCAAGTGAGGCAGTAAGTGAGTCAGTCCTGAACACTGCAGCTAGGGCTGCGAGTTTGGCCTAGTGGTAGAGTGCTTGCCTAGCATGCACAAAGACCTGGGTTCAATTCCTCGGTACCACATACGTTAAAAAAAAAATGGAAGTAGTGCTGAGGCTCAAGTGGTAAAGTGCTAAGCCTTGAGAAAGTCCAAGGACGGTGCTCAGGCCCTGAGCCCAAGCCCAGGACTGGCAAAAAAAAAAAAAAAAAAAGAACCCTGAGCACTGCAGCTGTGAGTGGCTGCAGGTCAGCTGTAAGGCATGTCCTGCAATCTACGTGTTCCTGCAGCATGAGGAGTTAGTTCTTACCCTGCTCAGTATGGGGAGGAATCAGCCTGCAGAGACTACAGAACATTCAGTCACTTATGTATTAGGCAGGTAGAAGGAGACTCTCTGTTTAGGGCATCATTGTTGAACCTGAAGAGAAATAGGCTCTTGTTCATCGCAGAGATGAGCCACTAGCACAGATAGTTTTAATGAATTTGCCAAATCACATTTCTTATGAAATAGCTCTCACCATTAAAAAAAGCCACAAGGTGAAGAATCTAACAGTCAAATAAATTGTAGGAGGACTGGGAGTGTGGTCTGGTGGTAGAATGCTTTACCTAACATGCATGCTGGATTCAATTCTTCAGTACCACAGCACAGAAAAAGTGACAGAGTGCTAGCCTTGAGAAAGCTCAAGGACAGGGCCCAAGCCCCAAATTCAAATCTGAAGACTCGAAAAAATTTTAGGTATATGAGAATACATATATCTTGTATACTTTATAAAAACCAGTAATTTTTAAAATAACTTTTCTTTCAATTTAACAGATTCCATACTGATCCATTTGATCCTACCTATCATGAAAACTATGTGGCCTTTGCACTCTCTGGTCTTGTTTAATATTGTAAAGATATTTAAGGAGTGGAAGACTACAGAGACTATCTCTATCAATTATTACTATTGTTATTAATCCTGTTACTAATGAAGTGTGAGCTCAGGGCTTCAGGCTTGTTTGATGGAGATCTGTACGTCAAGATACACCTCTACCCTGGATTTTGCTGATTATTTTGAAGATAGAGTATTCCCTGGGCTGACTATAAACCATAATCCTCTCCTGCTGAATAGCCTTGATTACAGACATGTGCCACCAGCATCTGGAAAGTTGTATTAATTAGTAGGAGTTTTCAGAGCCTCTTTTTTTCTTCCAAGAGGATAATTTTCAGGAAAATGATAAATACCCTTGACTGAGGTATTTGTTGATTGCTTGCAGATTTATACAGAGATCTGCAGCACATCATAGAGGTCCACCTCTGGTCAGGGTCAGGCTCATGCCTTTAGTTTGGATCCTATTGTTTCTTTCTTTCTTGCTTGCTTGCTTGCTTTTCTTTTCTTTTTGCTTGGAGCTTGAACTCAGAGCCTGAGCACTGTCTTTGGACTTTCTCAAAGCTAGAATTCTACCACTTATGCCACAGCACTACTCCTGACCTTTTCTGTGTACGTGGTACCAAGGAATTGAATCTGGATACTTATGCATGCTAGGCAAACACAATAACACTAGGTCAAACTCCTGGTCTTATATCCTATTTAGAAGAAAAAAAGTAAATTTAATTAACATTGGCCACATACAGATATGCATATATATACTAATATGATACAAAAGTATACTGAAAATACTCTATTACTATTCCTCCTTAAAACTATTTATCAAAGCACAAGCTCACTTAATATTTGTAATATGAATATATATTTCTTTTGTGTTATATAATAGGAAGTTAGAACTTCATCTTACATAAAAAGATATCATCAATTTTATCCTTGTATATTCTTAGGTTTAATTTGCACTATGAAGGAAAAGGTATTATTTACTTATATTAATATGGTAGTTCAAAAATGATTATGTAAATGAATCACAATTATTATAATGGTTACTGTCAACATAGATTTGAAAATGTCACTTTAATAACAATATATCAAATGCCAAGATAAGTCAAGTGATTGTAAAATATTATTACAACAGGAATATAGTTTGGTAATTATGTGTGCAGCCTAAAAATGGCATCATCATTGTTATTGTTCTTAAGTATTTTTATACTTCAACAAATAAGTTTATAAATACTATATATCTAATATCATCTTTCTATAAAAAGCTATCCAATTAAAACAATTATAATAGTCTTATGGAATTTGTTTATGTTAAAATTATTTCTATTGCCAATATTTGGGTTAAGTTGATTTCTGAATTGTTCAAAGTTCAGAGTACAAAGGACTTAAAAATAATAGAAAATGAAGGTTTTATAATTATTCCATGTGATATTATTCATTTTTTATTTATTGTTTCTATATACAGGTACATAAATTGATCAAGCTATCAAAAATGTCAGTCAAAGTTATAAAAGATATGAGAGGAAAAACTTCTGCTTTCATCACCTTTGCTTGTTCCATTAATTAAGCAATTAAAATTGATTTTTACTTTTTCTCAAAATATCTGTAGTTAAATGAAAGAGAGATTGAGGGTATATAGACAAATGTTACAATATTTCTTATTTTTTTCTTTTTGCCAATCCTGGGCCTTTAACTCAGGGCCTAATCACTTCCCTTGGGCTTTCTCAAGGCTAAATCTCTACAAATTGAGCCATAGCATCACTTCTGGTTTTTTTTTTCTATGTATGTGGTATTGAGGAATTGAACCTGGGTCTTAGTGCATTCTAGCCAAGCACTGTATGACTAGGCCAAACACCTGGACCCAATTTTACAATATTTCTCTATGGGTTTATCAAAAATTTCTTTCCCATTAAAATGGTTAGCCATTGTTATAATGTCACAGATAATTTCACAGTTTAATTTTAACCTATTCTATGAATTATAGATGTGACTTTTAAAATCCATTTTGAGAATTGAAAATAGTTTTTTTTTTAGTAAGGATTTGCTAAGGAACTATTTCTAGGAAATAAAAAGGCTGTATACAAGCACTTCAAATAACTTTCCCTGAACAGTTTATTCTACCAGAAAATAATCAATAATTGAATTTGTCAAAATGTATCAATAACATTTACAGTGCTATCAATCACAGTATTGAAATTTAGTAAATGAAACACATTGCCTTGGACTAAGACAATTTTAAGAAGTGAAAACAATTATATAATACCTGAAAAGCTTTATAAAAAAAGAGCTGAACAGGGCATTTAGGAAAGGAGATCATACAATTCCTAAAATAAACTATGATGAGAAGAGAAATGAATAGATAAAAGACAAACCCACAAAGAGATAGTACAAAATAATATCCAGAAAATCTAAATAAAAGAAATAATAATAATGCCTGGAAAATTCAGTGTTAGCAAAGACACGAAGAAATCAGAAATCTCTTTGCTGTTTGAAGTATAAAGTTACATACTTAGCTTCTCACTTGCATTAATACAACCCATAAGATTCGTATAAGTTTACCCCAGTACTCACCATCAATATCAATTCTGAGTTTAGCTATGTATTGATCAAAACACAATTGTATGCTCATTAAGATTCCTGAGAATACTTTTATAGTACATAATATATAAATCCAAATCCTGGAAACCAGCAAATATCTACCAACGACAGAATGGATTTCAAGCCTGACAATACATATTTTGACACTTCAAGAATGAATAGACTACCTGTATAAACAACACAGTAGTTTTATTGTGTAGCATTACAATTGGGAAAGGATGGTAGCTCTGGAAATTGGCATATGAGAACTATGGATGATGGTAACTTTATATGTTTTCATTCAAATAAATACACAAAAATATTGGGTTTTATTAGACACATCAAGCTAATGGCTCTGAATTGTCCTATGCTTTCACCTTTTACTTTCACCCATAAAATTTACCTAAAGCATTTTACCTCAAATTGAATTTAATTAATTGCCTAGTTTTAATAATAGCTAGACACTGGTGGTTCATGCCTATAATCCTCTCTACTCAGGAGGCTGAGACCTGAGGATCACAGTTTGAAGAGACCCTGAACAGAGAAGTCTTTGTGAGACTATCATCTACAAAAATTGAAAGTGACACTGTGGCTCAAAAAGCCTTGAGTAAAAGAGCTCAGACACAGTGCCCAGGGCTTGAGTTCAAGCCACAGCCAACAACAAAATAAAATAAAATCTAAGTTTAAGTATTTGATATGTTTCCTATACAACTATTTCCAAAGATAGTTTTATGGCCATCTTCCATCTCCAACTGAAACCAGAAGAATGAGCACTATATTAGGACTGATTTCATGATGAATTCTGCCTTTCCTCATTATAAAGTGTGAGGCCTGAGGGAAATAGGATGTCAGATTCATTTCTCCATCTTGAATGGGAATAGAGTAAGAGACAAAGCCTGATAAGTACAAGAAATAATACTATTTTTGCTGTCTAGAAAGGTTGGAAGTTACTCATATTTTATCATTGCTTGAATCATAAAACTTTATAGGGATACTTTTATGAAAATATTATCCAATGTTTCTCAAATAATTGAAATTCCTCATTCTTAGAAGGAAAACAATAAAATCCTCTCTAAGTGTGTTGGCTAACAAGACGTGTATTAATCAGCATGTTTTCATAACTGTCTCTGCTAGACAACACAGTCTATTGTGAGTAACAACAAGTCATCTTCTAACAAGCCAGGTCATCCAATAGTGTTGAATTTTTCATTAACAGATTTCATGTACTTTATAAAAGTAGTAACTGTCCTGAGACTACAGCTGGCAGACTTCCTTAGCAAAACAAGCAGAATGAGGTTTCTATCATTCTTTTAACTGTTACGAATGAAACACTGTAAAGATTCATTAAGGAATGGAGCTGTCTCTAAAGTTGTAACTAATTAAAGTTGTTTTGAACAAAAACTAGTGAGATGCTGTGTAGTATCTTTCCAAGTAAGAAGTCAATGGAGTCTTCATGAAAATTCATTATTGAGTGAACAAATTAAGAAATCATAAAGTGAATCTTTTGGATGGTTTTAATTCATTGAAAGTCATCTTCCAAGCAATACCAATCACATCAATAGCAAAGGAAGGAACATGGAAAATCTTAAAAATGTCCTAGGAGAAAAGATTGACTTGATGATCTATTACTATAAAAAGTCATTCTTTCCAATGTGTTTGATATTGAGGCTTGAAGTCAGGGTCTCATAATCTCATCTGGCTGTTTTATTCAGGCCTGATGTTCTACCATTTGATCCATGCATCTGGTTCTAACTATTTATTTGTTATTGGAGATAAGAGTCCATGCGATCCTCAGAGTTCAGTCTTCTGATTATCTGGGAATATAGACATAACTCCTATGCATGTGGGAAAATTGGTTATCCATCAAAGGAAAACTTGGATCTCATCGAAAGTTCTCAAGACAATAAGAAAAATAATCATAGAATATAAAAAATCATTTATACAACACATAGTAAATACCTGAAGTTTTTTTACACTATAGAAAGGGTTCTCAAAATCAAATGAAATCTATTCATAGAAGGCGAAAACTATATCAGTGAACAACATATTCTTACAATAATTTAACAGTAGAAAACACTGCAATGACAGTAAATCATACTAAACATCATTAGTCAATTTAAGAAGAAAAAAGATAGAATAGAAATAAAGTATATTTATACACAAAGTAACATGTTTAAATTTAAATCCCTAACACTGAGAAGAACAAGCAGGCCTAAATCCTTAGGCACTTTCATTGTTTGTCAGGGTTTTTAGTCCTTGGTCCCTCCTGACCCGCAGGAGGGATAGAACACACCCCAACAAGGAAGAACAGAGAAAAGAGAGGGCCAACTGACCAGACAGCACCCAGCCCTACTTGGCCTGAGGACAATCAGATGCTTCAGGGAGACCTGTCAAGGCAGGAACTGGTTTATTGAGGAAGTCATTCAGCTAACATAGGATGCAGGAGTCTATCAGCATAAAGGTGGGAAGGGCAGGGGCGGTACTCTCATTAAGGAAGTAGGATGCGTGTACAGTCTGAGAGGGCGGAAGTGTTTGATCCCAGAGATGGCCTTGCAAACCACAGCTACGTCTTCCAACTGGGCGGCAGTCACCATCTCAGCCAGGTGCCGTCCCAAGACCAGGGAATGAGCACTGGGCCAGAAGTTAGGCCTTCTTTTACAGCATTCCATTTCCCTGATGTGACATGCCCCACAATTGTTATCTCATTTCACCAATAAGGAAAGTTTCTTTTTTTTTTTTTAATTTTTTTTATTGTAATTAGTAAAAGGGTTACATGATATTTGCCAGATAGAAGGTGCATTAATTCACATACATTGATACCCTTTCACATGTCTTGGTACCCGTTTCCCTCCCCCCCCACACCCCCCACCCGTCTTGGTTTTCCCCCCTTCCCTATCAAATTTCAAATATCCAAATACAAATAAATTCAATATATCAGATAACAAAGTGAGATACTATATCAATATGAGATAACCAAGGGACAGCAAAGGAGAGGAGAGACAACATAGTACATTAAGGACAACAATCATTCATTATATGGCTTTTGTTTCAATATAAGGAAAGTTTCTTAATCGTCTCTGTCTTTGTGTGTGTCTCTCTGTGTGTGTATATATGTGTGTGCATTATATGTGGAACAAAACATTCCAATTTTGCTTGCTTAAAATCGAATTTTCTATCCATATAAATTTTTATTTAGCCATATTTGCAACAGTTTTATTTGTCTCATCTCAAAGTAGAAGTTTTCACAAATATGAAGACATGAATGAATAGATAAATTGTGGTATATCTAGATCACAGAATTTTACTTGGAAGAAATCTAATGATATACACTTCAAAAAAAGAATAGAGTTGTGGTATAGACATGTTATTACATATTAATGAAAAAGCAATAGACATTTTAAATATATTAAGTAAGAGAGAAAAGAATTCTTTTCCCATACTAAAAGAAAAATTAGCTGATTTCCATTACTTTACAAGTATTAAATGGAAGTATAATGATATCACCCTGTTTAGACATTTGTGGTTGTTTCTAAAAGATAAAAGATAATATTAATAAAATTGGCACTCTGTGAGTTTTGTTTTTTGTTTTTGTTTTTGTTTTTGTTTTTGTTTTTGTTTTTGCCAGTCGTGCTCTTGGGTTCAGGGCTTGAGCACTGTCCTTGGACTTTCTCAAGGATAGCACTCTACCACTTGAGCCTCAGCACCACGTCTGGCTTTTTTCTATGTATGTGGTACCGAGGAATCGAACCTGGGTCTCTGTGCATGCTAGGCAAGCACTCTACCACTAAGCTAAACTCCCGGCCCTCCGTGAGTTATTTTTAAATTTACACTCCATCATACTCATTGAGCAGCTTTCTTAGTGTGTATTTATTTCCTAATATATTGCCTTAATTTTTTCAAATCAAGTAGAATTATGAGAGGAGCAAAAGCATCAATTTCAAGGTGAAGCTCAAGACAAAATAATAAAACACCAAGATCCACCACTCAGAAAATATTTTCTGGTAGTTTACTCATTAAGGTCACCCAGGATCATGGAAAAGTTAGTCTTCAGAGGCTGGGAGAATGCTTTCAGTAGAAATTTCATATTGCTCCAGTGGGAAATATTAAGACACAACATGTGTATGTGCAATAGCAATGACAGTGCAGTAAAGGAACTTCCTCTGCCCTGGTTTCCAGTCCCCTGAGCCAATGAACCTTAGGCTGGGACAGCTCTTAAGTAACCAGCTGAAAAGTGATAATGCTCACTTCTCTGAAAGCACAAATTCTATCAAATTTAGCAGAACACATTCTCTTCTCCCTCTGGAAGAAATTACTGCATGGAATCTGGAAGATATATATGCGTGTGTGTGTGTGTACACATATACATATACAACTATATATAAATAATTTTTAAGCAGTTTTACCAAAGGGTTTCAATTCACCCTGTCAGTTTATGAGTAACATGTGTTTTGATCAATGCCAAAACTTTTATCACTGCCCATCTCTCCCAACCCCATCCACCCCTTCAATCTTTCTATGCCTGAATCTTCCCAAATTCCTCTCCTCAACTTACCACCCACCCTGACATCTCAAATACGACCTTCCTGGTATTCATTTTATTAGGCTGTGAATCAGATGAATCAGATCACTAGAATTCTCCCTTGGAAATACTATATGTTTAATATGATTATGTACATGTATGTATGTATGGCCCTGTATATATCATATATAGATGCACATAAAAGATTTAATTTATTTATATATATTTTAAAAATACAAATATAGGAAAATATGTACAGGTAAGTTTTCATTTACACATATATAATAATGTAGCATATTATGTATATATATATATGTAATAGTAGATTTAACTTCCAAAATATGACAGAAAACATGCACTGTTTTTCTCTTTGGGCCTGACTTGCTATTACTTAGCGTAATTAATTTCAGGTCGATTTTTTTTCCATTCATCAGTAAGAATGACACTACATGCATCATTTGGAAATAAATGGATGAACCTGTAAAAACCTATCATTAATTCCATGTGTTTTAGCTAAGGTTGAAAATATATCCATAATAATATAGCCAAGTTAGTCTACAAACAATGTATGTGGTTGCTTTTATAGGGTGCTCCTCAGCCAGAGATTCCATATAATTTTATGTCCTTTAATAATTTTACTGAATTTTTGCTATTTGACACATTGATTGCATGTAGCCTCTAAAGAAAGAAACATCACTACCCAATGGTTGTTCTTTCATGTGAACCAGCTTATCAATAACACATGATGTAGAGCATAAAAGTTAGCAAAGGAGAAAAACCTGAGTATAAGTGATAGTTAACTACTCCTGTAAGTCATTTCTTCTTTAGGAAGCAGTTATTGGTAAGTCCAGGAAACACTGAAGCTTTTCTTTTGCTTTTCTTGAGAAAGGACATATTTGAATAATCTATAATATGTACACAGGGCATAAACATCATCTGCCCCAGTTCTGCCATAGATTTTTTGATGATGAGATTTTCAACAATCTAAATAATCCAGGACTGTGTCTCATATGACAGCATGAACATCAGCAGAAGCAATTGAATACCAGAGCAAAATGTACATCAAGTGAAAAAGGTAATTTAATATCCTATTAATATTGCTGTTTAACACATAAACTTTAGGATAACTATAATATCTAATCACAGTTCTCTTATGTTCTGCCTATATATGTATCTGATAATTATTTTAGACATGTAAGAAACAAATATTCAACATTTCTAAGCAAAGAATTATCATATCATTTATAAAAAAAAGCAAATTTCTTTCTTTTAGGTAATATGCTAAAAGCAGGCCCACATAATTTGTTGTATGGGAAATATGATAGTAATCATGGTATCTTAATTACATTTTATCTGAGAATGAACTATAATTGATATTAAGTTGGCCCAGTGGACTATAATTTATTTGTAAGAAATAAAATTTCTAAGTGATTGATTAGTAAATAACTATTAAGTATTAGGTGAGTTATTATTCGATTAGTTGTCAGTAACAAATATTAATTATTTCACACCAGAAGCATAAAGATCTAGATGATGAGGGCCCACACCTGTAATTCGAATGAGAAGGATGAGATCTGAAAATTATAGTTCAAGCCAGCCCTGAGAGACATATCCTAGAGATTCATATTTCCAATTAATCAGGCAAAGGTTAGAAATGGAGGTATGACTCAAGTAATAGAGTTCCATCCATGAGTGAAAAAACCAAATGAGAGCTCTCAGGACCCCAAATTCAAGCCCCCATTGCTGCAAAAAGAAAAATATATAGACATTAAGATATGTGGAATGGATATCTGCCCCAGTAAATGAGACACCAAATTTTAATTGGCAGTCTTCTCTCTTTAAGTGAGCTTTGTTCATGAGTTTACCTTTGCACAATACTGGAGAAATGTCAATAATTGTTATTTACTTCAAGCATGCTTCTACATGAATTTTTTACATTGACAATCCAAAGTCTTTTCAGAGATACAACATGAAATAAAAACTTTATGTTGCTTTCCTCCTGAAACTTTACTTAAAGGTAAAATCAGTATTCCTGTTCCAACATTTCACTGAAGCAAAGAAAGCTGTGATTTCCAGAGGTAGATTTTGGGGTGGAGAAGATAAATTATATGGTATTGCAGTGTTACATTGAACTTTCAAATCTAGACAATAGCTGGCAAGGATACCAAAAATAGGGGCTGCCCCTTTCACTGTTGGTGTAAATTGAAAATGATATACCCACTTTGGCAGACAGTTTGGGTGTTTTCTATGAAGTTAACTACACTTCCAGTGTACAATCCAAAACCCATGTTGTATTTACCCAACCGATGCGAAAATTCATGCTCATAAATATATAGCTGTGTGAGTATTCAAATTGATGTTGTCTATAATTCCCCAAAATGGAAGCAATTAAAATGTCATCACATAGATAAATGTATAAACCACTTATGAAGCACTCTTTTATTGGAATACCGTTCATCACTAACTATAATAAGTTTTATGACCATAGCATGACAAGGATCTGAAGTGTATAACAGAAAATGAAAGAATCAGAGGTGAAGAGCCTACAGATTGCCTTATTCACCTTATCTGATACCATAGAGATGTTGATTAGAGAAATTATTTCTGTGGATTGTGGATAGGAGCAATTGATAATTGAATATGTAATGCACAGGGAAAATAAGCTATAGCAATATAGCTATTCTACATGATATGGTAATGGTCATTACTTAATGACTGGACCATAATTTGAAAAAAAATAAAGTGGAAACTTAAGGTAGGATTCAAAACTTTATATTTGTTAAAGATGAAAAGTAGCTATATTTAAGTGTGTGACAAATATTACTGACAATTATGGAAACTGAGTCTTAATCTAAACATCTGTAGGTGAATGAAATCTGCATGGGTCAAGGGGAAATGAACCTAGGAAACTAGGAAAATGTGAAGGAAATACAAATGACACAAAAAGGGCTTTATTTATAGTGATATGTAGTATTTCTTTATTTGTTGTGACAAATACACTTTTAATATGAGAATATGGTCATAGCATGGTAATATGGTAATATGCTGGTAATGTGTGCATGAAAACTGTGTACTCTAGGTTTTTCTGTAGGTCTAAATTTCAAACAAAGGGTTTATTTCAAATCTAAGATAGATTTGTTGAGATACATTTATAGTTGTGATTGAGAAACTTCTTCTCACAGGGCAACATAAGTCAGCGTCACTCCAGCAAAGATTAAAGAAGAAATAGCAAGCCTTAACTTGTTCTCAGACTGGAGCACAAAACCAATTTGAAAATTGTATTTAGTTTAACTGCTTTGATCCTGGGCATGTTGGCTTTTAGGTCATAAAATCGATAATTTATATGATGAAAGAGGCATCTCATGTTAACATTCCAAGAGTGTTTCCTTGGGGATCATGAATAGTGGCATGTTGCTAGGATGTGGAAGGATTTGGACAGATGCAAGCTCTACCTCAGTAATTTGTGAAGAAACATCTTTAAGCTAAATAGGACATCCAAAGTTGGTAACTTTAATACAGAGTGGAAGAAAATGCTAATATTCTGGTCAAAACTAGACTATTAAAAATGGAACACTCGGGGCTGGGAGTGTGACCTAGTGGTAGAGTGCTTGCCTAGCAGGTATGAAGACCCTGGTTCGATTCCTTGGTAGCACATTCATAGAAAGAAAAAGCTGGAAGTGGTGCTCTGGCTCAAGTGATAGAGCTCTAGCCTTAGAAAAAGTCCAAGGACAGTGCTCAGGCCCTGAGTTCAAGCCCCACGACTGGCAAAAAACAAACAAACAACAACAACAAAACAAACAAACAAACAAAAAAACATGGAAGACTCTTGAAGATCTTCCACTGGCAAGACAATTGTCTTATTGAAAGACAGCTGATTGGGGACAGAAAACAAGTGGATAACTTGATGGGACATCAAATGAAAGGCCAGTGAGTATGGAATTGGCCACACTACCTAGTTAGTGTTCTCTGCTTCATATTTTGTTAACCATCCCCACAACTTTGGCAGATAGTAAAATGTTGTTGTCATCGATTTACTTCTCATGAAAACATTCATTTACACCTGGACCTATGCATAGTTGAAATAAAAGATTTTTAAAAAGCTCAATATTCTGAATGAAGCTCTGGATAAGATTTAGTGGAAATAATATGCAAATAGTCTCATTAACTCGTGATCTTTAAAAAAAAAGGGAGGAACAATGGTGATCTATCAAAACTAAAAAGTAAAATGGCCCTATGAGACCTACAAAGGACATTTATGCTTGTTAGTTATGAATTGCTAAAGTTTATCCTTAATATAAACCTGAGAGGTGGGATATCAGACTTACTGAAATGCAGTTCTATACAAAATGAATGGCAAAGACATTCTTTCAAGATATTGTGAGGCACTTGTGTTGTTATCACTTCAACTGCACAACTTAAGTAAATGCTATGTAAATTCTGTTTCCTTTATAGCTGTCATCTTTCTTTGTGAATGACCAAAATATTACAGTTTTCTTCATTTCTACAAGGAATAGGGGACAGCCTATTCATTCTCAACAACACTGCACAAGATTGTCCACATGCTGCTTCTAAAACTAGAACTCATTCCACTTCCCCTTGGACATATCTGCTGTTTTACAATTTTGCTTGCTACATTTGTGGTTTTTTATAGGTAAAGGATTTGTCAATGTTCCTGGAATGATGATCTAAAAATATTAAGAAAAGTTAAGTTAGAAAAAATTTGGGTGACTCTTGTCTTAAATAGTTCTTTAACAAAGAAACAAGAAAAAATACAATACATGGAATCTCCTAGAAGTTAATAAAGCTTGATCAGTTTCTTGTGCATGTATATATACATATTTATTACTATGAGTTAAAGGAAATCCATCAACTTCATGGACAGACCTCTGTGTATATGTTAATACACTCATAACTGAAGTAAGAATTGTTGGCCAATCTTGTGCATATGTGTGTGTGTGCGTGTGTGTACACATTTAGCTTTGCCTATGCTGTATTTTTTCATCTCACAAGCACTCCCAACCATAAAAATCAGTTTAATAAACTATCAATTATTTTTATTCACTGTGTGCTTGTTAACCTGGTAAACACTGGCTTGCTAAGAGAGAAACCTCTTGACTGACAGAAGGCCATGTCAAACTCTTATTATTACAGAAAATCTAAGGCTTTGATTTTTTTGCTTAATTTTTTCTTCTATTTGTACTTACTGGTTCCTTTTCCTGTCTCTATTTTCTTTTCTCTTGTGACTCTAGAGCCAACTAGTGTACCCTATTCTAGTATATCCTAGTACATCCATAGTACATATATACATGTGTGTACATATGTGTGTACATACATACCTTATACATATACTTGCATTGTAGAAACATTTTGCAACATACAGAAACAGAATTTTCTGATGTATTTTATATCGTCTCCATCCTTAATTTTCTACCACAAGAAGTAATGTCCATCAAAACACTTACAATCTGCTTTAAAGAACACAAGTTGATATTCTTATCCTTTCTTAGGCTGGTAAATGGTGATACGAGTTCTAATACTGAAATAGGCACACTAATGCATCACGCGGACTGTTATGCTTCATGCAGCTGTCTGGCTTTATGGATGTAGCCCAAGTGTTCCAAGACTCTGTACTTGGCTTTGACTACTTCAGTCTTGAATTTATTAAGGATTTAGTATGTGAAATATGATTTATAAACTAAGTTCAAAGGAAGATGATGATATGTAGGGAGAAGGAGGCCAGCTATTGTTTAAATGGTATCTCACTGTCTTTTTTTCTTCCAGAGGCTTGTCTAGAACTTCCCTCATAGTCAGCATTAGCTCCTCCCACTTCCGCATTCCTTAGGCCACCTTGGGAAGAGGATTCCCTCCTCCTAAAGTCAAGTCTTCATCTCTGAAGATGGATGTCTGTACATTCCAGTTGCTCTGCTTCCCCAGAAAGGCCTGGCTGAGGAACCAGGGAGCAAGGCACTATCAGAGATGTAGGCTTCCAGGCCCCAAGATCTTCTGATTAGAATGTGGGGTGGGTGTCTCTAAGAACTAGTGTCTCATCTTCCTCTCATAAAGGGAACAAAGTCACTGTTGTGTAGAGCTTGCAAACCTTTTCCAGATAGACATCAAGCATGAGTACAGGATGACAGGGGATGGTGTATATGTGCTTGGCCACAGTACGATTGGGCCACAGTATGGTTTCTTGCTGGCAAGAAGGTGACTTGGAATTTGTCCTGCAAGTTCTTATTTTATTCAGTGCCTTTTAGTTGAATTGTTTCAGGTAGTATATACTTTTCCTCATCTTATTTATATATTCTTCAGGGAATCACAAATATCTCTGATTTCTGAATTTGAACATCCCTTCACTGCACTGAATAAATCCTACTATAAATATGAAGAGGAAAGTTTCAAAGAGAATCAGGTTTATGAGATGTGCAGCAAAATGCTTTCATAAAACTTTCACTGCCAGGGAAAAAAAACTAAATAAAAGAAAAGATAAGCAAAGAAATAAACAAACATGTGGTTTTGCAGTGCACTCTCTGTACTTTATTATAAACCTAACATGAGATACAAGACCATCTTAAAAGATGAATGGAAATATGTTCCAAAAGCAGTGATTTTCCCTTTAGAAAATGTATTGCAAAATGTATTATATAAAGATGATAATAGAAAAGGTAAAATGTTACACAATTATATACAAAGCTACTGATAAAAATAAATTATGTAATAAAAAATTTAGAATTATAGTTAAAACTTTCAGTAAAACAAGAATGTAACTACTCAATATGTCTTAAAATGGTTAAAATCAGTACTCATTCAGGAACTTAATTGTTAAATGACCAAGTCATTTTCTGAAAATTCTGGAGGAGACAGTAAAATACAGAACTCATGCTGTATTTGAACCAAAGAAAAAGAAACTCTAACACTGTTACAAGTACATTTAAAAACAACTTCTGATTTAAACAGGTTGTTCAATTTCAACATAATAGAAATCTAACCAAGTCAAGTAGAAAAAATCAGTTATTAATAAGAGTGTTAGTAGAATGGCATTTCACAACTCATTAATTTTATTAGGAAAAACTTACCCATAACAATTGTGAGGAAACATAAAATTTGAAAAAAATGGAGGAACATGTCTAGTTTCTTATTAGACAAAATAATATTTAAATCATTTAAAATACATGCAAACCCTCAGTGATATTTACTTCAAAAATGTTTTCTGGTAAGGCAAAGTGGAAAGATAAGCAAAAACACAAAATAATGGCAAAGAGAGATAGATGTGTTTGTGCATAGTTTTATTTCAAACATATGGTTCTAATCTATAGTTTCAGTGGAACATTGTTGTTTAATAATACATATGATTTACAGAACTTTTAGAAACAAAAATAAACTACAGTACTTCCTTTTCTTACCATAGAAATAGCAATCAAAATGTTCTATACAAACATAAATTGGTAATATGACTTTTTAAAAATAAAATATGTTGACATCTGGATAATCTCACTGTATTTAAAACATAAACTATATTACAACTGATTATACTGAGTTAAAATTTGAGTTCACAATGACAGACACAATTTGCATTCAAAAATTTATATAAATGATCTGTACTAACTATGAGTCACAAGAAAACCAGAGACATATTTTGCCATTTAAAAATAATGAATTAATATGCAGTTACTGGAAGTACCCACCAAGTCCAGTTTAGTTGTTGAGCTGTAGTCTTAATTAGATATGTTGGGGAAAGTACAGGCTGCCTCTGTGATGTACAAACAATATTAAAATCTAAGACTACCTTTGAACACATTTCTATTTTTAACCATAGTAAAATAATGCTTTGCATGTGATGGTGAGACTAAGAACTGAAAATAGTTGAAAAGCCTAATTGGCTGGTTTTCACAACATTATTTGCCTCTTTATAATCTTCATTATCTGTTCCATTGTAAGGGACATTTTAATCATTGTTGCGTATACAGAATCTATTAAAAAAAGCAAGCAATAACTGCTCAGAAATGGTCCCATTGATGAATATAAATGAATTGTTCTAACACTGAATCCACACCTTTGGTGTCTTTCTGGAGTGGTTGGTCCTCCATCTCCTGTGTGAGCACGTGGAGGAGAGGCACTCTCAATATTCATTATGTCTGCATTAAAAATGTATGAATTGGGGATTCAGAATTTAGCCCAGCAGAAAAGCCCTTGCCTTCCAAATGCAAGGCTCTGAGTTCGGTCCTCAGCTCTGGAAAAGAAAAAAAATGTGTGGATTGATGAATACTATTACCATGAAAGTAATTTTTTGCTTTGAGACTGTGTACTGAATTAGAGGGCTTTATCTGAGCACACCTGCTAGATTTGAATTTTATTGAGTTGTCAGTTTAATGCAAGCCTTGTAATCAACTACTAATCAACTACTTTAGGTACATTTTTGTTGTCATTTAGAATTAGAATAATGTCTTGGGAATTTTCAAAACATACTACTAGCTATAGCAAATTAACTTAGAAGACTATTCAGACAAATTTGTTCTTTCTAGATCTATTTGATTTTTCATAGATATCCTTTTATCCATTCCCTGAGAAATGGAACAATTCAAAATGTTAACCATGAGAACTTGCCTGACAAATATTCATCACCCTCTCTCAGTGTGAAGAAAAGAAATGTCTATTGTGAATGTAGAATTTGTTTAATAAGGAGAAAAGGACATTCTTTACTGGCGGCAAGATGTAGTAATCAAGTGTGAAAAGGAAAAGTATGCTATTTCTCTAAAAAGTCTTCTCGTGAACACTCTTACTTTAATAAAAGCTGGTAGAAAAAGACAAACTGAATAAACACCATCAATGTCATTAACTACCGGTAGCCACCACAGTTGTGTTTATTTATTAGAATTTCTGAGACAGAGGAGTTTTATGAATGCAAGATAGAGGTAAAAAAATTACAGCCACAAAGGGGCAGATTTTTCTATAGAACCCACTAAAGCAGACTTAGTCTTGCTGCCATAGTAAAAAGTACAAAGCATTTCACCATGTCTGCAGAGCTATAAAAGGTAAGGACACCCCAATGGAGATATTGGCATACAAGCAAGCTAATTTGGAGCCCAAGGAATGCCCCAGGCATGTTGAAACACATGGAAAAAGATGGGGCCATAGGCTTAAATAAGGTTCATTTCATAATTCAGTCACCAATAATTTAACAGGCCTAAATGTTTCCAACATTCTTATGACATAATGCTTGCTAAACCTGGCTTCACCCTAGCTGAAAACAGTGGAAATTCTAAAGCAATGTGATTATATTCACTTAGATATGTCAAGTTTAGTTAATATGCTTGGGTAACAAAATGTTCATCCATTTTCATATGCAAAATTATGTTACCTGGTTTATTGTATATGCATTTATTTATCAGAAATAAGGAAGGGAAGGGGGAAAACGAGGTGATTGGAAGGGGACGGAGGAGGGAAAGTGGGACAAAAACATGAGAAGGGGTATCAATGTGCAAGAAGCAATGCACCTACCATCTGATAAATGTAACTATAACACCTCTATATATTATTCTGACAACGAAATTTTAAAAAATGTAACAAGCATCCAATAAAACCCCAGAGAATAATTTTAAAAACTCATTGTAGCATCTCGTTTTGAGTAGTTAAGAAGAAACCAAGATGCCTGGATACTGCATAAAGAAATTAGAAATGCATGAACAGAAAGAAATACAAGTAATAGTCTGAAGGAATTCACAGCTGTAGCTCAGGTGAAATTTAGAATATTGAGATATGTGTTGAGCAAAAAGAAGAGAAAAAAAGAAAAGAAAAGGAAGAGTAAATGCAATAATTCAGGGAAAAATCTTTGCTAACCATTTAATTGACGTATATATATGCATGCATATTTATTTATTCATTTATTTGGGAGCATATCATCCAATGCAGTAATACGGCCTTGAATTCACCATTGACTTCTTTCAACATTTTAAATATTGAGATTACTTACCAAACCTATTCTTAGACAAATCTGCTTGGCCAACTATTAATTAACTGTAGGCTAATCTATCCCTTCTTCAGTTTTCTCATCTGTAAAATAAAGGGGCAATAACCACACATTGGAGTTGTTACAAAACTAATAACTAAATAAAATCCTATAAATATGGAATACCATTATTACTGCATACGTGTCAATTTATATAATTGTTAATGATAAAATTTTAAAAAGCAGCTACTTACATACTATCTTCCATTATTACCCTTACTAAAAGCATAGTTGGAACCTTCTACATCACCCTTCACCAGGATTAAGTCCAAATGGATCAAGGTAAAAGCAGGTAACCTGAAAACATACTTTCTTTATAAAGACCCAGAAATACAACAAATTAAAGAATGTTTGGACAAATGGGGCTGCATGAAACGGCAGAGCTTCTGTATGGCAAAGAACATAGTTAGCAAGTAAAATAGAAAGCCCGCAGAATAGGAGGAGCTCTTTACCAGCCATACAACAGAAAAACATCTCTTGTCTAAAATATACATACAGCTAAAAAAAATTTGAATCTCTCCAAACAAATCTTCAAAGAAACAACCATCCCATTAAAAGGTGGGCTAAAGACCTAAAGAGAGACTTCTCTGAAGGAATAAGAATAGCCTACAGAAACATAAAGAAATGCTCACCATCTAGGGACATAAAAGAAATGGAAATCTAAACAACTCTAAGATTCCACCTCACTCCAGTTAGAATGGCCAGGATCAAGAAAGCTAATAACAACAGATGCTGGAGGGGATGTGGCCATGAGGGATCATTACTACACTGTTGGTGGGAGTGCAAACTCAATGAACTGCTATGGAAAGCAGTTCCTCAAAAGACTAAACATAGAGCTCCCCTATGACCCAGCAATTCCACTACTTGGCATTTACCCAATTGTCCAGAAACAAGGACAGACTAAATCCACTAGCACAACAATGTTCATTGCAACTCTACTTACCATACCAAAGATATGGAACCAACCCAGATGCCCCTCAGTTGATGAGTGGATCAAGATATGGTATTTATACTCAATGGAATTCTATGCTGCCATCAGAAACAATGACATTGCCCCATTTGTAAGGAAATGGAAAGACTTAGAAAAAGTCATATTAAGTGAAGTAGGCCAGACTCAAAGGAATATAGGCTCAATAGTTTCCTCATTTGTTATAATCAGTAGAAACCTTGGGCTATCCTAGCAGAGATTTACAATAGAACAAAACCTAGATATATAAGGCCATATAGTATGACACTTAATGAAAGGACCTCCAGGATGTAGAAACAAAAGCCAGATAATGAGTGTTTTTTGTCCTCAATGTACTATGTTGTCTCTTATCTCTTTTGCTATCTCTTGGTTATCTCATATTGTTATAGTATTTCACCTTGTTATCTGATCTACTGTATATATGCATATTGGGCTATTTTAAATGGGATAGGGAAGGGGGGAAAACAAGATGGGTGTCGAGGGTGGGGGGAGGGAAATGGGGAGCAAAACATGAGAAAGGGTATCAATGTTTGTGTAGTAATGCAACTTCTATATGTTGAATGTATTGTAACACTTCTATTAATTACAATAAAAATATATGAAAAAATTAGAGCACTAGTAGTCAGAAAAATCTCAATCAATATTAAATACTCTTATTACTATTCAAAAAGACAAGGACATACTAATATCACTAGCACATTTATATTCCGTGCAGCACTATTTACCATAGCAAAGTTATAGAACCAACCTAGATGTCTCTCAGTAAATGTTTGGATCCAGAAGATGTGGTATTTATACACATTGGAATTCTATGCTGCCATCAGAAAGAATGGCACTCCCCATTTGTAAGGAAATGGAAAGATTTGGAAAAAATCATACTAAGTGAAGTAAGCCAGACACAAAGGAACAAAGACTCAAAGGTTTCCCTCATTTGTAATTAGTACAAATCTAGGACTCTCCTAGCAGAGGATTCCAATAGCTCAAAAGCTAGGTATATAAGTTCATATAGGATGAGACTAAACGAAAGGATCACTAGGTTATGGAAACAAGAGTTTTAACTTGTGTGATTGTTGTTCTTAAGGTACTATATAATTTCTCTTCTCATTTTTTGCCCTTTGGTTAATCTCATATTGTTACGGTATCTGACTTTGTTACCTGGTATATTGTATATATGTTTTTGTTTATTTTAAATAGGATAGGGAACGGGGAAAACAAGATGATTAGTAGGGGGTGTGGGAGACAAACAGGGAGAAAAATATGAGAAGGGGTATCAATGTGTGAGAAGTAATGCACCTACTACCTGTCAAATGTAACTGTAGCCCCTCTATACAGTTCCCCGACAATAAAATATAAATAAATAAAATTTAAATAAAACAGAAAATAGGGGCCGGGAGTTTGGCCTAGTGGTAGAGTGCTTGCCTAGCATGCACGAAGACCCAGGTTCGATTCCTCAGTACCCAACATACATAGCAAAAACCCAGAAGTGGTACTGAGGCTCAAGTGGTAGAGTGCTAGCCTTGAGAAAGTCCAAGGCCAGTGCTGAAGCTCTGAACTCAAGCCCAGGACTGGCAAAAAAATAAAAAAATAAAAACATAGTATCACATGAAACAGACATATTCTTTTTAGAGAGAAAGTGTAAAGTGTCCCTCTGAAAGCATTTATAATCCATACTTTAAGTGGAATTCTATGCACTAAGAAAAAGGATTCTTTCGTGGCAATTGTATTGATACCCTGAATACTAAAAATGATTTTACACTTTCTAGACCACAAAGTAAAAGAAAACCTGGAAATGTTCACTTGTTTACTCTGTGTAAAGTCCCAAATATGGGGGTGCTACATTGTATGAACTCATTACAGAAAAGCATTCATCTGGTAGTAAGGTTGTCAGTTCTAAGAGAAACTTGCATAAACATTGATATGTTGAATCTGTATGGATACTGGTTTTCGTCTCAGTTGGGTAAATATGTAAACCTGAGATAACTGGATCATATGCCAAGGTTTTCTAACTTTCTGAAAATACTTCATTTCTGCCTCCCAACAGCACTGACTGGAAATTCCTTCCTATTTCCATTCTCTAGAGCATTAGGGATTGTCACTGTTTGCTTCCATATTTCACCCAGTCACACAGCTAGACACATGTGTGCCTGTCATAAAAATGACTAGGGTCATTGGTTATTCTTCTGCAACAAAGTCATTATGAGGCAAAAAGGAATATGGTTTTGAAGTAGAGAATGGAATCTTTTAGTAGAAATCCAATTAAAATAGCAGCAGACACTCTACTCCTTATCCTTGTAGAAGTAAATATGTACTTGATATTTAGCATTGGTTCATCTTGGACCCAGTGGTTCAAATGCCAGCGCCAATGTGAGTGACCGTAAATCCCACTGAAGATATTTCAGGTGCCTCTGGTGGAAGAATCCACTGGAAGCAGGAAGATCCACTCTGCTACCTGTGAAAACAGGATGAAGAAATCCAGGTGATGCAATGAAAGTCCTTCTTATTTTGTTCTTAACTTTATTACTGATTCAAACATGTGTATTGTCACTGTGTATTTTGCATGTACATTTTTGGAGTTTTGTTTCTGCTTTTTTATTTCTGGTCCTGGGCTTGGGCACTCTTCCCTGGTCCTCATTCCACTTAAGGCTAGAGCTCTACCACTTGAGCCGCAGTGCCACTACCCACTTTTTCTGAGTAGTTTTATTAGAGAGACGAGATAAGTTCTTATTAGGGATCAGTCTCCTGGACCTTTCTCCCTAGACTGGCTTCAAACTATTCAGCCTCTTGAGTAGCTAGGATTACAAGTTTGAACCACCAGCACTCATCATTTTTGGAATGTTTAAAGTAGCTAGAATCATCGTATGAAATGAATACATGAGTTAAAATTTTCCAAAGAAAAATGGAATTATTCTGTTTGTGAGGAAATCAGTGGCCTAAAAGATACACACACACACACACACACACACACACACACACACACACACACACACACATAAACATACATACGTACAACACTACAGGAACTGTTCATTGGACTTAAATATTTGCAGAATCTTAGCAGCAAGAAACACAATCTAGATACTGGTTAGTAGTAGAAACAGTTGGCTGTATTTTATACATAAAGTTACATACTTACATGTGAAAAATTTTATTTTGGGGGCTTGGTAATTTTTTTGTTGTGTCTTAACATTGTGGGGGATGAAGCTCATTTCTTATCATTTTCTCCTAGATTTCAATGGTACTCTTTAGTTGTGACCACACAAAATGACTCTACACCATGGGAAACTGGAGGAATTACTCTTGGTTGAGATTACCCCCCAGAAAGTACTTGCATACTTTGACTGTGGGGCTTTTCAGGCAACCGCACCTGTGTGTCCTTTCTCCACCAGGCGCAAAGGGAAAGCTGTGAATGTACAAACTGAAAAGGTGACAGAGGTGTTCTGGGTGGCAAGAAAGAGAACACATGATCTATTTCCTGAGAAACTCACCAGTCTCTGATGGTCCAAATGTGTTGTGTCAGCATTCTATGAAAAGGCAATGAGATAAGTTACAGCAGACAGTAAGGGTATGTTGACATAGTGTGATCTGTGTGTTACATCACAAGGTAGATTATGACCAATACTAGAATATATCGAATTCTGCCACTGTGATCAACAGTTAACAGCTGTATTTCAGAGTGTTGGCAAGAAGAAGTGCACATGTAAAAGAGGTGCAGGCTCACGCGGACATGCTGTGAGGGATACTGTGAAATGGAAAACACTGGTTCTCAGAACTCCGGTTAGAGCCTCACCCATGGAGATCAGTGAAAGAGCAGAGAAAGTCCGTAGCTCTGCCGTGCTATGTTGCAGATTGTGATCCTGGGTCTTGAATGTGTGACACACACAACAAAGCCCTGCCTTACTTGGTTGAATCCACAATTCTAGTGACATCAACAGCTGGTTGCAAGAAATAGTTGCCCAAATGAGAAAAAATACATTTATGGAACATGACTGCACTCACTCCCTCAAACTGTAGCAAACAATGTATGAAAGAAATCATTAGAACCAGACATTTTTTTAAGAAAAAAGGGACTTATAGCTGATGGGTAATTTGGGTTGTAGATGAGACACCTGTTACTTGGAGGTCTTCAGGACCCACAGAGCTGCTAGGGACACAATAGGAGATTTCTGTTACAAAGAAGCAAAGATTCAAATTGAACTGAAATACATTTGTCCACTGAAAAATTAGGAGAGTTGGAAAAAATGGCACTAATCTAGGCCAGGTGATAATAAGGATTTTAAGTGATTGTAGACTTCTTTTCACTTAGATTGGGAAATCTATCTGGAAAGATTGATGGTTGATGTTGCTGTCCATGAAGTAAAATCTCATGGCACATTCCTTTTTGTAGTCTTTACTTTTCCCATTCTAAGATTGTCTTACCATTCAAAATTACTTTAGAGTTCTTAAGTAGGACTTGTACTACTCTTATAGAACTGTATTTGTCATTTATAGTGATTAAGTCAAAACCTTCTATCTTGAATTTGGTAACAAATAATTGTGTTATGAATAAATTACTTTGTTTTTCCAAATTAAAATCTCCACACAGCGTAATATAATATAGTATTTATTTGTCTGTATATACATCTTTTATGTGGGTGTATGAAATGAATTGAAAATATGCATGTGTGTACAACACTAAATCTAATCATCACAAACCAGTCTGTGCTTAAGAAAATGGAGATGACACACTATTATTTCAATATCTAATAACTGTGGAATTGACAGATTCTGTTCTTTGTTAACTATTGCTTGAACACAACACCTTGTATTAGCACTTGTATCTGCTTATAATTCTTGTTTAAATTGTCTTGGAACCAAAGGTCAAGTGCCATATTAAAACAGCATATCCTCTCTACCCCTCCCCCTCCCCCTCCCCCTCCCCCTCTCTCCCTCCCTCCCTCCCTCCCTCTCTCTCTCTCTCTCTCTCTTCTCTCTCTCTCTCTCTCTCTCTCTCTCTCTCTCTCTCTCTCTCTGTCTCTCTCTGTCTCTCTCTCTGTCTCTCTCTCTCTCTCTCTCTCTCTCTCTCTCTCTCTCTCTCTCTCTCTCTCTCTCTCTCTCTCTCTCTCTCTTTCTCTCTCTCGCCAGTACTGTAATTGAACTTAGAACCTCATGCTTGCATTATTTGCTTTCTCAAGGTTGGTGTTCTAACTATTTGAGCTACATAACTTTTTGCCTATTAATTGGCAGTGAAATCTCTCAGACTTTTCTGGCCAGACTGACTTTGAAATATAATCCTCTAGATCTCAGCCTCCTGAGTAACATAGGTTAAGGCACTAGTCACCAGTCCCCATCATTGCCTAACCTCTTTTTTTGTATGTAGTGACTTTCCTCAGAATATTCTGAAAATGCAGGACTCTGGTGGCTCACATCTGTAATCTTAGCTATTCAAACAATCTGTAAAACTATTCTTTCCAATAAACCAGCAATATACTGGGAGTAGAGGCAAAGCTCAATAAGAACTTTAGTTGTATGCAAAAATTTCAAGCAAGAACATGAGGTCCTGAAAACTTTCAGGCACAGGAATGGACACTGACTTTTTATCGCATACATCAATTAATAAATATATTTTATATGATTTACAAAAGCCAGTTTATGAGCAACCCAATAATTATACCACCATATTACATATTTAGCTGTTAACATGGAACCTTTGTTTGACTAGATGATAACATTTTAAAAGCAAGTCAGAATAATCTTACAGAAAATTACAATCAATAGTTTTGTCATTGAAGGAGCAATTTAGAGGTTTGCAGTGAAAATTGGATACCAAATGTAGCTCTTCAGTGCAGTGGGCTTCAGCTTTCCATTTGCTTGTCAACATGTCTGAAGACAGATAAATTTGTACCTTGAATTTGCCAGGAACTTTAAAATAGAAATAAGTGAGAAATGCATGCTGATAAACAATATTTGAGAAGAAAAAACACATTTGGATCTATTCTATTCTTATTTCCAATTGTAACTTGTAATATTCATCTTTGCACATAAAAGATATTAAAACTGCTATTTCTCAAGTAGCATGACATATTATCTGCCTATTTTCAGTTAGCTGATTAAATAATTGTTGAGAATTCGCTGATGGATGAACATCATGTTTTGTGTCTTATGCTTTCCATTTTATTATTCACTGTCTGCTCATACTTTCAGTAAGTCGGCAGGCATCATTAAGATATAAGTTATGATAGTGAAAGGTCATAATGAAGGTGTGTAAGCATTGCCTGATGGTTGATTGACCTCATTGTCATTTTGTGACCATAACTGTCCGATAAATTGCCATATTTAGAAACATGTAAAGATAGAGTTCTCAATATTGTTGGCATCGTCACAGCTGCTCCACTTCTTGCTAGCAGATTTACTGCTTCTTTGCCAAATCAAATTGAGACAGTCAAGAGATTTCAATTGTATAATATTTTTAGCATCTTAGGAGACAGGAATGTGAGCAGGGTTGGTACCACAGCATATTTCATATGTAAAGATCATGCAAATTAAAAGCCAAATAGGAATGGAATATTTCTGCTCTGGAATATGACCATGTTACAACAATAGAAATGTTTCCCACTTTCTAATTACCTATTCCAACCCTTAGGGGAAGAAATGTATCGAGCTATTAATGCTTTCATCAATAACTGATAGTTTCACAGTTCAAAGGTGCTGATACTTAAAGCAAGCCAATTAATAGAGAGAATACCATTTAGCAATAGAGATACTTAGGGCATCAGAGGGTGCAGAGTCATTTTGTGAATTAGCATTTAGTATTTAACTTTCAGCTTACTTGGACATGTATCTTTGATCTTATAAAATTGTGATACAAAATTGAATTTCTACCATGAATATCTCTTGAGGATTATAACATCATGAACAAAATTGATTTACATCAATTCTAAATATCTTTTCTTCATACAAACAGATCTACACTTATAGATACAGATATTTTAACAGGTTTTACTATTTGGGAAGGAGGAAGAACTTCTTGACATTGTCTCAAATGCTTTTTAAACATTTAGAGAAACAAATAGCTGGTAGCATAAAAATCAAGACTATTTCCAAGAAAGACTCAGAAACAGCATTAATTTTTCTCAGTGAAATTCAGAGTATTCTGTTCTAACTGAAAACGATTGTTACCAGATAAACTTAAATTGAGTTCTAAGAATTCACAACTATATGTTCTCCAACATATAAATATTTGAACATAGGTACCAGTCACATTAAAAGCAGAATTTGTTTCAGAAGTTCTGGAATGCAGCCAGGGATTCTGTATTTCACAGAAGATACAAGCTGGCCCAACTGTATCTCTTTGTGGACCAAGTTCCTTAGGGATGTTACAGTTCATTTGAAAACACAAAAGAATAAAAAATCTGGACATTGCTTCATTCTCACAGCAACACTGTACTGAGAATGGAAGAGTAGGTAGAATTTTGTTAAGCAGCTTATGAAACTAAAGATGCTCTCATTTCGGTCAGAAGATTAATATAGAGTAAAAAAAATGATTCATGAAAATCGTCAAGAATCATAAGACTGGTTTAGATGGTGTGTGCACCGGCAGGAATCGATGGACAGAAGTATTAGGAAAATGGTTTGTTTTGGGTTGTTAGGAACTAATTAAAAAGTTTTTCTATAGTTTGCATTGTTAAATAATTGTATAACTAACATCAGAATTCACTAACAAACAAGGTCTGAATTACAATGAAACATGATAGCATATTGAATTGTTCCCATTGCTAATAAATAATGATGAATATAGGACAGAAATGCAGGACTTTTTTCTTTTTTTCTTTTTTTTAATGGGTTGTGAGGCTTGAACTCTGGGCTTGAACACTGTCCCTGAGCTCTTCAGTTTAAAGCTACCACCCTACCCCTGGAGCCACAGTGACACTTCCAGTTTTCCAGTAGTTAATTGGAGATAAGAGTCTCGCAGTCTTTAGTGCCAAGGCTATTTTGAACCATGATCCTCAGATTTCAGCCTCCTGAGTAGCAAGGATTACAGGTGTGAGCCACCATGCCCTGTAGGAATATAGGATTTTATTTATTTTATTTTCCAATTACTTTGTAGTCTTGAGGCTTGAACTCAGGGCCTGGGCATTGTCCTTGATCACTTTTGCTCTACCACTTGAACCACAACACTGCTTCCAGCTTTTTCTGAGTATGTGGTACCAAGGAATCAAACAAAGTGCTTTGTGCATGCTTGGCAAGCACTCTACCACTAGGCCACATTCCTGGAACAAATACAGGATATTTAAGGGTAGATATCATTTACAGATTTTAACACAACTGGTGATAGATTGTTATGATAAACTGAGAGGAAAGAACAAATTACATTAAATTTTGTATTTCACAAATCAGAACTCAATGTTGAAAACATTTAATTTTTACCTGTTAATGTGTTTTATTATTAAATTTCATCCATAACAACACATAAATTCAGTAAAATTTTCCTTGTAAGTGGGCAGTAGCCATCAATAAGTCATATATTGTCAATTTATTGTCAATTTATATATTACAATATGATTAAGACACTTATACTTTGTAAATATATTGTGAATATATTTATTCTTTATAAATACATATTCATCTATAAATTTTACTTACATTTTGTATTTCATAATAGAAATTACATCCTTTTGCTAAGATTAGCAAATTATAACAGATAAATATATCATTTTAATTGTATTATTTTACATAAATGTCAATTACTTTATTAGAGTATGTAATGCATATTCATTTATACATTTTATTAACATTTTATATTTAATAATAGAAATTATATCCTTTACTGAGATTGGCAGATTATAAAAGATAAATTTATCATCCTTTTAATTGTTCTATTTTACATACTATCAGTTACTTTTATTTTACATAGTCAAATTTTTTAATTTCATTGTCTTCTTTATTAAACCCTAAAATTGTGTCTTCTGTAAAAGAGTTGAAAACGTCTTGGAAGTTGAGATACACATTACAAGAATATAAAGAATATAAATTTTTATAGTTTTTATAGATAATCACTAAGATCAAGATTTGAAATAAAATTCAAATTCAAAATGTTGTTATACGTTGTGATTTTCTTTTCTGAGAGGCAAACATTATATAAATATTCATTTATAACTATTTCTCAACTTAGCTATAGAGTGTAGCAATTCAAAAGGCACAATATTTTGCAGGGAAGAAATGAGGACAAATATAAAGCCTGCTTTTCCAGTGGCATCTTGCAATATTTACAGCAGCTAACAGCATGATTTTTTGAAACTTGAGCATATAATAGTAATTTGTCATTTTTCTCCAAGTTCATTGACATTGTCAAGGCATATTTAACTCAGCAGGAGAATTTAAATTTCATACTTGGTGATTTCATGAAGCATTCTTCTCACCCTGAGGTATCAGCTAAAAATTCCTTCTTTATTTCTTCCAATAAATTACCATCTATTCATGTCTCGTGGCTTCATTAGTGTGTTCACATTCAAATAATCAAAACACCACCTGTTTTCAAACTCTGTTTATACAAAAGTTAACTTCTGATTTGTAATTTGCATACCGGCTGAAGAAAAGCTATGAATATATTCTCTGTGGGCAAGGTGTCCTGGTATGGTAAAAATGATTTGTTTTGCCAGCTTTCTTTAATTGGTAGTGTTGTACCTTCCAGGTGTGAGTAGCTCATGCCTGCAATCCTAGATAGCTACTCAAGAGACTGAGATCTGAGGATCACAGTTCAAAACCAGCCCAGGAGGAAAGTTTATGAGACTTTAATCTCAGGTATGGATTGTAAATGGTAGAGCACCCAATCTGAGTGGAAAAAGCTAAAGGAAAATAGCCAAGCCCTGAATGAAATCCACAGTACCAAAAACATGTAGATTACTAGTAAAATACAAAAAAATTAAAAATCCTTTTGTGTATTTATGCAATATTTTCATGGTGTTTTTAAAAGAAATCAAACAATATTGGCACTGAAACAACTATTGTGAGAAATAAATCCATTTTTCTTTTTTTCTCCTTTTTTCCATGTATTTTTATTGTAATTAATAGAAGGGTTACATTATATTCACCAGATAGAAGATGCATTACTTCACATACTTGCTCATGTCTTGGTCCCCATTTCCTTCCCCCGACCCTCTCACCCCCCTTCCCTATCTGATTTCAAATAACCAAATACACATGTATACAATATATCAGATAACCAGGTGAAATACTGTAACAATATGAGATAACCAAGGCACAGCAAAAGAAATGAGAGATAACATAGTACATTAAGGACAACAATCACTCATTATATGGCTTTTCTTTCTATATCATTTAGGGTCATTCTATATGGCCTTATGTATCTAGGTTTTGTTCTATTGTAAATCTCTGCTAGAGAGCCCAAAGTTTCTACTGTTTATGACAAATGAGGGAAGCCATTGAGTGTATGTTCCTTTGAATCTGGCAAGTAGTGGAATTGCTGGTTCATAGGGGAGCTCTATGTTGAGACTTTTGCCAAAGGCCATACTGCTTTCCACACTGGTTGGACGAGTTTGCACTCCCACCACCAGTGTAGTAGTGATCCTTCCTGGCCACATCCTCACCAGCATCTGTTGTCACTAAGTTTCTTGATCGTGGCCATTCTAACTGGAGTGTGGTGGAAACTCAGAGTTGTGTGTATTTCATTTGTTGTATAGCCAGAGATGCCGAGTATTTCTTCATGTATCTATAGGCCATTCTTATTTCTTCTTCAGAGAAGACTCTCTTAACTCTTTGGCCCATCTTTTAATGGGATGGTTGTTTCTTTGGAGATAAGTTTGGGAGTGATTCAATTTTTTGAGCTGTAGATATATTTTAGATATGAGGCCTTTGTCCATTGTATGGTTAATGAAGATCTGCTCCCACTCTGTAGGCTTTCTAGTTAATTTGCTAGCTGTGTCCTTTGCCATAGGGAAGCTCTACAGTTTAATGCAGTCCCACTTATCCAGACTTTCTCTGATTTGTTGTGTTATTGGTCCTTATTAAGGAAGTTTCAACCTGTGCCAAGGAGACCTACTGTATTTTGCTTGTAAAGTTTTCAGAGTATCTGCTTTTACCTCGAGGTCTTTGATCCATTTGGAGTTTATCCTGATGCAGGGTGAAAAAGAAGAATCCAACTTTAGCTTTCTGCATGCGCTTAACCAGTTCTGCCAGCACCACTTGTTGAAGTGGCGGTTTTTCTTCCATTCTCTTTTTTGGCTCCCTTATCAAAGATTAGGAGGCCATAGGTCTGTGGTTTAATATCTGGGTCCTCAGTTCTATTCAATTGGTCTTCAGGCCTGTTCTTTTGCCAGTACCAAGCTGTTTTGGTCACTATACCTCTGTAATAGGTCAAAAGTTTGATATTGAAATTCTTCCTGTGCAATTCTTTTTGCTAAGAATTTTTTTGTTATATAGGGTCTTTTATTATTCCATATGAAATTTTGGATTGCCTCTTCTATCTCTTTAAAAAATGACATTGGGATATTGATGAGTATTGCGTTGAATTTGTAGGTAGCCCTTGGCAAGATTGCCATTTTTACAATATTAATTCTTCCAATCCAGGAGCATGAGAGGTTTTTCCATTTTCTCAGTTCTGCTTTAATTTCCTTTTTTCAGGGTTTTAAAGTTTTCATCATGAAGTCCTTTACATTCTATTTAATTCTTAATAGTTGAGTATAAAATTTAGGAAAGATAAAACTTACGAAATAAGAAGAGTAATTAGAATTTATATAAAAAAGAGGAAGGTATATATAGGAGAAATCAATAACAAAAACTTTTGTAAAGTAATAAAAAAAAGAAAAAAGGATGGGGGGAGATCTGACACAATTGTGAGTTCTTATACAAGAAATACAAGGGTTAAGAACCAACAAATTAAAAAGCAGGTGACTGTATCAATAAATATATCATTTGTATCCAGTCTGTACCCAGTGCTGTCACAATGTTTCTAGAAATGACTACAATGACAGAAGGAAAGCGGAAAAAAATAAATGGAAAGAATCATAACATTTAAAAAAAAGTGGAGGAAAATGGCAAAAAAATAAGAACAGAAAAATGCAAATGAAAAAGGTAGAAAAAAAGGGGGCATTCTTCAGTTTGTTTTCTTTTGGAGGGGTTACACAGTATGAAACTTGTGTCTCCACTAAATTCGGGATCCAAACACTTCAAAAAGTCTTTTTCTCCTATGATTTGGCTTTGCGGTGTTTCTGATCAGTTTGCTTGATTGGGCAGGAAAAAAAAAAAAAAGCTGAGAGAGACTATGTTTACCAGGATCTTGGCCCCGCCAAAGAGGAGGAACTTCTACTAGCTGGCACCCAGGCAGATGTCTGGCCAAGCTGCCTCTAGGAAAACCTTTGCCCTTTTATATGATCACGCTGCCAGCACTTTTCAGACTCCAGTTGGTTTGGCAGGGTCTTTGCCAGTAGTCAAGATGGTGACGTTCTCAGCTGGTGGGAGAGGGGATTCCTTCCCAACACAGTTGCAGGAGCAGAAGTGGAAACTCCTCCATGGAGTTACTCACAAATTGCTGGGATTTCTGGTTCCATGAAACTGGCAGGTCTGCACCAAGGCTGGGTGACTTCTCTGGGCTCATGCAGGCTCTGTCTGGCACTGTCTGGAGCCAGCAAGTCTGTGCTACTGAGAATCGCTGTCTGCTCAGGTGCCGGAGGGAGGCTTTGTCTCTGCAGTGGCTCCAAGTAGCTAGTGCAGCTCCACACTGTCCTCTTGCTCTTCTTACTCTGGTTTTCTGCCTTTTTCCTCTCTGACTGAGATCTCTGGTGCTAAAGCTTATTTAGGATGGATCTTTGGGTATGAACTTTCCCCTACGATGCTAGAACTGGTATCTTGGCGAGAGCTCAGCAAGACTCACACTGAACTGCCACCATATTCCGTCAATCTCATAAATCTATTTTTCTAGGCAAAAGATTTTTCTGTTAAAAGCAAGAACTAGACCAGGAGTTTGGCCTAGTGATAGAGTGCTTGCCTAGCATGCACGAAGACCTGGGTTCGATTCCTCAGTACCACATACTGTAAAAAGCTGGAATTGGTGCTTAGGCTTAAATGGTAGACTCTAGCCTTGAGAAAGCCCAAGAACAGTGCTCAGGCCCTGAGCTCATGCTCACGACTGGCAAAAAAATAAAGCAAGAACTATTACTGCTATTTGGAATAGCATTATTCATATTTATTACTGATTTTTGCATCTTTTATATTATATCTTATACTTAAGTAAATATATCTTCAAAGTGTCTGCAATGTTATCAAAGTTCTGTCCAAACATGAAAATGTTTTTATATGATCCTCAGGTAAATGATCTTGATAGATTTACATTTTCAAATCCTAATTACTGCAACTGCAATTAATTATGTGAATAAATTTAAATGTTCATTGTACTTTTATTCAACCTGGGAGTTTTATTTTGATTATCATCCTTCCCATTGCTTTTTCTTTAAAAGGAGCGATGTAATTATTTTTAAGCATATGCAGTCACCATAGTCAATGCATGTATATGAAAATGGACCTGGAAAAATTGAGAGAAAGGCTGGGATTGGAAGATGGGGGAGAAAGATAGAAGTGGTGACATTGATCAAAACACTCTATGCCTATACACTGACATGCTAAATCAAAACTCCTTTGTGTTACTAGTTAAAGATAATAAGCAATGTTAAATGTTCTCATTACCTGTCCTGTTATGGAATAAATGCCATCAATGGACATGGCACTCATAGAGCTGTTTAAGGTTATGTTTGAAGGAAGATGTAAAATGATACTTAGGGAGTAGACACAGAACAATGTGCTTGTAAACCAAGAACAATGTTCCATAGGGCCCATGCAAGGAAGGTCTCTGTCTCTACCTCTCCATGTATTATGTGACTGCAGATTTTTCTTCAATTAATTCATTGTTCATTTCCACAAGAAGGTAACCAACTTCATCTATCTCAGCATAGCATTGATCAAGAAATGCAGCATTCATATACTACTTTATGAAATGGCAACTCCTTTCTGTAGCTATTTAAAGATGATATAAATAAATGTATACAAACTGAAAACAAGGGAATGTAACAGAATGAAGGAAGGGGGGAATTAGCAATTGTGCCTAGGAGTTTCATCAATTATAAGCAAAATTGAGCACGTGCTGGGAGCATTCTTGTCTACACCCTATCTAAGGTGAGTGAACAGAATTTAGGAGGAGAGAGACATTTAAAATAATCCAAGAATATAGCAAGGGAGAGAGATACAGAGCTGAGAATCCTGCCTGTGATCAAATGCACAACTCAGGTCTGCGTTCTCTGAATTCTGGTTATTGAGAATTCCTTGTTGGGCTCTACATTCTGTTTGTTTCTTCGGCTTCTTCTCAGATGAAAGCTCTTGGGTGGGTACTGGTAGGCTCTTAGAACTTGGGCAAAGATCAGTGCACAGCAGCATAGAAAAAAATCTCTTCATCCCTCATGCTTCCAACTCTCTCTATTGTCACCTGTGCACTATGCATGTTGGGCAGTATTTATTATTTCTTAAATGCTGTGACTCTTTGGTAATTTAATTTTCTTTTATGCAGCACATAGTGAAAGGGAGAAGTAGGTGGAGTTTATAGCAGGGCAATTCGTTTTCATATTTTTTTTCCGTGAGAGAGAGAGAGAGAGTGTGTGTGTGTGTGTGTGTGTGTGTGTGTGTGTGTGTGTGTGTGTGTGTGCGTGTGCATGCGCACGCACTAGTGGTGCAACTTGAACTGAGACCCTTGGCTCTGTCTATGAACTTTTTACTTAAGGTTATTGCTCTATTTGACCCACAGCTACACTTCTGGCTTTCAGGCAGTTAGTCGGAGAAGAATCTCACAGACTCTTATCCACCTGTGCTGGCTTTGAACTGGGATCCTCAGATTTCAGCCCCCCAAGTCACTAGGATTACAGGTGTGAGACAGTGCCCAGTTATTTAGGGTAAATTTTCTATCATATACATATGCACTCATGGAACAAAATGATAGATGCATTCCATGATAATTATATATGATAATAATTATTAACATCATGTTAATTCAGAATTCTCTGGCTTCTTGGCAGGATCTTAATATTCACTTCAGGATTCTCATTTATTTCTGCTTTGTTTTTATTCAGATTTCAAATACAGCTGAACGTTTTAGTCTTCATTGTACTCCACAAAACCTGCAGCTGCACTTAGACATGTATGTGTCAAATCTTTTTAAGTATTCTGGAAGTTAAACTATGCAAATGAATAGAACCTGGAAACCATCATTCGCCTTAAAGGGAAGTTATTACTCCTGGATGTCAATAGACTGAAGAGAACAGAGAGCATTCTTCCTCTCCAAACTTTCTGGAAGACTTTAACTCAGGTTCAGTTAGAGGAGAAGCCTGAATCATTTCAACAGTCATTCTGCACAATATCCAGCCCTGTGCTCTCAAAATTCTTCAAGCCATGGAACAATAGAATGACATCTGTAATGATGCAACAGGGCAAGGAATGCTAAGTAAACATGCCTTGTAAGTGAAATTGATAAACTCCACGAAATTCATCACATTAAAAAAAACTACCTTCCTGAGCTGGGTGCGGTGGCTCATTCCTATATCCTAGCTACTCAGGAGGCTGAGATCTGAGGATCCAGGTTCAAAGCAAGCCTGGCACAAAAGGATCTGAGACTCATCTCAAATAAACCTCTAGAAAAAGGGAAATGGGGCTTAGCTCAAGGGTAGGATGGTAGCCTTGTGCTGAAGAGCTCAGGGACAATGCCCAGGCTGAGTTCAAGCCGCATCTCACACACACACACACACACACACACACACACACACACACACACACACTACCTTCCTGGAAAAACAGTTAAAATTCAAGACTATAGTCAAAAAAAATATTGCTGAATCAGAGTGCAGGATAAAAAGTGCTCATTTTAGTTTTGAATCACAATTTTAAAATAGTTTACAAAGAAACATGCAAGGTAAATATTTCTTAAAAAATAAAAACAAGTCCTTAATAGTTGTACAAAAATGTTTCACTTTAACATTTCAGTTTGTGAGTACAATAAATCTTGTTCTATGTCAATCCTTTTATCATTCATAAATATATTCAATGACTGGTTTTTTTAAATAACAGGGAGAAAATTTTGATTCTAAGACATTAGATTTTATGGTTTAATTCAGCAAATTTATATAGCATTTATTAAAAATTCAGTCTACAAATTCTTTGGAGACAATGACTTATATTTTATGATTATAGCAGAGATTGACTCAAACAGAATCTGTAACACTGACATTTCTACAACTTTCTGTGTGCTGAGTCTTACTTTCTCTTATCTGTCTGAAGATGTTATGTAATGATAATATAATATGCCATGCAATGCTCTTCCCACAGATTGAAGGAGAAGCAGCCTGTTTCTTACCCTGATCTTTGCTGCCTTAGAAAATGAAATAAATATGGAATACAATCATATCATTGCAAATGTATATAGATGCATTTGCACATCACAAACGACTTTGAAAAGGAGAGTTTTCATTCATCTTAATATAACATTAGTCACTGAAATCATAAAAACAGATGTTGTACTAGTTATGTCTTTCTTAAGAAGAAATTATCTGATTTATCCCTGTTAAATTGATGTTCAATAGTGACTTCCATTATTTTTCAAACATTTCCTTTTCAACCCAGAGAGTAAGAAAAATGTGGATTTTTCAGCCAGTTTTCTTCCTGTCAAAGACTAATGGCTCCATAAAATATCATTGTATTTCTACGCTGGTTAGAATTAGCTGCTGCTTTTTCTCTGCCTTTTGGCATGTCCTCAGCATTCTCGATGGTCCCAGCTGTGGACACCTCAGCCTCCAAGCAGTATGAGAATAAATGTTGCTTAAGTTTCCCTGTCAGTGGTATTTTGCTATAGCAACCGGGGATAACGATGCAGGAGTTGTCCGTATTATTCTATTACAGCTGAAAATGTTGTGAACATCACCATTTCCTCACCTGTGTGAAAATGATCTTAGAAACATAATTACAAATGAAGCAGAATAGATAAAACAGAATGCAGGGAAATATATTATTAATGTTGTTTTTGTGTGCTTGTATGCCAATCCTGGGGCATGACCTCAGGGTTTGGGCACTGTACCTTGTCTAAAGGCTCTCATTCTGCCACTTGGGTGTACTTCTGTCTTTTAATGGTTCATTGGAGATAAGAGTCTCACAGAATTTCCTGCCTGAACCAGCTTTGACTGTCTGGGTTGGCTTTCCATCAAGATTCTGCAGATATCAGCTTTGAACTACTCATATATTTTTCCCTGAAAATGTAAAACAAGTAGCAAGGTTATCTCATATTATTACAGTATCTTACCTTGTTATCTGATATATTGTATATATGTTTATTTGAAATAGGATAGGGAAGGGGGAAAACAAGATGAGGGGAGGGGTGGTGGAGGGAAATGGGGACAAAAACATGAGAAGGGGTAGCAATGATTGTTAAGTAATGCACCTTCTATCTGGTGAATATAATGTAACCCTTCTATTAATTACAATAAAAAATTTAAAAAGAAGAGTAGATTGGGGCAATATATTGTTGCTCCTCTCCTCTCCGGGGCAGCAACACGGGAACGGGGAGGGACACACAGGGCCAGCCTGTAGTCCCCCGGGAGCCGAGCGAGATGGTAAGTGTTGAAGACCCAGCCCTCCCCCAATCACCGGGGAAGAAAAAACCACGCTGAGTCAGAAGCAGTGTTAACCATGAAAGCGCATCAGATCTCTCTGCTGATCTCTGCTGATCTCTGATGCTCTCTGATGCTCTCCTCTCTTTATTGCGTCAGACAATTAGTTATATACTGTTAGGGTAGGAGAAGGTGGGCACTGAGAAGCTAGCCAATAGGAAGAGGGCCTCTGTGCTACCACTAAGGGTCTGGGTGGGGCTTTCAGGTACTGGGCAGGACAGGTGTAGGAAAGCTCCCGAGACTTGAGCTGCTGCGAACCCGCGAAACTGCGGGGGGTTCAATCGAGTCACCTACACAGAGATGCCTTAAGGGAGGTATGCAAAAGACTGAATGCCTAGACAAAGCCCTTTAATTGCAGCTGAGCCAGAATCAGGCCTCAGAGATGGAGGCTAGGCCCCAACAATATATCACCAAACCCTTGAAGGAATAAATAAAACAAATGTATGTTTCCTAATCTGATCAAGTCCTAATACAGGAAATAGTAGATATTACTTAAGCAATATTTGTGTTTGTTGTGTGTCCATAGGTGCATGTATGCACACACAGACACATGTGTTGGTCCTGGGTCTTGAACTCATTGCACTGTCTGGGCACTGTCCCTGAGCAACTTTTTTAATTTTATGTTTATTGTCAGGATGACATATAGAGGAATTACAATTCCATTTTAAGGTAGTGAGTACATTACTTCTTGAACACTGCTCCGCCTTCCCGTACTATTCTCTCACTTTCCTTCCCTAACCCCTCCCAAGTTGCAAAGTTCATTTCCAAATTATTGTCTTGCTGTTATACAAGTTCACCCTTTGTCCTTTGTCTTATCATCTTGTTTTCCCTTTCCTTCCCCTAATTCAAATAAGTATATATATATACACACACAATACAACGTGTACCATAGGTGAGTACTCTGCCACAGTACCACTTCCAATTTTTTGCTGGTTAATTGGATTTAACAGTCTCTTGGGCTTTTACTGGTGAGTGACCATCACCCATCTGCAGCATCATTTTTTGATATTTGGAAAGTTGAACAGTTCCTGCCACATCCTGTTTTATCAATGATGGAACAAGATGATGTTATCACTTGAAATTTTAGGGAAAAGATAGAGAATCAGACTGGGAAACAATTTCAGAATAACTATGGAAATGCAATAGCTCATTTAAAGTGAATATAAGTATTTTTAGCTGGCTTCAGTGCCTTAGTTTAAGATAATACAAAATTTAAATGTATAACAGATTGGAAGCAAAAAAATGGTTATTTATATTTTGTTTCTAACACCATTCAGCAGGCAGAAGAAGCAGGACCATAAATTACTTGTGATGTGTAGGGAATATACAGACACGAGAGGTGAGAATATCATTTTGATTTCCTAACTGGGGATCCTGTAGCTGACACCGACACCTTTTCCTAATGAGTAAAAATGTTATGCATAATGAATTGCAGCTAATTGAGCTCACATTGTCACACTAGTTCGTCGTGAATTCCAGGAGGAAAGCTAGGTCACAGTTTCACTGCCTGGCAGACAGTTATGGAAACACACAGCCAATAAGCTGGCTTTTGTAGTAACACTGAGTAATTAGGTGCTAAGATTCTTCCACTTTAAATCTGGTTTTGGCACCACCTCTTAACTTCCTTTGGATAGCACATAGCACTCCAAGCAAGTGACATACTACAATGTTATTCAAACCTCTTAGGTGACACGTTCCTGAGACTACAAACAATTTCAGGTCTCACATAAAGACACCAAGAAGTTGAGAGTAAAACAAAAAGGTTGAATTGAAATGTTCCAAAAAGAAAACAAAGTACTGTGCCTACTAGACACAATTCAATCTTTCTAACTTAATGTAATGGATTGGATACATAGAAAGCTATTTTAAAATGGATTGCAGGTTCTTGTTTACATTTTGCGGTTTCATTTTTATTTTGTTTCAGATAAGTAGAAGTTCAATTACATTTCTTCAAGGTATTTGCAATTATATTAAGAAGTGTGTTAGGTTAACATTTGTTGGACAACAGCAAAATCATGTAAAACCCAAAACTATGTAGCAGCTGAAGAGAATCATAAGAAAAGACTGGAAGATGTCATCAATAAACTATATTGTAACAGGACACCAAATAGCCATACGAACAAGACCAAGGACTGACAAATGAGATTGTGTCCTAATTATGAAGCAACTTCATCTCAAATGAGTCATTAGAAAGAATATCTCGGTTTTTCATCAATATCTACAAAATATAAAGATCCAGAAAAATAAAATTTGGGATCAACAAATAACAGGTGGGCAAATGAGCTGAACTGAAAGATCTCAAAAGAGGAAGTAGAAATGGCCAACATTGTTGGCTATAAAGAAAAAGCAAATGAATTAGCTCAAAGTTCTCCCTCATCAAGTCAAAATGGCCATCATCTAGGAAAACAACACACAGCAAGAGATGCTGGTGAGCATTCTGGGAAAAGACAGCCAGCATATACAAACTAATGCAGCCACTATGGAGATGCCTCAGAAAACTAACAGCAGAAACGCCTTATGATCCATTTACATCTCTTCTTTGCTAATATACAATGGACTCTAAGTCAATGTACAGTAGCAAAATATGAGGACCATGGATAATAGCAATACTATTTACAACAGATAAGCAATTTAGTCAACCTAGGTGCCACAGTCAATGAAAGAATAATGAAACTGTGATATATGTGCATGTGTGTTTATATATATTATAAATACAGAAGAGTATGATTTCATATCTGTGGGGAGCCCGGCCCCTCCCGTGCGGTGGCGGGACCTGGAGGCGCGGGATATCTGGTGCCGAAACCCGGGAACTATTGAACTGTAAGTATTTATAGGTAAGTGAAAGAGACTCCGATCCAGGATAGGGCAGACCCATGTTCGCGGTGAGCGACTAATCTCAAGCTCGCGGATTGCGACTACCACGCTCACGGAAGGTGACTAAAGAGGAAGGATACAGGTGTGTGGGATGGGATCAGAAGTGTCACGAAACAAGATGGAATTTACCATTAAGGGTCTGTTGGAAGCTAATGGGACCCCTTTAAAATCTTCCACAGTAAGGACATTCATCAAAATTATAGAGGAGAGAACCCCATGGTTCTTGGAGGAGGAAACCATTGATGCTGAAGTGTGGGAAAGGTTAGGGAAGGCTTTCCAGAGGTCAGAGGAGGAGACTCTGTTACCCCCTGGCTGCCTTGCTGTGTGGGGATTAATAAAAACTTGCCTAGTCTCCCCTAAGGAGGATTTTAGACAGTCAGCGTAAAGGGGAAGTGAAATTTTGAGAGAGGAACAAGAACGACGATCTCGTTCTCACAGCAGCCATAGATCCTCTTCCTCTTCCAAGGGGGGGGCTCTCCGAAGAAGAGGAAGTGATACCTAAAATGGCGGAGCTTTCTTTGGGACCTCCCCCTGCTTTTGCTCCTGGTCCTACAGTGCCGTCTCCTGACTATCCAGGCAAAAGGCGGGCTAGTTACAATAAATGGAACCTAGAGCCTCGCATAGGTCATTTCTAGTTCCAGAGTGTATCCTTTTGTGTTTTCCACCAATTCCTCCTCAAAAGGAGGGAGGTGTGCGTATTAATTGTAGTAAATTGGTGGAGTTTAAATCTACTCCTGTTTGTGTTTGGTCTCCCTTTCTATTTTTGTTGTTTAATTTTTTAGGAGAGCATCTAAATTGTTCACAGCAAACCTGCCTGCTTAGCACCTGCTGGAATGGCAGTGTCCACGATAGTGCGGTGCTGATGCGGCTTCCCACGTCCATTCCGATTCCAGCATTGGTGACTGATAAAGACTTATCGGTGGTTCTTGCTGCAACTGCTGCCTCTGCTGTCATGGTTTCATTGGCTGTGTCGATTCCCACAGCTACTACACTTAACCAACTTTCTGAAAATACTGCTTAGGCTTTGTCTACACAGATGTCTATGAATGCTCATTTTTTAGGGGACTGATGATTGTGAATCAACGGGTTGATTTACTTCAAGAACAATTGGACATTTTGCAGGAAACCGCTGGAGTTGGATGCATCACCCGCTGGAGTTATGCATCACCCCCTTTCAATATCAGAATTGGACACTTGCCGCTAATTTATCAAAATTATTGGGACAAATGCTATGTGGCACTTGGACTATTCAATTTGAAAATTTGACTGAACAGTTAGGTTTGGAAATAATGGCTGTAATTCCAGTAGAGTAGAAGTTTTGTCCATGCCAGATATGTTATCCTGGGTTTCTAATGCTTTTAGCTTTGTGAAAGAGTGGGCAGGTTTTGCGGCTCTGGTATACTTGGTAATCCTTGGATTGGTAGTGATGCTGCGAGTGATCTGTGTGATGTGTAACAACATGGCCCGACAAAATACTATCATCAGACAGGCTTTTGTGGCACTATCCACTGGAGACTCCCCCCAAATCTGGCTCAGCATGCTGGACCGGTAGTCAAAGACGGGTAAGGACAGAGGTAGCATATACCAACCTAAGACAGAAACTGCAACTTGAGCCTTGCTGCATTTCAATGACGGGTAATGATATGTCCTGACTCCTCCACCTAAGACAGGCACGGTCCCTTGCTTCAATAAAATAAAAGAGGGGGAGCTGTGGGGAGCCCGGCCCCTCCCGCGCGGTGGCGGGACCTGGAGGCGCGCGTCCCCCTTTCACTGTGGGGCCGCCTGCGGTGCTGGTGGCTGCATGACTCAAGGATATCCACCGCATGACCGGATGAAGGCCAGCATCCATTTTGGGGAGTGCTGCCATTGTTAGCAGAAGCCTGGTCTCTGCGTGGCTGGATGCATGAAGGGTGCATGACTGGAGCGTGTGAAGCCGTGATTGGAGGGCCTGAGCGAGCTGGCATGAGTTGATTGGCCCACTGCCTGTATATAGCGGCCTGGAGAGAGGAAGGGGGGAAGAGGAGAAGAAGAATAAAGGATCCTGCTTAAGCTAGCATTGTGTCGCGTGTCTTCCTTGCGGGACAGGGATAGCGTGTGATACATATCTACCTTACATATGTTTTTATCTATTCTTATAGATTTCAATTCAGATATTGATATCAACACATGTTTTTATATCTAGGTATCTAGTTAAGTATCTATCTGTCAGTCAGGCTCTCAGTCTATTTGTATAGAGAGGATAATTAGTATTTCAATTTTCCTTTGTGTATTTATCCAGCTATTGTGTTTACTGATGGTGGAGCTACAAACCATAGGAAATCCTGCTATTTGCCTTCCCTCTGACCATGGCAGACAATGTACACTGCTGTGTCTATGAGATCATCTGGAAAAACACTTCTCTTAGTGGCTTTGAATCACTGTTTAGTTCCCTGATGAAGTATCAGCTCCTTGGAGATGTGTTAGAGCAACCTGAAAGTCTTTCAGTTATTTTCTTGTGCCTAAAAAGATTAAATTCTTTGTTATTTTGTTCATTTTTTTGTAAGTTGTTTGTTCTCTCAATGATTCATCTACTGGGAAGGTTTTGCATATTTTATATCTACTATCCACCTCACTGCTTGAAACATATTACCTTCATGTGCTTTGTTTTTATATTTAATTGAATATTTATCTTTCAAGATTGATTTCTGAACAGGATATCTGACTGCATGTTCTACTTTAATATTTTTGTTTCATTTTTTTCTACTAAAATATATTTTTATGGGGCTTGAACTCAGGGCCTAGGTGCACTCCTTGAGCTTCTTTTTGTTCAATGATTGTGTTCTACCACATGCACCATTAGCTCCATTTCAGCTTTTTTTCTTTTTAAAATTTTGTGGTTAATTGGAGATAAGAGTTCCATGGACTTTACTGAAAAGGCTTTGGACCAGATCTCAATCTGAGTAGCTACAATTACAGGTATAAGACATTACTCTTTTTTTGTGTGGATCTCATTGTTTAGGCCATGTTGTGCTTTAACTCCCTCCTCCTCTGTAAGGATTGTGTACCACCAAAAATACATTCTATCAAGTACTAGTAGAATCTTTGTTAAAATGTAAGTATATAAATGATTAACTTCTTGCTTTCATTTAATAGTTCTTTTCTTCACTTATACTAAAGCTCAGCTCTTTACTATTGTATTTGCTAAAGTCCTTCATTGTACTAAAGCCATGTGTAATTTTGTCTAATTGTAAATAACACAAATTATTACTGTCTCTGTATAGACTCATCATGCATCATTGGAAATAAATAACAAGCAGGAAAAAAGTGATATAATTCATGCAAGGCTAGTGATGTGGTAATCTGTGCCCTATATATTCTCCCTCTCCCTCTCTCTCTCTCCCTCCCTCTCTCTCTCTCTCTGTCTTCTCTCTTCTCTCCCTCTCCCTCTCTCTCATGCATACATACACACACTCTCTCTCTCTGTTGCCTCTAAAACATCTCTCTTTTATTGTATGTTTAAGACAGTCCTATGAAAAATGTATGCACATTCTTTTTTGCAGGTGTTATACCTGATGCTGAGAAGAATTTAATAAATTTAAATTCAGAAATGGCCTCCAGCACTTTCAGTGTCTGAGATGTTAACATTTTATAAATTTAGCTATGTATTTGGTAAAAGTCTATAACATGCCCCAAGCAAGATGGAGCCGAAACAATAGGGACCCAGCCTAATTCTCTCCCATAAAAAGAGAGAATTGGGGAATTACAGGAACCAACTATCTTAAGAAATCAACAACTACAAATTTAAGAAGCAATGGAGAATAAGTATACAAACTAAAAAAGAAACACAGATAAAGCTTATATCCAACGCTAAACCAGAGAAAGACCCAACAAAAAAAGAGAGAACTACACACCTATCTAATGAACACAGACGCAAAGCTCCTCAATAAAATACTAGCCAACAGAATTGAGAAACAATTTTTAAAAATTATACACTATGACCAAGTAGGCTTCATCCCACAGAAGCAAGGCTGTTTAACATTCACAAATCAATCAATGTAATACATCACATCAATAGAGCTAAGGATAAGAATCATATGATAATTTCTCTCAATGCTTAGAAGGCATTTGATGAAATACAACACCCATTCATGTTGAAAGCACTAGAAAAAATAGAAATAGGAGGCACATTCCTTAAAATAAAGCCTTATATGACAAATCTACAGCCAGTAACATACTAAATGGAGAAACACTAGAACCATATACCTTAAAATCAGGAACTAGACATGGTGCCCCTCTCTCCACTTCTCTTCAATGTAGTGCTGGAAGCCTTAGCCAGAGCAATAAGGCAAGAGAAGGACATCAAAGGGATCCACATAGGGAAACTATCCCTATTCACAGATGACATGATCCTCTACCTGAGTGACCCAATAAGCTCCACTCCCAAACTCCTAAAATTAATAAACCACTTTAGCAAAGTGGCAGGATACAATATCAACCCGCAAAAGTCATTAGCCTTTCTGTATGCCAACAATAGGCAGAGAAGATGAAATCAAGAAAATGATCCCATTTGCAACGGCCCCCAAAGAATAAAATATTTAGGAATTAACCAAAGATGTAAAGGATTTTTTCAATGAAAACAATAAAAGCCTAAAGAAAGAAAGAGGATACCAGGAAATGGAAAGACAGCCCATGCTCATGGATAGGGAGAGCCAACATAATGAAAATGGCCATACTGTCAAAACTGATATACAAATTCAATGCAATCCCCATCAAAATCCCAAAGACATTCTTACTGAAATAGAAGGTGTAATCGAAAGGTTCATATGGAACAAGAAAACACCTAGTATACCCAAAATAATTCTAGGCACAAAGAACAACAAGGGTAGAATTACAATACCAGACTTCAAACTCTATGATAGAGCCTTAATAGCAAAAACATCATGGTATTGGCACAAAAATAGACCTGAACATCAATGGAAGAGATTAGAAGATTCAGAAATAAAACCACATACCTACAGTAAACTTATATTTGACAAAGGAGCCAGAGATATACAGTGGAACAAACACAGCCTATATAACTATTACAACTATTGTTGCTGGCAAAACTTGGCAGCCACATGCAAAAAACTAAAAATTCATCCTAGCCTTTCACCATTCACAAGCATTAACTCAAAATAGACTTTAATATCAGACCTGAAACTTTGAACCTGTTACATGATAGAGTAGGAGACACTGGAACTCATAGGCACAGGCAGAAACTTCCTGAACAGCATCACAACAGATTGGAGAGAAACTCAACAAATGGGTCTACCTAAAAATAAAAAGTTTCTGCACAGATAAAAGCATAGCTTCTAAAGTAGAAATACAGCCAACAAACTGGGAAACGATATTTACTAATAATACACAAGACAATGTCTTAATATCCACTATCTATAGGGAACTCAAGAAACTAATCCCCCCCACCCCAAACCCAACAAACCAATCACTAAATGGTTAAAGGAACTAAAGAGACAGGAAAAGAGAGGTTAAAATGGCAGAAAAACTTTCAAGAAAATATTCATCATCCATGGCCTTAAAGGAAATGCAAATAAAAACAACCCTAAGATACCACCTTATCTCTGTTAGAATGGTCAATATTCTGAATTCAGACATCAAATGCTGGCATGATGTGGAGAACGAGGAACCCTACTGGACTGCTGGTGGGAATGTAAACTAGTTCAGCTACTCTGGAAGGCAGTTTGGAGGTTTCTTAAAGAACTGTAAATAGACCTTCTCTAAGATCCCGCCATACCACACCTGGGTATCTATCTTGAACATCATAACCCAGGATAGGATAAGGGCACCTGCTCAGCCATGTTCATCTCTGCACTATTCCCAATAGCCAAGCAATGGAAACAACCCAGATGCCCTACTGCAGATGAATGGATACACAAAATGTGAGATACACACACACACACACACACACACACACACACACACAATGGAATTTTACCATAGCAAACAGACAAGAAAAAATAATGGCATTCGCTGGGAAGTGGATGAAGTTAGGGCAAATTCTGTTGAGTGAGGAAAGTCAAGACCAAAGGAACAAAAGGTACATGGTATCTTTAATATTGGGATATTAGATCCAAACACTACAACAGCAATGGCTCAATACCCAAGAGTATGAACAGTGTCTTGGACATATAAATGTAAGTATATAAACATAAAAATCTATGATGGGTAATATACTCTATAGACATAATATTTTATTACATATATTAATATGTATCTAAAACATAAAACCTATAGCTTAATATTAATTATGATCTAAAATCTATGTGCCAGTGATTGTATATAGAGATTCCCTTCTTTAATATTTGTTTGTTAAACATGACATTGGAAATATGATGTAAAAATAATGTTAATAAATTTTTTAATAAAATAAAGATAATTATAGTTTAAAAAGTATTACCTCTGTAGGGAATGAAAATAATTTATGAATAAAATATACTGGGGCATGATAAATTATTCAGGTCTCAAGGCACTCACACAGAATGAGACAGGTGGAGAATGTTCTTAGGAAAGGAATACAAAGGCACAATAACTTTGTGTATCTTATCATTTAAAAGAATGTTTATTGAAACAAACTCCAGGAAATGGAAACCAGTTTTATTTGTTTTTCCTCACTCTGTCGCTATTTTTGTTTTCTTTTCCTTTGGATGCATTTGTGTATCAGTCTTTGGGAGAATGAAGGAAGAGAAAGAATAGAGGGTCGAAAAATGTATAAACATAGCAAGAATGCTCAGTAGATACTATTTTGAAAATTAACTATACCAGAGGTCGGTGTGTGGATGGGAGGGAAAAATGAGAGAGAGAGAGAGAGAGAGAGAGAGAGAGAGAGAGAGAGAGAGAGAGAGAGAGAGAGAGAGAGAGAGAGAGTGCAAGAGTGACACTGTTCAATATAAATGCACTCTTCACCTGACTGATGCAACTGTGATTCCTCTAGGCATCGCCTTTGTAATGATAAATAAATTTGCACTAAAATAAAAATCTGACATATATGAAAAAAAGACCAAAACATGAGGAATTAAAGGCATTCCATCCCTAAAATTAAGAGTAATAGAAATACACAATCTTGATGATTTTTGGCAAGTTACATATAACACAACAGCCAAAAAGGAGTTATAAAGTACTGCTTAATAATCATACTTAACCAGTTGTTGGTTGCCGAAATGCGCAGCAGACCTAGCACTTGAGGTGTGTGGGCGACTCCGGAGGAATGAGGGCCTGAGGTCACTACCCAGGCCGCTGTGGGTGGTGACAACCACCAACCAGTTCGTTTCACACGGGGATCCCAAGGCAGAAACCAAGGGGAACCGCAGACCACCCAGGAGACCCGACCCTGGACGGGGGCCACGGAGACCCGTGGCCTGGCCTCAGGGCCCTGAGCTTGTCCTGGTGGGGTGGCTACTACTTGGCCCACCGGAAAACCAGGAGGGCAGACCCCGCCTGCACCAGCGGCGGACCTGCCCTGCTCCCCTGGGTCTGTGGAGTCCTGGAGAATCAGAGGATGGGCTCTTTCCTTAGGCCAATGGGGCGCCTCTGGAAATGAAAGGCCTGACCGGGAAGTGGATGGAGCCGGTGGGGTATCTCCAGAGAAGGCAATTCCTAGCCACGTTCAAGAAAGTCCCGGTCCATTGTCGAGATCCAGAAAGACCCCCACCCGCCCCAGAGACTCCTCTAGGTAGTGATGGCGCAGAGGGGAAGTGGTAAAGAGGCCGCCTGGGTCGGAGCCTTCAGCCCACAAGAGGACAAAAAGGTCGGGGTCGGAGGCACTTGGAGGGAATCCTGCTGGATTCCCGCAGACTCCCACTGCCCAGGAGGAAGAGTCGTCCGGGCTGAACTCCCAGTAGTGTTGGCCGGAGCTGAAGACCTGGACACCCAGCGCCACATGGTGACTGGCTCTTCCTCCCCGGAAGCTGCGCGTTCCTGGGCCTGTACCGAGCTTCCCGGGTGATCAGGCAGCAGAGGTGGGCTCGGCGTCCAGGGGACGAAGCTCACCTCCACTCGGTACAGGCTGAGGCGTTCCACCAGCCCGGGGATGCTAGGTGGGGCGAGCCACGGCTCCAGGTGCTGGGGCAGGAAGAGCAAGGCGCGCTCACACCGCTCCAGGGCGGCTCTGAAGTCCTGGAGGAGCTCCACATCCGGCTTCTGGTAGGCCCGCACCAGCTCCTGGTACCTCCAAACTGCCCTGCAGAGTGGCTGAAACCAGTTTTAATTCCCACCAGCATTGCAGTAGTGTTCTTTTTTCTCTAGAATCCTGCTAATGTTTGCCTTGTCTGATTTCAAAAATCTTTTCCATATTTATTGTGGTAAGGTGCTATCTTAGGCTTGTTTTTCTTTGGATTTCCTTTATGATCATAGATGATGTGTATTTTCTCAGATGCTTTTCTTCCATTTTAACCTCTTCTATGAGAAGTCTCACTTTTGTTCCATTGCCCATTTAGTGATCGTTCTTTGGGGGTTGGGGGAGTTTAGTTTCTTGAGTTCCCTTTAGGTCCTGGATATTTTGTATTTGTCTGATGTATTTTTTTAAATATCTTTTTCCAGTTGTTTGGGTGTTTTTCTACTTTAATTCTATTTTCTTTTCTCTTTCATACTCTCACGGTGGTCATTCCTAGTATCATAATGACTGCACTGTGTACAGACCTGTAACAAATTATATTTTTATTGATACAGTCTCCTGGTTTTTAATCTGTCAGCTATTAACCTTAGGATTTCTTGTTTAAGAACTCGCATTGCTGAGGTGTCCCCCTTTATTTCTTAAATTTTATTTTGTTTATTTTTATCATTGATCTCTCCCATATGTACTTTCCTCTTTTCTTTACTTATTCTTTTTGTTCCTCTTTTTATTTTTATACAATTTATCTCATTTTTTCTAAATTTTGTCTTCTATTATTTTTCCCTTTCTATCACTTTAGATCAGTTATCCACACTCTATCCATTTCCATCATTGTTATATCATTCTTTTACTCCTACATTAGTCTTTTCTTATCTCCCCCCCTTTTTAAATTTTTTTCTATCTCTGGTCCTTTGTTCCTTCTTCAGTTTTCATAACACATGGACCTACAGTTGATTGTTGTTGACCAAGAGTGTATATGATGTGTTCAATTATACTGTTGATACACAGTGACTTAAATATCACCAATATTGGATTGTGGGGTTTTTGGTCATAAAACGGTGTTCGGTGGTGGTGTTAGATTACACTGTAATTGCACATAAAGAGAGAGAGAGAGAGAGAGAGAGAGAGAGAGAGAGAGAGAGAGAGAGACAGAGAGAGAGAGACAGAGAGAGAGAGAGACAGAGAGAGACAGAGAGAGACAGAGAGACAGAGAGAGAGAGACAGAGAGAGAGAGACAGAGAGAGAGAGAGAGAGAGAGAGAGAGAGAGAGCGCAAGAGATAATACCAGTCTAAAATTGTGAACTTCTATTGTCTGACCAGATAAAGATATCTAGGTTGGTTGTATCTTAAAATTGCACTCTTTTGTAGTTTCAGCCTTGCTTCCATTTTCAAATTGGCAGAACAAGAAACTCAAGAAAAATGACGAATGAAGAAATAGCATCTCCCACCCAATATAAACAGGCAATGGACCAGTCAATGGCAAACCTAGAGACGAGTTCTGTAAATTGTCTCTAAATGCAATTGGTAAGCATGATTAATGAAAACTTTGAAAACATACAAAAATATATACAAGAGGATGCCATCAGTAAGAATAAGTGTAAATGTGATGAAGCCAAAAAAAGGAAGGAAGCCATAAAGAAGGATATATGTGAATATGAGGAAGGCAATCAAAGAATAATGGATGAACTCATAGAATCTAGAAGCAAAAAGCTGACTAAACGCCAACAAATGACCAATCAGGATAAAGCTGCTGAGCTAAAGGCTTCAAAGGGACCATTCAAATCAAATGGTTTGATGAAAGGCATCAAACATGACCATTTGGAAGGGAGGGAGATTAAAAAAAAAGTAAAAAGTATTGATAGCAAATTAGACAATGCGGAAGAGAGAATCCCCAGGGTCAAAGATAATCCAGATATTATAGAGAAAAACCAGCAAATGAGTCAAACTAAATATAAGAAATATGAGAGATCTCTTCAGGAGCTTCAAGATACAATTAAGAAGACTAATTTAAGGCTAATTTGTATTGAGGAGGACCTAGAGAAAGACGTCAATAGAATTGGAAGTATACTTCAGGGGATCATCTCAGAGAACTTCCCAAACATCCAGAAGGGCAGGCCCATCAAGATAAGAAGCTTTAAAACCCCAAACAGACCTGAGCAGAAAAGGGCATCCCACCACCACATTATAATCCAGATCAATAGAGACCAAGAAAAGGATCCTAAAAGCAACCAGGGAGAAGAGAACAATCACCCACAAAGTAAAACCAATCAGAATAACCACAGATTTCTTAGCAGAGACCATGCAGGCAAGAAGAGATTGGAAGGATATATGTCATGCTCTAAAGACAAATAACGACCAACCAAGAATACTGTACCCAGCTAAGCTCTCATTCATAATTAAAGGAACAACAAAAACCTTGCATTTCAAGGAAAAGTTGCAACAGTACGTAGCAACCAAAACAGCATTACAGAAAATTCCCAAAGATGTTCTACACATTGAAAACCAACAAAAACGTGGTACTGACAAAAAATGGCTCCTAAAAATCAAGCCACAGGCACTAATGAAATCTTTCAAAAATGGTGGAACTAGTTAATACTTTTCAATCCTAACCCTAATATCAATGGACTTAACTCTCCAATTAAATGGCATATACTGTCTAGTTGGATCAAAAAGCAAGGTGCACTGTTTTACTGTCTTCAAGTGACACATCTTGCTCCCTCCAAAACAAATGTATTTTGAAAGTGAGAGGATGGAATAAAATTATCAAGGTAATGGCCCCCATAAACAGGCTAGACTTGCCATCCTCATATCAGGTAAATTTAGACTTCAAACTAAAATTAGTGAGAAAAGACAAAGAAGGTTATTACATACTACTAAAGGGATCTCTCCTCCAGGAGGATCTAACCATCCTAAATATCTACACACCTAATGCAGGAGCATCTAACTTCATGAAGGAAACTTTACTTTCACTAAAACCACACATCGATCCAAACACAATGATTTTTGTTCACTTTACAATACCACTCTCATCTATGGACAGATCAACCAGGCAAAAACTCAACAGAGAAATCTCAGAATTGAACAATTGTATAAACCAACTAGATCTAACAGACATTTGCAGATTATTCCACCCAGCAACACCAGAATATGTGCTTTTCTCAGGAGCTCCTGGAACATATTCCAAAATAGACCACATTTTAGGGCATGAAACACACTGAGGCAGATTCAGAAATACTTAAATTATTCCCGGCATTCTCTCAGTCCACAAGGGCATCAAATTTTAACAGAACACTGATCTCCACCAACAAAAATCTTGCAACTCATAGAGACTGAACAACACATTATTGAATCATCAATGTTTCATCAAGGAGATTAGAACAGAAATTCAACAGTTTTTGAAATTTATCAAAAAGGGAGCACACAAAATACCAGCTCACTTGGGACATAGCAATGCCAGTTCTTAGAGGAAAATTTATAGCTCTGAGTGCCTACATTAAAAATTGGAAAAATTGCAAACAAACAATTTAATGGCATACCTTAAAATCTTGGAAAAATAGCAACAAACCAACCCTTATCCCAGGAGAAGGAAGGAAATTATTAAAATAAAAGCAGAATTAAGTGATTAGGAGGCCCAAAAAATCTATAGAAAGAATCAACAAAACAGAAAGTTGGTTATTTGAAAAAAATTAATGAAATTGATAGACCCTTAGAAAATCTTACCAAAAGAGAAGGGAGCACACCCAAATAAACAAAATCACAGAGGAGAATGGAAATATCATGACAGAAATTACTAAGATCCAGAGCATCATGAGGGAATACTTTTCAAACCTTTATGCCAACAAATCTGAGCATCTAGAAGAGATGGATGAATTTCTAGCCAATATTAACATATCCAAATTGAACCAAGAAGACCTAATTCAACTAAACAGAACTATTTCAAGTACTGAAATAGAAATGGCAATAAGACACCTCCCATCCAAGAAAAGCTCAGGGCCACTTGTTTCACACCTGAGTTCTATAAGGTCATTAGAGCACAAGTCTCACAAATCCTCTTCAAGCTCTTTAATGAAATTGAAAGGGAAGGCTCTTTGCCAAACTCATTCTACAAAGCCCTCATAGCCCTCATCCCAAAACCAGACAGAACTATAGACCTATTTCTTTGATGAGGATTGATGCAAAACTTCTCAACAAAATGTTGGCCAACCACCTTCAGCAACTCATCAAAAAAAACCATAAACTATGATCAAACAGGATTAATCACAGGGATGCAAAGCTGGTTCAATATACTCATCAATTATTTTAATTCATCACATCAACATGAGCAAGGAAAAGAGACACATGGTAAGTCTCAATATATGCAGAAAAGGAATTTGACAAGATCCAACACCCCTTTATGCTAAAAGCTCTGGAGAAACTAGAAATCCATGAAACATTCTTCAGTATAACAAAGGTTGTATATGACAAATCATAGCTAGCATTATACTTAATGGTGAAAAGCTAAAGCCATTCCCTCTAAAATCAGAGAGGAGACAAGAATGCCCAGTTTTTCCACTCCTCTTTAACATAGTTTTAGAATTCCTAGCCAGAGCAATAAGGCAAGAAGCAAGCATAAAGGGGATCCAAATAGGGAAAGAGGAAGTGAAACATTCTCTCTTTGCAGATGACATGATTCTGTATGTAAAGAACCATATAGCCTCCACTCCCAAATTGCTTGAGCTGATTCAAAACTTGGCAAAATAGCAGAGCATGAATTTAACCCTCAAAAATAAACGGCCTTCCTATATGGCAACAACAAAAGGATGGATGCAGCAATCAGGAAAGCAACTAGTTGCAATAGCCTAAAAGAAAATAAAGTACCTGTGAATTAACTAAGAATGTAAAAGACTTTTACGATGACAAATTTGAAATTCCGAAAAAGGAAATTAAAACAGAACTGGGGAAATGGGAAAACATCCCATGATCCTGGATTGGAAGAAATAACATCATGAAAATGGCAATCGTGCGAAAGGCTATCTACAAATTCAATTCAATACCCATCAATATCCCAATGTCATTCTTTAAGGAAATAGAAGAGGCAATCCAAAATTTCATATGGAATCGTAAAAGATCCTGTTTTGCAAAAACAATTCTTAGCAGAAAGAGCAGCGCAGGAGGAATTTCAATACCAAACTTTAGACTCTTTTACAGAACTATAGTGACCAAAACAGCTTGGTACTGGCACAAGAACAGGCCTGAGGACCAGTGGAATAGAACTGATGACCCAGAAATCAACCCACAGACCTATGGCCACCTAATCTTTGATAAGGGTGCCAAAATAATAGAATGGAAAAAGGCAGCCTCTTCAACAAGTGGTGCTGGCAGAAGTGGTTAAACACTTGTAGAAAAAGAAAGTTGCATCCTTCTATGACACCCTACACTAGGATTAACTCCAAATGGATCAAAGACCTCAAGGTAAAAGAAGATACACTGAGAACTTTACAAGAAGGAATAGAAGATACATTAGGTTTCCTTGGCACAGGTTGAAACTTTCTTAATAAAGACCCAGAACACAACAAATTAAAGAAAGCTCAATAAATGGGACTGCATTGAACTGCAGAGCTTCTGTATGGCAAAGGACATAGCTAGCAACCTAATAGAAAGCCCATAGAGTGGGAGAAGTTCTTCACTAACCATACAACAGACAAAGGCCTCATATCTAAAATATATCAACAGCTCAAAAAATAGAATCACTTCCTAACTAATCTCCAAAGAAACAACCATCCCATTACAAAATGTGCCAAAGACCTAAAGAGAGGGTTCTCTAAAGAAGAAATAAGAATGGCCTATAGACACATGAAGAAATGCTCAATATTTCTTTCCATAAAGGAAATGCAAATCAAAACAACTCAGAGATTCCACCTCACTCCAGTTAGAATGGCCATAATCAAGAAATATAATAACAACAGATGCTGGTGGGGATGTGGCCAGGAGAGATCACCACTACACTCTTTGTGGTAGTGTCAAGTTATTCAACCACTCACGGAAGCAGTATTAAGTTTCCTCAAAAGACTAAATATATAGCCTCTTCTTAAGACCCAGCAATTCCACGACTTCGTATTTACCCGATCATCCCCAAATAATAACATACTAAAACCAATAGCACAACAATGTTCCTTGCAGCAATATTTACAATAGCAAAGATATGGAACCAACCTAAATGCCCTTCAGGAGATGATTGATCAACAAGATGTGGTATTTATACACAAATGAATTCTATGCTGCCATCAGAAAGAACGGAATCACCCCATTTGTAAGGAAATGGAAAGACTTGGAAAAAGTCATATTACATTAAGTAAGCCATACTGAAAGTAACAGACTCAATGGTTTCCCTCATTTGTCATAATTAATATAAACCTTGGCCTCTCCTAGCAGCGATTTACAAAAGGGCAAAACCTAAATACATAAGGCCATATGGGATGAGACTAAATGAAAGGACCTCCAGTATATGGAAACAAGAGCCATATAATGTGTGATTGTTTTTCTTAATGTATTATGTTATTTCTCATCTCTTTTGTTGTCCCTTAGTTTTTCTCATATTGTTACAGTATCTTACCTTGTTATGTGGTATATTGTATATATTATATATGGTTATTTGTTTATTTGAAATAGGATAGTGAAGGGGGAAACAAGATGAGGGGAGGGACACGGAGGGAAATGGGGAATAAAACATGAGAAGGGGTAACAATGTTTGTGAAATAATGCACCTTCTATCTGGCCAATTTAATGTAACCCTTCTAATAATGTAACCCTTCTAAGAGAGAGAGAGAGAGAGAGAGAGAGAGAGAGAGAGAGAGAGAGAGAGAGATTAAAAAAAAGAAACCGCGGGACTGCTCACCCGGGTCTGGAGAGTTCTGGAGAGTCTGGGAATGGGCTCTTTCCTTAGGCCAACCTGGCGCCCTTGCAAATGAAAGCGGCTTACCTGGAAGTGGATGGATCCAGTGGGGTATCTCCAGAGAAGGGAATTCCTAGCAAGAATGTCGCAGTTCCCTTATGGAGATCCAGAAAGAAACCCACTCGCCCCAGAGGCTACTCTAAGTAGTGATGGAGCAGGGGTGTAGTTGTAAAGAGACTGCGGGGTCCGAGCCTTGGATCCAACATCCCATTAAAGTGGGAAATCGTATGGAATATAAGTGTAAAAGAAGCCTACAGATGCAGGCTTTTCTTCTCCCTTCCTCTCTCCCTCCCTACTTCCTTCCCTCCTTCCTACCTTTCCTTCCTTCTTTCCTTCCTCCTCCCGCTCCCTCCATTCCTCCCATTCCTTCTTCCTTCCTGTCTTTCTTTCGTCCTTTCTCCCTTTCCTTTTTTTTTCTCCCTTTAAAATATACTACTCCATTTATGTTATTTGTTATACGGTATTTTAAATAGTGATGGAAAAGAAAATAATTCATTTTTCTAAGCCAAGAGCAATACAGCTAAAAATAAATTATTGATGATACTGGGGTTTGTACCCAGGGTCTGACAATTTCCCAGCCTCTGCTACACGTCTCATGCCTTGAGGAAATGGAAAAGAACACTTGCCAATACATGCTGATTGAAAACTCAGTTAATTTTATCTTTTTTTTTTTTGACAATTCTAGGGTTTGAACTCAACGCCTGTACACTGTTCCTCAAGGTTAGCAGCCTTCTTACCACTTGAGACACATCTGTATGTTTGGCTGTTTGGTGGTTAGAGATGTCTCATGGACCTTTCTGCCTTGTTTGGATTTGAATCATGATCATTAAATCCCAGCATTTTGAGTCACTAGAATTACAAGCATAAGTCACCAGTGTCCAGCTTATATTTCAGTTATGATATAACTACTGTTCGTTGATCTGGCTACAGTGAAATTGCATCCAGTTGATTTAAGTTTCCTCTCTGCTACCAAGAATCTAAAATATGTGCTGTTTCCAACCATCTGGCCTCTTAAATTCAAAATCTTACTTGACTACAGTCCTAAGAAACAGACTTTTGATTTCTAATTAAACTGTTTTATTATGTTGCATGTAAAACTTCCTACAATCTGGGCAAGTCACTTTCTTGTAAGGTTACATTAATAGCTTTCCCTCAACATGAATTCTATCTGAAAAAGGCATGTTCATAGCATTTAGTAGAAAGTCAGTCATTATGAATAACATCTTGGAAATTTTCAGATAACTATAGGGGTGGGCAATGAAGGAAGGAATGAAGGAAGGAGTGAAGGAAAATTAATTCTGAATAATGGCATTTAACAAATTTATTACAATCATCTGTTGCAGACACAGTCAAATTTACCACTGAAGCTGAAAGATGCCTTACCATTTAATATTTCTATAAGCGATTCCTGTTGCTGTCTGAGATTCTAATCTAGTGTAAAGTTTACTGAAAACATTGATAATTTTTGTATAATTAATGATAAAATAATTCATGTCAGTAGTGAAATCTTAGTTTTAGGCTCCTGAAAAATTACACTCCTAGTATCATGCATCGGAAGGTATATGTGCTCATTTTTTCTAGTAAATCTCGTCACTGTTGTTATTGAGGTTTTTCATGTAGTCTATAGATATTTATCAACCATGAATTATGGAATGCCATATGTTTGGGCCTGTATATTTGCTGGCTTAAATTAAATTGGATTTACACCAGATCTGTTTCAAAGGTGGAGTCTATTTAGTAAAAGGATAGATTCTCAATTGTCCTTTAATTTCAGTATAAACCTATTAGTTTTCTTCCAGTATTAGCGAACTTTAAGTATATTGTCATTATTATTTTGTTGTTATTGTGTATGCTTCTGTGTCAAAGCTCCATTAATTTCAGTATAAACCTATTAGTTTTCTTCCAGTATTAGCGAACTTTAAGTATAGAAAAATATTATTATTATTATCATTATCATTATTATTTTGTTGTCATTGTGTATGCTTGTCTGTCAAAGCTCCATATTCTAATTATCTACTACTTGAGCCATGTTGCTCCTCTCTGGGGCAGCAACACGGGAATGGGGAGGGACACACAGGGCCAGCCTGTAGTCCCCCGGGAGCCGAGCGAGATGGCAAGTGTCGAAGACCCAGCCCTCCCCCAATCACCGGGGAAGAAAAAACCACGCTGAGTCAGAAGCAGTGTTAACCATGAAAGTGCATCAGATCTCTCTGCTGATCTCTGCTGATCTCAGATGCTCTCCTGATGCTCTCCTCACTTTATTGCGTCAGACAATTAGTTATATACTGTTAGGGTAGGAAAAGGTGGGCACTGGGAAGCTAGCCAATAAGAAAAGGGCCTCTGTGCTACCACTAAGGGTCTGGGTGGGGCTTTCAGGTACTGGGCAGGACAGGTGCAGGAAAGCGCGCGAGACTTGAGCTGCTGCGAGACCCGCAAAACTGCGGGGGGGTTCAATCGAGTCACGTACACAGAGATGCCTTAAGAGAGGTATGCAAAGGACCGAATGCCTAGACAAAGCCCTTTAATTGCAGCTGAGCCAGAATCAGGCTTCAGGGATGGAGGCTAGGCCCCAACAATTCCCCCTTTTTTGTTTATTAGAGACATCTAAGGGGAGTTGAGGGATCCCTCCTCGTCATAGGGCTCTCCTTGGTCATAGCGGTCATTGGCATTGGTAGCAAGCCTCTGGTAATGCACCTGTACGTTCATCAACTGAATGGATTCGTTCGTCAACCGAAGGGATTCTATCCTGCTTTGAATGAATTGTAACCTTATTGATAACACAGGGCCCAAAATTAAGAGTAAGAACAAGAGGAGTATAGGACCAAGAAATGGAAGGACATAGGGTAGCCATCTGTGCAGTCCGGTCCAGAGGAAGTTGATGATGGGTATCTTGACTCCAAGAAGAAACAGGATCAGCACTGTAAGGTCCATTATTTATTCTGAAAAAGAAGAGAGAGAAAGATATCTTCAGGAGGCAGAGAGCCTTCTGGGTCCTCATCAGTATTATTGGGGTCCCTCCATATTTGGGGACAATATTTAAGATCCCTTGCAGGGACCCAAATTGGCTTTGTTTCATCAGAGGGGAAAACACAACCAAATCCTCTTCCAGCTGTAATGAGGGGGTCAGGGCCCCTCCACTACCCATTAAGGGGTCCTTCCAACGGACATAGACAGTTTGATAGGTAATAGAGGTTGTCCAATGTTTCTGGAAGGGTGAGAGATGTTTCCCTTTGGCAAAATTTAAAATATTGAGAGTAAACAAAGCCATCTTTAGCTGATCATGGGGGGGGAGTGTATTCCCCCTTTTTTGTTTTATTAATTGAGATTTAAGGACATGGTTATATCTTTCTACTATTGCTTGTCCTCTGGGATTATGAGGGATGCCAGTAGTATGGGTAATTTGCCATTGTTTAAAGAAGTCATCAAGAGACTTGCTTACAAAACATGGACCGTTATCAGTTTTTATTTGGTCTGGCAATCCGAGAGTAGCAAAACATTGAAGAAAATGACTGATAGCATGTTTAGCTCTCTCCCCGGAATGGGCTGTAGCCCAACAGGCATGGGAAAAGGTGTCTATTGTTAAAAAAATGTATTTAAGTTTTCCAAAAAAGGGAAAATGAGTAACATCCGTTTGCCACAGATTATTAGGCCTAAGGCCTCGAGGGTTAACACCACCCATTTGGAGCGGTGGAACCTGTAAGAAAGGGTGGCACGACTTGCAGGTCCTAATAATCTTTTTTAGGTCTTTAATAGCAACTTGGGGAAATCGGTGGTGTAGTCCCCTCCAGTTGGCATGCGTGACCCGATGGAAAGAGATAGCCTCCTGTAAAGTGTAACATTCAGGATTACAGGCTAACTGGTCAGCGAGGGCATTGCCTTTGGTCAAAATACTTGGAAGGCTTTGATGTCCCCTCAGATGTTGAATAAACATAGGAGGAATCCTTTGTTTGAGCAAATTTTAGCTTGAATCATCAAAGGAGTGATGGGGTTACTATCAAGTTTAAGATGAGCTTCTATGAGGTTAGGTAACAAATTGACCACATACTTTATCTTCCTCCATGGTCACAAAGCAAGAATCATGTCTCAAATTATATCCTTCATATCTCATCAAAGAGGTAGATGATATCACATAAAAGATATGTTTCTAAAAGAGCTGAAAAGCCAACTTTTTAAATGCCTGAGGTCAAAGTAGGCCTACAGAAGCTTCTCTGCCATATAACACATGAATACATTAATCCTGTATTTAGGGGGAAAACACATGAGATGAAACTTAAGCCTCTGACACCAGCAATTAAAACAAATAGGAAATATAGTCAGAACCCTGACTGAAACATCTATGTACCTTAGTTGCTTTCACCTGGCTTCATTGCTAATTTGAAATTTTAAAAAGAATTAGGAATAGTAAAGAGATAGTCAGCATAGTTTAACCAGACAAAGTGAAGATTTAACTGCCCTCAGCTAGGGATAATAATACCAATAATTTAATAAAATAAACATTAATATGCTGAATTCTATTGAATATCATTCATACAAAACAAGTGAGCACTTAAAAGACTGAAATGGAAATGTTAGGGTAAAAAAATGAAAAGTGTTTTTATTGGGGCTGGAGAAAGCCAAGGGGATAAAAAATTTATGAGCTAGAAGGTAACAATAGAAGCTTTCTAAATAGAAAGAGATATGCAAAGAATAGAAATAGAATATGTAACAATTATAGAGCAATTATGAACGATGAAGCTTATGTATGGAAAAAACAGAAGGCAGGGGAGTGGGGAAGGAGCAAAAGGAAACTAGAAGGGAAGAAGATTGAAAAATGTTTTGCCCGCACATGTATTCATACACATATGCATACATACATACATATGAATACGTGATAATGATTCACATTATATAAAAGTGGAGTTGTAACTTCAGAGTAAGAGGAAAAAGAAGTGGGAAAACTGAATATCAATGATACTTCTCAGACAATTCAGAAAACTGGGTTACAGCTCAAAAAGCACCCTGCAATCTGGAGGGTGGTACACATGTAGAAATATATGACAATGAGTCGGGTGCAATGGCAAAGAGAGAAGGCTGAGATCTGAGGATCAAGGTTCAAAGCCAGCCAGGGAACGAAAAAGGCTGTGAGACTCTCATGTCCAATTCATCACTAGAAAAGCAGATGTGGGGTTGAGGCTCATGGGTAGAGTGGTAGCTTTGAGCTGAAGAGCTCAGGGGCAGCGCCCAGGGCCAGAGTTCAAGCACCAGGACAAACCAAAAATTAAAAAAAATATATGACAATGGATACTACATGACGCTAGAAAAACTTCTAGAACTTTCCACTGGTAGGAATGTCTCTGTTTTTAGGCTGAATTTGTTTTCTTCAGCTTCTTGGTTTTACTTGACATCCTTTCATTATTCAATGGATAAAGCTTGCTGAATGCTCCTCAAAGTATTGTCCATTCATGTCCCAGATTTCATTTCAGATTTTATGTAGTGCCCAGCTTCCTTCTCACACTTATCAACTGCTCATATAAATCATCTTTTTTTAAAAACAAGAGTCTAATTTTTCACTTCATTTGTATGCTGTTATGTTTGCCAAGCTGACCTTGAACTCCTGGGCTAAAACAACTCAACCTTCTAAATAGCTAAAACTACAGGAATATTCCACCTTGCCTGTCCAAGCAGAGTTCTCTTTCATTTCTTTCACATTGAGGCAACCAGTCATGTGTGATTTAAAGTTTGCTGGAGTCCCTGCCAACGACTCTGTGATTTCTTAAGAATGAGATCAGTTCCTTGAGAGCTCCCATATCAAGTCAGAGAGACCAAGTTAATCGGGCCTGTGCCTGAGGATTTATTTCACTCTGCCAAGCTCAGCAGCATTCTGTAGCTGTAAGTGCTTAGTGTCTTCTTTTTTCTTTTCTATCATATTGCTTTGGGCTCCACTGTGTTCTTTTTTTGAGGTTGTTTTTGGCATTATCCACTGTTATTAACCTGTGGCCTTCTGGGTTGGTGGTAAAGTAAGCATTCTATCAAGTTATGATTAAATCCATCCCTTTATGGCCTGTTCCCCTGCATGTGACCTGCACACTATTGCCTAGTCCTTCTTTCTAGTTTTTATGACTTTTGAAGTTTCAGGAGTCCACGCTGAGAAATGCTTTGCCTCCATGATAGTTTAATCTTGGTGAAAGTCCTTCCTTCTTTCCTTATCTTCCTTCCTTCCTTCCTTCTTTCCTTCCATTAGTCAAGAGGTGTTTTAATTTTTAAGTTATTCATGCTTATAATATGGGATATGAATTTGAACTATACTTATCTAGATCAACTCTATAAAAAGAGTGTCACTTTTTTGCATTTTACTGATTGTAGAATTTTACATAGAGACATTTATCACATAAATAAAAAAATAAATTTAGTCTACATCATTAAGAATAAATGTCCATGAGAAAAATCCTAAAAAATGCTTCTCACAATGTAATAATCAGTGTTTATACCATTCTCATGAAGTAGCAAAGGATGTCAGTTCCTTTACATACTGTAACATTTAATCATACAAGACAGCAAATGGGTTGAACTGGTATTCTTCACAATGATGCACCAGTTATACAATGAAGATCCTCAAAGTTCTTAGCACAGGCAGGCATATAGAGGAAAACTGAAATCTCCACTACTCATATGCAGTGACTAGGGAGAAAGGAATATTACAGCAAAGGAACAATGCCTTAAAATTATTATACTGAAACACTATTTTTATGTATAATCTGTTCATATCTATAATGTTTTTCTATATTACTTACATTTTTCACAAGTAGCCTTTTAATCATAAGTGATCATAAGAAGACTCAGAGACTTTACACTGAAATTACTTCATAGGATTGTAATCTATTTGCATTTTCTACTATAGCTTCATAGAAGAGGAAGTTTGAAGAAGCCATGATGAAAACAATAGAACACAAAGATACACTAAAGTGACCAGCACAACCACATTCATCACAGAATTGTTTACCACAGTGAAGATATGCAATCAACCCAGATGACACTCAGTGGACGAATGGATCAAGAAATTGTGACATGCATATATATACACTATATATATATATATATATACACACATACATATGCCCCCCCCACAAAACAGAATTATACTTTTTCATCAAAAAGAATGATATGGTAATATTTGTAAGGAAATGGAAAGACTTGGAAATTGTGGTATTAAGTGATGTAAACCAGAGCCAAATAAACATAGGTTGCATGGTTTCCCTCATTTGCGGTACCTAGAATGTGCCTATAAATTTACAAAAACAAGTACACTGGAATATAATAAATTACACAGTGCTTACACAGTAAGGCCAAAGGATGATATGCATAAGAGTATACCACAAAGCTCTGTGTATGAGATCATATAAAATATTTTAGTATAGGAAAGGAAGTAAAAGATTGTACTGATTGCCATTATCATTGTTATTGTTGACTTCTCCTATCATCTTGTTGCTAGGTTGTTTCTCTGGGAAGGCAATGGGGAGCACAAAGGTAGACAAAGATTGAACAATTGCAACAGTGGTGCTCATTACACAGTACGTGGACAATGAATTGTGCATCCATGATCTGTGAGGACAGGGGAGAAAAAGTGGAAGAGAATAAGAGAAGGGAAGATACCATTCAAAAAGAATTGCAATTATTACATGACTCTTGTAACTATAAACACTGTGTATCACCTCTACAATAACAATAAAGTAGAATAAAATAAAGTAAAAAGCTGTCACAGTGTTGTTGAGAAGACAGAAAAATATTTTATTTTTCTTTATTGTTTTGACAGTCCTGGAAGCTTGAACTCAGAGCCTGGGCACTGTCTCTGAGCCTCTATGTGCTCAAGAATAGAGCTCTATCACTTGAGCCATAGCTCCACTTCCAGCTTTTTCTGTGTAAGTGGTACCAAGGAATCAAACCCATGGCTTTGTGCACTCTAGGCAAGCACTCTACCACTAGGCTACAATCCAGGCCCAAGGAAACCATTTTCTCTCTGCTGAATTAGGCTTTGACAGCAGTTTTTCATCCCTCTGAAGGGACCCGTTTCTTGACTTCCCCAAAATCCATTCCCTATAGGCATTTCCCATCTTTATGACAAAGGAGGACTTGACCTAAGGTGGAGGCTGCAGAATCTCTGATAACAGCTCAGATTACAAGAGCAGTTAAACCAGGTGGAGTTACCAGAATTCCTCTCCACCCCACCCCCCTTGGCCTGCCAGGGAATTCCCTCCCCTTCCTTTGTCCTCAGAACAGCCATCGAGATGATAGGTCAGTTCAAACAAAAGGTGTCAGTGGTTGCCCTGGCCATCAATCAACCATGCTGAATTCCATTGGCCACCTGTGTATGTCCAGCCCAACCACATGGCTGGGGCCTATAAAAGTAGCCTGTAACATTAGGCAGGGTTGCTCTCTCACTCACATCCTAGAGGTGGCCCTGACCGGTAATATGATTCTTGATGCTAGGTGTGGAATAAAACTCTGTTTAACTTAACTTCCAACTTCACTTTTGTGTCAGACTCATTCCTTTGATCATGGACCCTAACATTTGGGGACCTCGTCCAGGATCAAAAGTCGAGGACTGAGACAGCATCAGAATTTTGAACAAAACCTCCAGAGGTAAGACCTTGAGCGCTAGTTTTGTCTTTGGTCTTTATGTTTTGTCCTTTCTGTTGGGGAGCTCCAGGGGAGTGGCCCACCGGGGAGAAACTAGACTCAGTATAGCTCCCCAGGGCCGGAGTGGATGCTGGGACCCCCATCACTCCAGAGAGTCGTTGCAAAAATAGGGAGTTTGAGTGTCCCGGGCGCGACAAAGAGGGTCATCGCAAAAATAGGGAGTTTCGCCTACTGGTTAAAGTGCTTGCCTAGCATGCATGAAGACCCGGGTTCGATTCCTCGGTACCACATACATAGAAAAAAGCCGGAAGTGGTGCTGAGGCTCAAGTGGTACAGCTCTAGCCTTGAGAAAATCCAAGGACAGTGCTCAGGCCCTGAGCTCAAGCCCAGGACTGGCAAAAAAAAAAAAAAAATAGGGAGTTCGAGTCTCCCGGGCACAACATCTGGAGATTAGGGAGCGAGAGTCTCCCAGGTACGACAGTTGTGTTACTGTAGTTTTTTGTTTGTAAGGCAGTTATATTCATCTTGGTATTTGTGCATCTTGGAGCTAGTCCTTTGTCTTGTAGTAGTTGCCATTTTGTGTTTATTTTTACTGTCTGATAGGATCGTCCACCTCTAACCCTTATTGGGTCTTTGTCTTTACCGTCTGATAGGAAAATGGGTCATCCAGGGAGTAAGGAGCTCGCAACGCCCCTAAACCTTATCCTACAACGTTTTAGGGACTTCCGAAACAAGGCCGCCCAGTCGGGTGACAAAGTCTACCCAGGAAAACTTAAAATGTTCTGCCAGCTGAAATGGACCACTTTCTTTACAGGATGACCACTGAAGGAACCTTCCCCTGCTTAACAAAAACTGTTTCTCTCCCTTTAAGCAGGTCACATCTTCAGGATCAGAAAAGGAGGAGAAAGGGGAGTCTGACTTGGAGAACTCGACCCCCCCCCCACTCCTTATCTGTCCCTCCTCAAAATTTTGTGTTTGGTGCATATAAAGAGATGAGCCAAGCAGCATCCATGGAGGATCTTTCCCTATACTTGATTTTGCAGTCTTTTAAAGGTTCTAAAGAGAAAATTTCGGTTCACTTAAAAGGTCTCTGTTTCTCTGCCCCTGTTTTATGGTTCCCTAAGGTGACTGTCTGGTCCTGTTCTTGAAATCTGTACCAGTCCTAATGTGTTCTTGTTTTCTGTGTCTTTGCCACTAGCCATTTGGAAATTCCTAGGGGCCTGGTATGGCTCCTCCCACCCAGATGCACAATCTGGAGACAATTGGTGGCAGGACATCAGTCTTGGTTCCCCCAGGTTTAAATTTGGTCCTATAGACTGTCATGTGAGATGGCCTAGTCAAATTGGGAAAATGACTAGAGTCATGCTCTAGGTAGGCTAGATCTGGCACTGGAAGACTCCCACCAAATAATAATTTCAACTAAATTGCTTTGTAAAAGTTTTTTTGAACCTGGTTCTCACCTGCAAGAGTAAGATTGGCAAAACTCTCTTGACACTAAAGCTTCCGGAAAACGAATGACCGATATTAATTTTGCATGCTTTAAGATCTTGGAGTATGAATGTGTGTTAATGAGTTAGTAAACATGTTCAAGGTTAAATTGTCAGCATGCTGTAGAAAACAATGGGTGAGTTTAAACTTGAAATGCGATTGGGTAAATCTAAGTCTAAACTTCAAGAAAATCATTAGGTTTGAGAAGTTCAAACATCTCAAAGGATCATTGCATTGTTTTAAAGAGGAACTGGTAAAAAGTATTTTTCTAAAGATCCTGAAATCTGCATTTTAAAAATCTGGTATTGTAATACATAGAGCTGTTTACATTATAAACATTGTGTCCTGTTTAGCCCAGAGGCGTTAGGGAATTTGGAATTTATTTCCTTAAGTTAAAATTTGGAGACATGTATTAGAGATTTAAATGTAAATTTGTTTACCAATGTCAGAAATTTTGCCTGTCTTTTAAAACTGTTTAGGTAATCAAATGCCAAGAGAAAGGATGGGAAAACTTAGGATAGTCCTGTGTGACCATCTTTGGGGGTGAGAGGTGAACTGGCAAAGATGCAGCTCTGGGTTCCCATGGTGGAAAAGGCCCTAAGGGAGGGTCCACGCTGTTGAAAGAAAATAAGCTGGCATGAAGGCCGTTCACTAAACCTGGTCAGACGGACTCAGTGGATCATCTTCGTCCTTTTTCCTTGCAGACTGACACTGAAAATCTGATGGTAAAATATGGGTGATGTAACTAGTATTTCTTAAACTGCCACTTAAAATGTATTAAATTGGGGAGAAGGGTTTTAAAAGGAATATTTAAAAGTTTGTCTCCTTATGATTTGGTTTCATACTATTTCGCAATTGGATATATTTTAGAAAAGAAGAAAACTAAGTCCAGACTTAGAGTTTTGGTGCACTGATGATTGTAGTTCTTGCATTAAGGAAAACTTATTGGAGTTTAAACTGTTATTGGAGTTCTAGGCAGTAACCTAAACTGCAGAGGAAAAGAAAAAAAAAAACTGCCTCTTCTAAAAGGAGGCCTGAAGGCAAAAGGCATTCCTTGAGCCCAAGAAGACCTAGAGAAAAAGGGGGTTCCTTGAGCCCTTAAAGGTTTTTCAAATGTAAATAAAGGCTAAAGTGTTAATTGTTTAGGCAAATATCAGTAAAAGTTAAAAAATACTAATTAGAAATGGGTTCTGAACAAAATTTGAAAGTGAAGCTGTCCTAAATGTTTGTTTCAAAAAAAGAAAAAAAAAAGAAAATTAGGACTACCAAAATGATTGCTTAATTGCTATTTCAGCTTGCTCTTGTAAGTTACTTTATAGCAATCTCCAGCAGGCCCATGGAGAAGGAAAGCAGATCCTTATTCAGATGTAATTTTGGTCCTCACCAAGTTCCAGGTAAGATCATGCTTAGAGACTATTTCTGAGTTGACCACCTTGTTGCTTCTAATTGGAGTAAAGGAGCCTTTTTAGGACTCATTGATCTGAAAGCTGCAGTTCTGAGCCAGCCCGGGCAAAGCAAAGTCCTTGTGAGACTGTGGTGTCTAATCTGGCAGCAGAGTGCTATTGAGACAGAGTTGCTTTGGAGCTCAAAGTGACAGAGTGCTAGCCTTGAGCTGGAGAGCTGAGGGACAGTGCCCAGGCCCTGAGTTCAAATCCAGCAACCAACAAAGTGAAATGCCAATGGGATGTTCATCCCTGTGTGGAGAGACACTACTGGGACAAAAGAAATAAAGCATCCAGATGCAGAAAGCCTCTGCTTGGATGGCAGAGATGGTGTCGGATCCTAGAGTCATTCATGCTTGGCCATTCAATATTAATCAGAGCCGGGAGGTCATAGAATAGTTTATAAGCATGCCTTACTAATGTCCATGTTCGTTAACTCCATAACTGGGCAGGAACTTGTCCTGCCCGGGGGTAGTTTACAATCCTGAACCCAATGGTTGCTCAAAGCCCTAACTGAGCGAATTCAGGAAAAAAGTTTGTGGACCTGAGGCTGTGTCCCTATTGATCTGTCTAGGCCTACAGTGACAACTGAAGCATATAGCTAAGCTCCCCAGAAAATCAGGAAAATGTCTTTGCAAATGGGTGCTAAGTAAGCTAAACTATTGTAGCCAATGAGGGTTTGTGCAGTTGTTAAATGTTGAATATGATCTCTAGTTTGGAGCAAATCATTGCTCCTGATAGCTAATCCTTGCAACCTTTTGGTAAATAGGCTAACCTTTTAAGGTCCCTGGTCAAGTACAGAGACAATGCCCCTGAGTCTGCTTGAAGAAGTAATAGAAGATGGATCTTCGCCCATCAACTCCCCTTAAGATGAAGGGACCAGAGTCATTTTTGGAAAGTGAGACAGAATAAATTAGAGGTATGGAAAGACTAGTAACAGATGTGCAAGAGTAGAGACTGCACTTGTGGGGAATTGCAATGACCACAGGTTCAAGTCTTCTATACCTGTCTAGAGAATCCTAGCCTCATTTAAAGGAAATCTGCTCACTAAAGGTTGTCACCCTGGTATTACTTTGAAATCTCAACCCGATATTGCCCTGAAAACCAATGGGGTGCCAGCCTGCAAAAACAAGTGTGCTCAGGGAAAGCAATTAGGAGACCATTGGGAGAATTCACCAAAGTCAGGCCTTAGGTTAAGCTTCTTTATCCAGCATTCAGGAATTTGGAGGCAACTTAGGAGGTGTGACGTTCCATTGGAGCTGCAGAGAGACAAGGCTGCTGCTACACCTCCTGTCCAGCTTGACTCCACAACTCTACTCTACAACTGGTTCCTGACTAGAACTAAACCCTTGGTGGTGGGACACTGTATCTGTGCTAAGTTCAAAGTCCCCTAGGTCATGGGAGAGAAAATAAAGTGAGGCTGCCCCTAGCCTTTTGCACCCATGGCCATCTTGGTGCCTATGGCTTTGTGAGGGGAATTCTCCACCCTGTGATGAGAAGTCTAGGGGTGAGAGGTGTTAAATGTGAATGACGGCTATGATGAAATAAAAAAAGAGAGAAAGGTTAGTAAAGGTTTTGGGAGAGGAGTTGAAAAAAAAATGGTTTATGAAGGATAAGAAAGGATCTGAAAGGAATTGTCTTCAAGAAATGTTCATGTGAACTATAGAAGGTTTGAGTATGTAACCAATGGTATGAGTATTTGTCGAGTAAAGTTGGTATGCAGTTAATGCAGTAATGTAAATAGAGTGCACTGATGTGAAGGGTTACTATGCTTGAATGTATATTTCCTAATTGTGAGGGGGTTTTTTGGGTGCAGAACTAGGAGGGCACATTGTATGCTCCTCCAAACCAAAGAATGGTGTCTACCCGAGTCTGATAACAATTGTTGCCCCCCCCAGCCATGTGTTATCTATGCTGACACTGTTAACCATGATTCAATCCAGTTCTTACAGGCCTTACAGGTTGATTGGGGACATGTTCACGTCTGGTTTCTAACATCCTGGCACTCAAGTGTACCTGCACTGTGATACCCAGCATTCCCAACCACTGTAAAAGTAGTGGGAAAGAGCTACTGGACTCATCACTCCCAGATGGAGACAGCATGTTTGGGCAAACCATGATGGAGTAATGAAAGATAACCTGGCAGCTAGAAAAAGGAGACTTGAGCAAGAGAGAAGCAGGGGTCCCAAGGATGGTGTATAAAAGCTTATCCAGCTGGTCTCCATGATGACATCCCAAATATCTACAATTGCAGGATCCTTAGCTTTACTAATGTTGCTCTTGGCCCTTGCATTGTAAACATCATAATGACCATTTGTACAAAGGAGAATTGGAGTGGTCAAAAGGCTAGTGCTGATGACTCAATATGGTCCTTATGACAAGAGGACATAGGGTGGGAGGAAGAGTCAAAGATTTGACTCATTTTCCAAAATGAGGGGGGAATGAAAGAACCCCTTTCTTGACTTCCCCAAAATCCATTCCCTAGAGGCATTTCCCATCTTTATGACAAAGGAGGACTTGACCTAAGGCGGGGGCTGCAGAATCTCTGATAACAGCTCAGATTACAAGAGCAGTTAAACCAGGTGGAGTTACCAGAATTCCTCCCTACCCCACCCCGCCTTGGCCTGCCAGGGAATTCCCTCCCCTTCCTTTGTGCGCCAGAAGCCCACTGAGATGATAGGTCAGTTCAAACAGCAAAGGTGTCAGTGGTTGCCCCGGCCATCAATCAACCATGCTGAATTCCATTGGCCACCTGTGCATGGCCAGCCCAACCACATGGCTGGGGCCTATAAAAGTAGCCTGTAACATTAGGTGGGGTCGCTCTCTCACTCTTATCCTAGAGGTGGCCCTGACCGGTCAGTATGATTCTCAATGCTAGGCACGGAATAAAACTCTGTTTAACTTCCAACTTCCACTTTTGTGTCAGACTCATTCCCCTAACACCCTCAAGCTAAGATTGCTAAGGCTGTGTTTTACATTTTTCAAATCAGTCAAGCTTTCAATCTCTTCACTCCAATTTGTTTCAGTGAACAGTACATTAAAATGATCCCTTCAATCATGGGCTGCTTGGAAGGACTAGAAGTAAAGCTGTGAGGCTGTGCTCAGCCATGAGCAGCATCTCTGTGGACAAAGATAAACCAAGTGGAATTTAGGAAGAATCAGCGATGAGATGATATCAGAGAGCACCTAGGCTCATGAAAGACTAAACACCATTACTAAGGATCAGCTATTCTTCAATGTCTATAAAAACACAATTATGCTCAGTCAATAGTGGCTCCATATATATTTCCATTATGCATTTCAGAAGGAATCAATTCATATTCTTTGATGTAGCCTATGAAAGAAAAACATGTATTCATGTATGCACATGAAAACCAAATGCAGTCCTGTTTTTTTGTTTGTTTTGGCTAAGAATAATAAACTCTGAAACATAAATATTAGTGTAGAATAATACCACTTAGGCAACATCAGATGGTTACATATAAAAATTTAAGAAATATTTAGGATGGAAGACCAGAATTTTTATCAAAAATCATAATATTTGATATAAAGAAAATGAGACTTTGGCAATCTGATCAAATGCATTGCCAGAAATAAGGATTTCTTTAATGAGTTTATAGGACTACAATAGTGTTAAAATGGAAAATACATCAGGAAATTTCAATGTTATTTACAAAAGATGATGAACTCAGCTGCTTTTTTTGTTGTTCGATGGCAATTCCTTTATACAACTATTTAAAATAATAAAAACTTATTTTTTAAAGTATTAAACTCAAAGGGGTCACACTTCATAAGTTTGCAACTTTCTAGTTGTTCACTACAGATAGCTGAGAGCAGCTAGCTAGTTACTTTCTGGGTTATCAGTCTGCTACGAGAAAATGAGCTTTCTGGAAATCTGCCCCCAGCTGTCTTCAGCTTAGGTAGCTACTCCATCACTGGCTCACAGTCAGCACTGGCCTGGGTCAGGAAACATTTGGGTTCGGATTTTTTTTTTAAATTTTTTCATTAAAGAACATATTAACATTGATTTTTACATCATATTTCAAATGATGTGTTCAACAAACAGATATTCAAGAAGGGAATCTCTATATACAATCACTGGCAGTTAGATTTTAGAACATAAAATTAGGCTGAGGGTTTGTATGTCATAGATACATAATAATCTATGTAATACATCTGTCGTTGTCTGAGTTCAAAATCTTGGCCATTCTTGTTGGGGTAAGGTGGTAGCTTAGGGTTATTTTTATTTGCATTTCCCTTGGGATCATGGATGATGAACATTTTCTCAAATGCTTTTCTGCCATTTTAATCTCTTCTTTTGATAAGTCTCTCTAGTTCCCTTGCCCATTTAGTGAACAGTTTGTTGGGTTTGGGGGGGATTAGTTTCTTGAGTTCCCTGTAAATACTGGATATTAAGCATTTGTCAGATGTATTATTGGTAAATATCTTTTCCCAGTTGGTTGGCTGTCTCTCTACTTTTGTGGCTGTGTTTTTACCTGTGCAAAAACTTGTTATTTTTAGGTAGTCCCATTTATCAAGTCTTTCTCCAATCTGTTGTGACCCTGGGATTCTGTTCAGGAATCTTTTGCCTGTGCCTATGAGTTCCAGTGTCTCTCCTACTCTATCATGTAGCAGTTTCATAGTTTCTGGTCTGACACTGAGGTCTTTGATCCACTTTGAGTTAATGCCTGTGCATGTTGAAAGGCTAGGGTCAATTTTTAGTTTTCTGCATGTAGCTGCCCAGTTTTTCCAGCACCAATAATTGCTGTTCCACTGAATATCTTTGTCTCCTTTGTCAAATACAAGTTGACTATAGGTATGTGGTTCTATTTCTGGATCTTCTATTCTGTTCCATTGATCTTCTGGTCTGTTTTAGTGCCAATACCATGCTGTTTTTGTTATTATGGCTCTATAGTAGAGTTTGAAGTCTGGTATTGTAATACCACCAGCATTGTTCTTTTTGCCTAGAATTGTTTTGGCTATTCTAGGTCTTTTCTTATTCCATATGAACCTTTAAATTGTATCTTCTATTTCAGTCTTTGGGATTTTGATGGGGATTGCATTGAATTTGTTTATCAATTTTGGCAGTATAGCCATTTTCACTATGTTGTTTCTTTCTATCCATGAGCACGGGATGTCTTTCTATTTCCTAGTGTCCCTTTTAATTTCTTTTGTTAGGCTTTTATAGTTTTTATTAAATAATTCCTTTACATCTTTGGTTAATTCCTATGTATTTTATTCTTTTGGGGGTCTTTTGTGAATGGGATCATTTTCTTGATTTGGCCTTCTGTTTGTGTATTGTTGGTGTACAAGAAGGCTACTGACTTCTGAAGGTCAAATTTGTATCCTGCCACTTTGCTAAAGTGGTTTATTAATTCTAGGAGTTTGGGAGTTGAGCTTTTTGGGTCACTCAAGTAGAGGATCATATCATCTGCGAATAAGGATAATTTAATTTCTTCTTTCACTGTGTGGATCCATTTGATGTCCTTTTCTTGCCTTATTGCTCTGGCTAAGGGTTCCAGCACTATACTGAAGAGAAGTGGAGAGAGTGGGCATCCCTGTCTAGTTCCTGATTTTAAGGAAAATGGTTCCAGTCTTTCACCATTTAGTATGTTACCGGCTGTAGGTTTGTCATATATGGCTTTGGTTATTTTAAGGAATGTACCTCTATTCCTATTTTTTCTAGTGCTTTCAACATAATGGATGTTGTATTTGGTCAAATGCCTTCTCTGAGTCCAGAGAAATTATTATATGATTCTTATCCTTAGCTCTATTTATGTGATGTATTACATTGATTGATTTGCAAATGTTAAACCACCCTTTCTTCTGTGGGATGAAGCCTACTTGGTCATAGTGTATAATTTTAAAAAATTTGCTTCTGGATTCTGTTGGGTAGTATTTTATTGAGGAGTTTTACATCTGTGTTCATTAGAGAGATAAGTCTGTAATTTTCTTTTTTTGTTGGATCTTATCCTGGTTTGGGGATGAGAATAATATTAGCTTCATAAAATTAATTTGGTATTGCTCCTTTTGCTTCTATTTCTTGGAAGAGTTTCAAGAGTATAGGTGTTACTTCATCTTTAAATGTCTTGTAGAATTCCACAGTGAAACCATCTGCACCTGGGCTCTTTTTGGTTGGCATTTCCCTGATTGTCTCCACAATTTCATTGAAATTGGATCATTCAATTTGTTTACCTCTTCATTGTTCATTGTGGGCAGCCTATATTTATTTAAGAAATCATCCATTTCTATTAGATCTTCTTGTTTCTTTGAATATAGGCCCTGGTAGTACTTATTCATAATGGAGTGATTTTCTTGAATATCGGTTGTGATTGCTCCCATGGGGGTCTCTAATCTTGTTTATTTGAATCTCCCCTCTCTTTTTTTTTCATTAATCTTGCCAGGGGTCTGCCAATTTTGTTGACTCTTTCAAAGAACCAACTTTTTAATTCATTAATTTTGTGTATAGTAGATTTTATTTCAATCTCTGATATTTCTGGTTTTATTTTTATTCTGTCCTTCTAGTTATTTTAGAATTCCCCTTTTCTTGCTCCTCTGGGTATTTCATTTTTTTAGGTTATTTACATGTTCTTCTGTCTTTTTAATATGAGCTCCTAGAGTGATAAATTTGCTCCTTAGAACTGCCTTTGCTGTGTCCCATAAGTTCCTTTGTGATGTGTTTTGATTGTCATTACATTCAAGAAAGTTTTGAATTTCTTCTTTGATCTGATCTATAACCAAGGAGTTATTCAGAAGTGTGTTGTTCAGCTTCCAAGTGTTTGAATGTTTTTTTTTTTACTTTTACTACATTGTTCAGAATTAGTGTGACTCCACTGTAATCAGATAGAATGTACGGGATTATATCAGTCCTCTTGTATCTGCTTAAGTTTTCTGTATGAACTATTATATGAACTATTTTGGAGTGTGTTCCATGTGCTGCTGAGAGAAATGTATAAAGTTTCACCGTTGGATGGAAGACTCTATGTATGTCTGTTAAGCCCAGCTGGGCTGTGGTGTCATATAAGTTGATGGTGTCTTTGCTTAACTTTTGTTGATTTGACCTGTCATTTGGTGAGAGTGGCATATTGAAGTCTCCCACTATGATTGTGTTTGAGTGTATCTTGTTCTGTAATTCTAAGAGAGTTTGCCTGACGTATTTAGGTGCTCCCATGTTGGGGGAGTAAATGTTTATAACTGTAATATTGAAGGTATGGATTGTCATCTTTATCTTTATGTACTGATTTTACTGAGAAGTTAATTTTGTCGGAGATTAAGATTACTACACCTGCTTTTTGCACAGTGCATTGAAGTGAAAAATTTGTTTCCATCCTTTAACAATAGTGTTAAAATGGAAAATACATCAGTTAATTTCAATGTTATTTACAAAAGATGATGAACCCAGCTGCTGTTTTTAATCCTTTATAGCCTCATTATAATAAACTATTTTAGCAAATTAATGACAATATAAGTAATTCACTTCAAGTTATCCTATCAAATACAGCCTAAACATAAATAAATTTCATATAGAATGTTAAAGGCACTGCAATATATTATCTAAATCACATTACATGACAATTTAAAACATTTGTAACACTATTAATAAAAGTCAGGAAGCAATAACTTCATATAATGTTCATATGGCAATGTTTGGATGACCATGAGTTGCATATGCACAAATTAACTTAATGAAGCAACAGCTGAGTGATTCACAATTGGGAACAATATGGAAAAAGATACTGATGGATGTTTTGGCTATTTTACCTTTCTGATAGTAATGTATTATTGTATTTATTTCCAACTTAATCTTGTAACAAAAGGTTTATAATTCAAGTGCTCTCACAATGAAGATAATGAGTGGAGGGCAGTTTGGAGAGAAAACCGTGAATTGGCACAAAATTATACCAATTATATGAGCATCAGAAACATTTCCTTAATGGGGGTTCAATATATATTAACAAAGTGTCTTAGAAACAGAGTTATCTTACAATAACTGAGCAGCAAAAATTAAAAAGTCTTGCTGTTAGTGGAGAATACATTTTGGTCCATAAATTAAAATGAAAGAATATGGATGGATCACTACTGTTAAGTAACATATACCTTTCAATATGACTAACAAGATTTAGAACTGAACTGATTCCCACAATAACCTGTAGATCCTGTGATCTGTTATGATCTATTATGATCCTGTGGTCTATGATGATCCAAAGATATGTTATTATACAACAAATTCTGTTATCAGGATCCTTGAAACTCTTCTATAAAAGTAAGAAACAAAACTCTCCTAAGGAGGATCCTAAGCCATGGTAAAGTTAGAACAGCCATTGAAATTTTTTGAAAAATACCTACCTAATTTACATGGATCACTTTATCACTTCTTTAACTAATTTTGCAAGCTGAACAAAAGTGGATATGGGGAAGATAAGTGAGTATAAGAAGTTAATATGAGGAGAAGTTTCAACTGTAGCTGTTGTTCTAGATGAGGAGTCATCACTACAGCTTTCAATTGCAATTGTTATAATCTGAAAATGTTGACTTTGTCCATGGCAGAAATTCTCCAATTCTGAGATCACTAAAATTATCTCTGGGTCTTATGAGGACAAACTCCTACCTATCCAATAATAATAGAGCACTGGTTCCTTTGCACAATAGAAGAGATCAATATAGGATCCTTGACTGAAAAACATAAATTATATTTAAAGCTACACTGTAATAAAACGGGCAACACTTTTACTACTTTATACCAATTGTTCATCTGGTAACTTTTACATAAATGAATGGTATGTACAATTCTCATCAGAAGTTTTGAATGTCAGAATTGAAATGTGACCTTATACAGACTTCACAGGTCCAGAAAAATTTAGTCTTGTCTCCATGCCTTAGCATTTCATATTCAAAACATTTCAAATGCTAGACCATATTTTGATTTTCCTACTTCTGTTATGATTGCTGCAAAAATGCACTTTTTATTTCAGGTTGTTATTCTGGAGCTATGTCTGTGATAAGAAAGAAAGTTATAATTTCTTGTCGCAAGAAAGCTATAATTATGTGTATTTATATTTAACCTTTGTAGGTAGTACTCATTAGCACAGGGATGAATTTGCATAGTTTACATTTCCATATACAACTTTTGTATAACACCTATAATGATTGTGGTAAATTCTGACTATATGAATGTCTGTTCTTTCTGTGTTTTTTTTTTTTTGAAATGCATCAATTCCAGAGTTTAAATGTCTAAGAACAAGACTTTGGGTGCCTCTATAGCTTTTCCACTATTATCACAAGTATGAGCATATCACGTAGAAAAACTACCTTTTACTCTAAAATTGAAAACAAATCACCGAAAAATAAATCTAATCATGAATAACGTACTAAATCAGAAGAAAAACGAGTATCACTAGTTCACAGACAGTTGAATTGACAGAATTGTCAGCACAGTGGGTCCATCTGGAACCCAGCCTGCCCTGACTCCTCACCAAGTACAGTGACTGGGTTATAACCCTCATGGACTAGTTTTACAATCCTGAAATTAGAAGACCTTGGCATGAAACTGCCTCATCAGAAAATGAAATACACATGGAAGTTATTTCTAGAGCCAGGATTTTGGCCTAGTGGTAGAGTGCTTGCCTAGCATGCATGAAGATTTAGGTTTGATTCTTCAATACCACATACATTGAAAAAGCTGGAAGTGGTGCTGTGGCTCAAGTGGTAGAGCACTAGGCCCTGAGTTCAAGCCCCAGGACTGGCAAAAAAAATGCTTTTATTTCCCTTTCATTTTCTGTCATCATCTGTGTTACTTTTAAAAAGTAATCATACACACACATACACACACACACACAAACACAATTGTATAAGTTTCAGTAAACTGGAAGAAATTTTAGCCACAGCCAAATAGTGATTAGTAGGTACAACAATAGTGTTCCATTTAGGCATGCAGAAATGATTTTATTCTTTACACATTGTTCTGTGGTTTTCTTTTCTCACTTTCCAAATGCATCTGATGAAGCAGTTCAAAAAGAGACAATGCTGGAACTAATGGGAACTGATCAGATGAAGTACCTACTGTATGTTTGTTAGTCAGTCATGTATGACTGTAACAAGTACCTGAATAGATAGAATCACTTAAAAAGTGCAAAAGATGACTCATACGACTGGAGGTTTCAATCTGTCCCTGACTGACTCTACTGCTTAGTTCTATGCATCTGGTTGCAGATAGGTGAAAGAAAAAGATTACTTACTGCATATGTCCCAGTGTGCAAGAGATAAGGAAAGATCTACAATCACATAATACACTCCTATAATGAATCTCAAATAACCTAAATCTCCTGCTAGCCTTCACCCCTCTTACAACTCCATTTCCATCCACTAGTGCAAAAAGTCAAGAGCCTATTTAACACTAAGGAATCTGGATAGTGAGCCCCACATTGATTAGAGGAATAGGGGAGAGGTTGTTCACAAAACCTTCTTGTATTTCTCAGAAAACTTCCATAGGCAATCTAATATTTCACTCTAAACTTAAACTCTGCCTTCAAGTTTACAGCTGATTATCCAAATCCAATTCATATTTTTCACAAGTTAACTTTTTAAAAGTTTATTTTATTTTATTTCTCAGCATTGTATGACATTTTTGCCAGTTGTGGAGCTTGAACTCAGAACCTGAGCACTGTCCTTGGACTTTCTCAAGGCTAGAGCTCTACCACTTGAACCACAGCACCACTTCCAGCTTTTCCTATATATGTGGTACCAAGGAATTGAACCAGGGTTTTCATGCATGCTAGGCAACCACTCTACCACTAGGCAAAACTACCAGCCCAGAAGTTAACTTTTAATACAAATTACCAGTGGACAGTCTTATGGAAGAGTAGATTTTTTTGTCTTGTTTTGTACTAATTGATCTACTAAGAGTGGGTCTTACATCTATTATCTTTTGGCTGACCAGAGACAACTAGCTTAACCTAGCATGCAACTGGTAAATCACTCAAGTCAGAATGTGTGCAAAATGATACTAGTTTAACTTTTACAATAATTCTTGTTCTCTTCCAATTTTTCTCTTCTTTGTTTCCATGCAGTTTTCCTAGCACAATTACTCTGAAAGCATTCACTATGAATGCAGAGTCTACAATTATCCACTAGGGTCAATTTCTTTCTTCTAAGGAAACTCACATTGCTTGTCAAGAAGTAGTGTGAACAAGTTTAGTTTGCATGCAAACTAAAGGGAGAATTCTAAAGGTGTAGCACTTTGAACAAATAACTTACCGTTTAATGAAAGGCTTATCAGGAAGTTAGAGTAGCGTTGGGGGATCAGGCAAAAGTTGGAAGAAGTGAGATATGAAATTCAACCTCTCTCAGTGAGCCAATGATTGTTCCACTTCCCTTCCCTCATTCAGATAAACATATTGTGGGGTTAGGGGGATGGGGTGGGGGAGGGGCAGTTGAGAAATAAAAAGGAGGGGGTAAAAATGTTTGACAAGAAATGTATTCATTACCTTACATATGTAACTGTCATACCTCTGTATCACCTTGACAGGTGATATAAATTCAATTAACAAAAAGAAACTGAGGCATATATACATATGCATATATAATGGAATTCTATGCTTCATCAGAAATAATAATTTTGAACCATTCATAAGGAGGAATGGAAAGATTTGGAAAAAAATTGTATTAATTGAAGTAAGCCAGACCCAAAGAAACATAGGCAGAATGTGTAATAATTAGAATGTGCCTAGAAATCTGCAAGTAAACACAATGGATAGTAAGAGATGAGAATCTACACTTTGACATGATAAATTAAACAGAATTCTCAACCTTCACATAGTGAGAACAAGAGAGGATATACTTAGGAGAGAAATGCAGGCCTCAGTGGCTCTGTGCATGGGACCATTTAAAATGATGTTTATCTAAATGAACTCCAAGAAATGGAAACAAGAGTATTTTTTTAATTTTACTTTTTGTGTTGCTTTTTTTCCTGTTTTGCCATGTTTGTCATTGTCTTATTTGTGTACCTTTGGCCTTGTACCTAAGTTTATTTGATTTGGGGAAAGGAAGGAGCATCATAGAAATAATGGCAGAATGGGCCGGGAGTTTGGCCTAGTGGTTAAAGTGCTTGCCTAGCATGCATGAAGACCCAGATTCGATTCCTCGGTACCACATAATAGAAAAAAGTCGGAAGTGGTGCTGAGGCTCAAGTGGTAGAGTTCTAGCCTTGAGAAAGTCCAAGGACAGTGCTCAGGCCCTGAGCTCAAGCCCAGGACCGGCAAAAAAAAAAAAAAAAAAGAAAGAATGGCAGAAAGGGTGAACTAATTCAAGAGCAGTACTCACTAAATACTATGTAAGAAATGAACTTTACAACTTTGGGGTTGTTGGGATTCAAGAGAAAAAATATGAGAGAAAGTGTGAGAGGGGGTGACACTGTTCAAAAGAAATATACTCATTACCTGACTTTAACTGTAACCTCTCTGTACATCACCTTTACAATACAAATTTTAAAAAACAGACAAAGATAAAAGATGGGACCTAACCCATAGAAAGAGGAAGGGTGGACAAATGCAGGCATAATATTCCATGTACAAATGGAACTAGGAAGACTGAGGTGGTGTTGGAAGAGATAAAAGAGAAGGAAGGAAGGAGACACGCAGATCAAGATGTATTTCATTCACAAAATTACAGACTGAAACAAAACCCCACTGTAATTAAGGATAATTTTTTTTTTTTTAAATTCTGGCGCCAGGAGTTTGGCCTAGCAGTAGAGTGCTTGCCTAGCATGTGGGAAAACCCGGGTTCAATTCCTCTGTACCACATAGATGGAAAAAGCCAGAAGTGGTGTTGTGGCTCAAATGGCAGAGTGCTAACCTTGAGAAAGCCCAAGGAGAGTGCTCAGACTCTGAGTTCAAAGCCCAGGACTGGCAAAACACAAAACAAAATTTTAAAGTGAACTGAACGGGACATTTTTGAGGAAATCAAATATCTGACACTTAAAAAAAAACTATTACAAGTAGATGTTACATTTTGGAGAGTATTTTTTTTACTAATGTAATAATCTATTAAGTGTATTATAACAAACAACAAATGGGTTAGAGGCATAGCTCTTATAGAGTGGAGTACTTGCTGATGCCATGAATTGCCATCTTATGTCTCCAAAATAGGCAAAACTAAACTGCAGTAGTAACAACAAGTACAAGGTTCTGATTGCTGGCCCACAAAAATGATCAAATGTATTACTAAGATTGATGAATTGTCAAAATATTTGTGAAATAAAAGCTTAGAATACCAACTGTACAAACAACAAACATTTCCCTGAAAGAAAATAGCTCTTCCACCCTAAACTGGAAAGCAAAGTGGGAATATTAAACAACCTCTGACTTCTTCAGTCTAAAAATTATTCTTGGCTCTGATCTTACATGGTAGAAAATAATACAAAATGCTCTGCAGATCTTGGGCTAGCGTACACCCCAATGCCTATTTTTCTTGTCATTTTACAGCATCAGTGAGAGAATTTCCAGTCATAGAGAAACATTCCAAATAAAACTCTTCTTTTTACTATGGGTCTTGTACTGTGTTAAGAAAGATTCTGTATTGGTGAATGCTTAAGAATACTCACAGAGAAACAGAAAGGTACTTTCTAAAAATGGAGAAAAAGCAACCACATTCAGGTTGTTGCCTGAAGCCAGCCTAATCCTAATGAGAAAATCTTATTAAAATTCTTCAAAGAATTAAGTCTACAGAATAAGATTCTTCATGAACAAAATCACACATGGAAAACAAATCTGCTAGCAAAGACAGGCTGTTAAATGCTAATGCATGATAAAAATAAAGTTAATATTTAAGAAACAATACAATGGGACTGGGAGTGTGGCCTAGTGGTAGAGTGCTTGCCTAGCATGCTTGAAGACCCTGATTCTGTTCCTTGGTACTACCTACACAGAAAAAGCCAGAAGTGGTGCTGTGGCTCAAGTGGTAGAACTCTAGGCTTGAGAAAGCCCAAGTACGGTGCTCAGGTCCTGAGTTCCAGCCCCAGGACTGGCAAAAAAAGGAAACAATGCAATGTTGATATTAGTAACAAAAATAATGTAAAATCATTTCAAAAATACAAAAAAACTCACAATAGTGAAGTTTATTTGTGCTAAAAACTCAGAGCAAGGGCATGAATCATGCCTGTAGTCCTAGCTACTCAGGAGGCTGAGATTTGAGGCTTAAGGTTCAAAACCAGCCCTGGCATTAAAGTCCCTGAGATTCCTATCTCCAATTAACCATTAGAAAATGGGAAATGGTGCTGTGGCTCAGGGTAGGGTGATAGCCTTGAGCTAAAGAGCTCAGGGACAGCGCCCAGGCCAAGAGTCCAAGCCCCATAACCCACAAAAGAAAAAAGAAAGAAAAAGAAAAAGAAAAGAAAGTATAGGAAACTAAAACTGGCGCTTTGATAAGAACTCAGTTTCCAATCCCATTTCTGAGAAAAACAAAAACTCTCAGGGCATCAGTAATAAAAAGAGTCACTCTTTTGTCAGTCATTTATATGATCTAGTTGTCAGATTAAAAAAAAAGCATTAGTTTTGGAGTGATTCAATTTTTTGAGCTGTTGATATATTTTAGATATGAGGCCTTTGTCCGTTGTTTGGTTGGTGAAGATCTTCTCCCACACTGTAGGCTTCCTAATTAATTTACTAGCTATGTCCTTTGCCATACAAAAGCTCTGCCGTCTAATGCAGTCCCACTTATCCAGCCTTTCTCTTATTTGCTGTGATTCTTGGTCCTTATTAAGAAAGTTTCGACCTGTGCCAAGGAGGCCTGGTGTATCTCCTATTCCTTCTTGTAAAGTTGTCAGAGTGTCGGCTTTTACCTCCAGGTCTTTAATCCATTTGTAGTTAATTCTAGTGTGACAAAGAAGGATCCTCACTCCAAAACTAATCCCCAAAGTAACAACCATCCCATTAAAAAATGGGCCAAAGACTTAAAGAGAGTCTTCTCTGAAGAAGAAACAATAATGGCCTATAGACACATGAAGAAATGCTCAACATCTCTGGTCATAAAAGAAATGCAAACCAAAACAACTCTAAGATTCCACCTCACTCCAGTTAGAATGGCCAGGATAAGGAAAACTAATAACAACAGATGCTGGAGGGAATGTGGCCAGGAGGGAATCCCTACTACACTGTTGGTGGGAGTGCAAACTCATTCAACCACTATGGAAAGCAATATGCAGTGCCTCAAAAAGCTAAACATAGAGCTCCCCTATGACCCAGCAATTCCACTACTTGGCATTTACCCAACCATCCAGAAACTAGGGCATACTAAATCCACTACCACAACAATGTTCATTGCAGCATTATTCACCATAGCAAAAATATGGAATCAACCTAGATGTCCCTCAGTTGATGAGTGGATCAACAAGTTGTGGTATTTGTACACAATGGAATTCTATGCTGCTGTCAGAAAAAACGACATCGCCCCATTTGATAGGAAATGGAAAGTCTTAGAAAAAAATCCTATTAAGTGAAGTAAGCCAGACTCAAAGGAACTTAGGCTCAATGGTTCCCCTCATTTGTCATAATCAGTAGAAACCTTGAGCTCTACTAGCAGAGATCTGCAATAGAGCAGAACCTTGATACATAAGGCCATATAGTATGAAGCTAATTGAAAAGATCTCCAGGATATTGAAACAAAAGCCATACAATGAATGATTGTTGTCCTTAATGTACTATGTTATCTCTCATCTCTTTTGCTGTCCCTTGATTATCTCATATTGTTACAGTATCTCACTTTGTTATCTGATATATTGGATTTATTTGTATTTGGTATTTGAAATTGGATAGGGAAGGGGGGAAAACCAAGACGGGGGGTGGAGGGGAGGGTAATGGGGACCAAGACATATTAAAGGGTATCAATATATGTGAATTAATGTACCTATCTGGCAAACGTCATGTAACCCTTTTATTAATTACAATAAAAAATAAATAAATAAAATAAAAAATACATAAATAAAAATAAAAAAAGTATTAAAAACCAGGGACTGGTGGCTTGAGCCTGTGATACTATCTCCTCAGGAGGCTGAGATCTGAGAATCAGAGTTAGAAGCCATCCCAGGCAGGAAAGGCCATGAGACTCCTCTCTACTAATAGAAGGGAAGTTGAGCTGTGATTCAAGTGGAAGTGTACTACCCTTGAGCAAAAAAGCTAGGAAACAGCACACAGGCCCTGAATTCAAGCCCAGAACCAATCAGCAAACACATGCAGACACAGACACAGACACAGACACAGACACACACACACACACACACACACACACACACACACACACACAGCATTAAAATATACTTATGAGAGTTTTGAAAATAGTATGGACTTGTATCTTGTATCCAGATGTGTTTACACATAGAATTTAAATACTAATTTATAGTACATCAGTGTTAGAATTGGAAAGTACTATCCATTTTACTTATTTTTTTTATTGAAAAGGTGATGAGCAGGGGTTTCACAGCTATGTAGTTAAGATGAGTACTAACCGTTTTTGTACATTAGCATTATATTATGAACAATGCAGTAAATAAATATCCACATCACTTTTATTGCAAGTAGTCTGGGTGAGATTTAAAAAATATGAGAGGATGTGAGCAGTTACTGTGTTATTTTTTTAAGGATGGATTTGGCAACTACACAGTTCTATACCCAAGAGAATTGAGAACTTGCCCCACGCAGCACAAAGCATTGAATCTATATAAGTGAAAGTAAATGAATGACAATTATAAGATTTTGAAATCTATATTTTGTCATTTGTAACTCAAGAGTTATTTAAATGGAAGGGAGGGATGAAAAATAATATTTCACAGTTAACAATTACCTTATAATACTCTCAATAACTATAAAAATTGGTGTGTGTATGTGTGTGTGTGTGTGTGTGTGTGTGTGTGTGTGTGCCATACTATGGCTTGAACTTGGGGGCTGGGAACTGTCCCTGAGAAAGCTACTACTTTGAGCCACATCACCACTCTTTTGTTCAAATCTAGCACTCTACCACTTTGAGCCACAGCACCACTTCTGATTTCCTGATGGTGATAAGAGTTGTAAGGAATTTACTGCCCAGCCTGATTGTGAATCATGATCCTCAGCTCTCAGCCTCCTGAGTAGCTTGAGATTACAGGTGTGAGCCACTAGCACACAGCTCCCTTAGATCTTTCTCTTTTTTTAATTAATCCTAGTGTTTTACCACCTGAGCCATAAATCCACTATAATTTAAAACATACAAAGTTCCTTCCTTATTTGAGACTGGTTTATTCAATCTGTAGTCATTTGGTTCTGTAAAATATCTTCATATATGTTCTATTTTCTGTATATTTAAACCCATATTTTAAACCTTTAATTAATTTTACTAAGTATAACTAGATTCAACAATGATAGTGACCAAAATTTTATTTTATTATGTTCTTGATTTAAGGATGAAATATTATAAATGTAAAATATATATATAGATACATTGTAAAAGCAAACTGTTATAACAAGAAAACATGATTAAGTTTTTAACAATTATAATAAGTGAATACAAATACAAAACATTTCATATGCTGCCTCGGTAATAGATCATAATGACAAGCAATGAAAGTATTTGGTTATGAACCTCAACTAGGTATCTACTGTAGCTCATCAGAAAGAGTCCATCATTTTTACATCCTTTGATATTTTAACTGTGAGTCTTTTCCTCTCTACTGCTGCTTCAGAATGGTAAAATAAATGCCACTGGGGAATCAGGAATTCTTCCGAGCGCCTCCCATGAATAACAACATAATTCTAGTTGTAAAAGGTGCTTTGATTAATGTTCTGGAGAAAATCAGTTAAGCTTCATACTCCAGAGTTTTAAACATCTTTAAGCTGGAGCACGGGATACCATAACTCCTGTGCTTATAATTCTAAGTCATGATGGGAAGTTTTACAGACCCCTTGGTGATCTTGTGCAGTGCTAAGTGTCAAGATATTTAAACTCTCTTTCTTGGTTAATTTATTATTATCTTCAAGAAGGGAAAAACAGACAGATATTGTGATTACTTATCCTGTGAGAACAATTTACAGAGAAATGTGTGTAGATCACCAGGAACAGTATTTATCAAGTGAAGAAAAATGACACAGTAGAATGATTAACCAAAAACTGAAAATTATTTCAAATTATGGAACCATCATCTTCATCAAAATATTCTGCTTATTATACCAAGAATGCTAATTAATAACTACTGCACACAGTGCTGAGTGATAATCAGTTCCCAGATGATTTTTCTCTTGTCTCACATACCAAAGCAACAGATCCGTGAATGTGAGGAGCTCAAATCACCATAGAAAATAATAGCAGCACTATGTATATTATCACTCAAGTATTGCTGATGAGAATTTCCTTTACCATGATCAGTTTTGAAATTCACCATCTGAAAATTTTTGAATTTCCTGGTAAATAAGAAACAGGGAAACAAAGAAGGATTGAACTTGTTTACCAACCCTCAAAATAATTGCACTACAAAGAATTCAGAGAGAATGTTAAACTTACTGCACTTTTAAGAATCTTCATAAGTTCCAAGTGCTGAGATTTTTCACTTTCTCTGGAGATATCATTGAGAGATAAGATTTTAAAATGACTTGAACCATAAGCAATGCACAGTAAGCATGTTAAATAAGGGGTATCTTAGGATGATGATAATACAGCTAATGGCAATAATTCTAATTACTTGTAACACCCAATAATGTTAAGCACAGAAATATTGTGAAAATTAGTCACATTTTGCTCTGGTATTGGTACCATTTATCAATTTTAAACTAAAACAACATTTTAATAGGAAATTAATGTGATTTATTTTAACCTGAAATATAAAAAAACGAAAGTTATCCATCACCTTTAGATATCTCTATAGGGTTCCTTGCAAAGCTACAAAAGACCTATGGATATCTTGCAGTAGTGAAATTCCAGCTGTTGCAGATGTGGGAAACTTTGGTGATGTGTCTGAAGTTGTCTCAAGAAAAGCCACAGAGGTCTTGTTTTGGGAGGGCTACGTTTTTTCTTTTTTGCTTTTCTGGTTGGGTTCCACGTTGTGCAGACTTGCCTAGCATGGTCAATAGTGGATTTAATCTTCAATAAACTCCTCCCTCAAAAAAAGGCCATAGGAGAAAAGCATATCAAATCTAGACATCATAAGGAACAAATACACTTCTGGTAGGAGTTAACCGAAGCAAGGTGAGAATGTTCACCTCTTGGGAGCAGAATTTATTCTGAAAAGCTGGGTATACTGTGGTATGTTAGGGTGACAAAGGGCAGATTGTGGAATATGAGTGCTAATAGAAAGGAATGGGTATTGTTATTAAGTACTATCTTTATTGATATGATTAGAGTTTGAATTTCATGTTTGCTTGGTGTGCTTGTTCAAGCAGTTGATGTTCTACCCTGTGAATCCTGTAGCCACCTAGCTTTATTATGGAGATGGAGTATGGATTTTCCAGTCACAGCTGACAATCTCTCATCAGGCTGAGTCATGAGGATTACTGGTGTGATAGATACTTCAATTCTTAAGTCTTTATCAAGAAAATCTTAATAGAGGTAAAGCTAAAGAGGAGATTTTTTTTTTCTGTACCATGAAACATGAGAAGGACTAGAAAACAGAAAACCAAATGTCGAGGTTATCCTATAGTTTTAAAAATGAGTCACAATGGGGCCGGGAGTTCGGCCTAGTGGTAGAGTGCTTGCCTAGCATGCACGAAGACCCGGGTTCAATTACTTGGTGCTGTGGCTCAAGTGGTAGAGCTCTAGCCTAGAGAAAGCCCAAGAACAGTGCTCAGGCCCTGAGCTCAAGGCCCAGGACAGGCAAAAAATAAAGAAAGAAAGAAAAATAAAAAGAAGTCACAACATGTCAGAGATGAAGACAGACAGACAGAGAGAGAGAAGGTTGGGGGAGTGGAAACCTAAACTGTTTATTAGGAGACAATGAGTTGTGTCGAATTCTGAACTGACTGTTGTAGTAGAAGGGCCTATGGATCAAACAGCTTCTGTGGTCAGAAAAGTTAAAACTCTGAAATATTCACAGATCTGAGTAAGAACATATATGGACACAGTTTTTAATCTGTACAGAAACTCAGGATACCCTCATACTCCTGCAAAATGGAGATCAACCTCAATTATCAATTTAGGTTTAAGTCAAAGAATTTGCTAGGCAGGTGAAAGAAAAAAACACATGGGATTCCCAAAACAAATTCAAGACATAATTGACACATACTTCTCATTTACTGGTATAATAATAATAATTAATATATCATAGTTATTAACTATTATATCTTAATGGTATTATAATCATTATTATTAATTTGGGGGTTCATCCTGGTGCTTGAAATCAGAGCCAGGTACTTTTGAACTCAAGGCTAGTGAGACTTATGACTTGAACAACAGATCCACTTCTCTCTCCGTCTCTCTCTCTCTCTCTCTTTCTCTCTCTCTCTCTCTCTCTCTCTCTCTCTCTCTCTCTCTCTCTCTCCCCATCTCTCTCTCTCTTTGTCTCTTTCTCTGTCTCTCTCTCTCTGTCTTTGTCTCTGTCTCTGTGTCTCTCTGTGTCTCTCTGTCTCTCTGTCTCTGTCTCTGTCTCTGTCTCTCTCTAAGACTCTTGAGGCTCACAGATTTTCCTACCTAGACTGGCTTCAAATATCAACCCTCAGCTATCAGATAGGATTCCAGGCTCATCTAAATGGTAATAGTAAAATTTAAACAGTCTTGGGAACTAAACTAAAATCTATAAACTTCCAACAAACATGACTGTTTAAGATTTTCGAAGAGTACACATATACTCCCCACAGCTCTTGTGTAAAAAGTCAGTCTCTCTCTCTCTTTCTCTCTCTCTCTCTCTCTCTCTCTCTCTCTCTCTCTCTCTCTCTCTCTCTCTCTTTCTCTCTCTCTCTCTCTCTCTCTCTCTCTCTCTCTCTCTCTCTCATGCACACATACACACTCACAGTTTCCCTGAAGATGGGACATGTAGATAAACAACCAAGTAATAGAGGTAGTCAGAAAATTAAATGCATGTCAAGTTCATACCGTATAAGCACCACATGATATTACAACCAGAAATTAATTTCTATATAAGCCTATTGAAAGCATTCAGTATGAATGGATTAAGATCCATTATAGTAAGTACTGTACAGGTTATTAATAATCAAATAGAAAATGTGGAAATAAAATTGGTGTGTGATAGCTTTGAGTTTCTAATTTAGAGTAGAAATAACTAACAAAGAAAATTAATATAGTAAATAATAATTTAAAATCACAGAATATGGGACACAAAATAAAGACACAGGGATATAAAAAGGAGTTCTAAGGAAATTCTATTAAGTGTAAAACTTTTATCAAGGTCCATTGGGATTTTTTTCAAGGAGGAATGTGGACAGAGAAGCTTAGGACAGACAATAGTCAAAGAAACAAGAAGATAAAAAAGTATCCAATGAATTTACTGTAAATTTCTAGGCACATTCTATGAGGGAATGAAGGAAATCATTCAACTGACATTTCATTGGGCTGAGTTACTTCACTTAACATAATTTTTTCCCAATCTTTCCATCTCTTTATGAATGGGGCAATAACATTCTTCCTGATGGAAGCATAGAGTTCTGTTGTGTATATATACCTTATTTTCTTTATCCATTCTTCTACTGGGGGCATGTAGGCATACGTAAGAATATGCCTATATCTATCTATCTGTCTATCTATCTATCTATCTATCTATCTATCTATCTATCTATATTTTTTTACCACTCCTGGGCTTAAGCTCAGGGCCAGAGGACTGTCCTTGGATTTTTTCTCAAGGCTAGAAATCTACCACTTGGGCCTCAGCACCACTTCTGGCTTTTCCTAAGTATGTGGTACCAAGGAATCGAACCTGGGTCTTCGTGCATGCTAGGCAAGCACTCTATCACTAGGCCAAACTCCCGGCCCTATGCCTATATATTTATAAGTAAACTCAATGGCTAGTAAAAGACAAATAATTGCACTTGGACATGATTAATGAAGCAGCAATCAGAGCATTCACACAGTGAGAACAAAGAATGATATTCTTAGGAGAAAATCACAAGGACTCACTGCCTATGTGCATATGATCACACAAAATTATACTTATAGACATGAACTCCAAGAAATAGAGTCTAGATTTTTTGTTTTACTTTTTGTGGTCATTTTGCCCCTTTGTTTATGGTTTTGATTTCTGTACGCTTTTTCTTGTATAAAGTTTATCTGATTTGAGGAGGGAAAGGGAAAGTACAAAAATTGTGAGAAGAGCCAAGTCAGCAGTTATACTCACTAGACACTAGATACCATGGTGTGGGAAAGGGAAAATCGGAGGGGAAAACTGGGAAAGAATGAGGGAGGAGGTACCACTATATAAAAGGAAATGAAGTCATTACCTGATTTATGTAATTATAACCCCTCTGTGTATCACTTCTACAATACGTTTTTAAAGCATCCAGATTCCAGAGCAGACATATTGTAACATACACTCTAAAGAGATAGGGATGAACTAAATTTAATGAGCTTCCACAATACCAGATTTCCTGGCTATATTATTGGCATGCAAATGGGATAGTTACCTAGATAAGGAAAATCTAACACACCAGATTAGTAATGAAAAAAAATGTAGCTGATGAGTCCTCACCTGTGAGTTTTATGGCATTTAAACTCTTTATTTCTCCAAATATTCCTTATTATTATTCCCTCTGCTTCAGAAGCTAAAACTACATAAAACTACTCAGCCTGTGTTTCTGTGGAAATATGGTACTGTTTATATTCATGCAATAATTTTCATATCATTCTTGCCTTAAAGATCAGTCTGTTCCAAACATTTTCTGATGAAATAAAGAAGTAAGTCTGGTGGCTGTGGCTCATACTTGTAATCCTAGCTAATCAGGAAGCTGAGATCAGAGGATGGAATTCAAAGGCAGCTCCACACAAAATAGTACAGGAGACTCTTCTCTCCAATTCATAACACATACACAGACACACACACACACACACACACACACACACACACACAGACCCCCCCCCACACAGACACACACAGAGCAGAAGCTATGGCTTCTGAGCTATGGCTCAAGTCGTAGAGTGGTGAAGCCCTGAGTTAAAAATGCTACAGTGTATGTCAAATACTTAGCAGTACATTACTTTACAAAGAAGCTATATGTTGGACATAATGTAGGTCTCTAATCAGCCAACTATTTAACTGAACACTAGATATTTTTTTTTACAAACTAAAGGCATAAAAAGCCTATTTATTTGAAAATAGAGCAAGTGACAAGTTCTGCAAATCTAAGTGTAGGAGGCATTGAGAATCCTAAATTGCCATGGCCATACTGTACATATCTATACATCTGTATATCTATATTTCATAGATAGAGATATCTCTGTGTGAGTATGTATGTGTCAATCTATTTATACTTTTTCATATATTTTTATTGTAATTAATAGAAGGGTTACATGATATTTGCCAGATAGATGTTGCATTAATTCCCATACATTGATACCCTTTCACATGTGTTGGTCCCCATTTCCCTCCCCCCCACCCCACCCCTCATCTTGTTTTCCCCGTTCCCTATCCAATTTCAAATAACCAAATACAAATATATCTCGTATATCAGGTAACAAAGTGAGATACTGTAACAAGGTGAGATAACCAAGGGACAGCAAAAGAGATGAGAGATAACATAGTTCATTAAGGACAACAATCACTCATTACATGGCTTTTGTTCCTATAGCCTAGAGGTCTTTCATTTAGCCTCATACTATATGGCCTTATGTATCTAGGTTTTGCTCTATTGCAAATCCCTGCTAGGAGAGCCCACTGATTGTGACAAATGAGGGAAACAATTGAGCCTAAGCACCTTTGAGTCTGGCTTACTTCACTTAATATGATCCATTTCCTAACAAATGAGGCAATGTTATTCTTTCTGACAGCAGCATAGAATTCCATTGTGTACAAATACCACATCATGTTGATCCACTCATCAACTGAGGGACATCTGAGTTAGTTCCATATCTTTGCTATGGTAAATAGTGGTGCAATGAACATTGTTGTGCTGGTGGGTTTAGTATGCTCTTGTTTCTGGATGATTGGGTAAATGCCAAGAAGTACAATTGCTGGGTCATAGGGGATCTCTATGTTTAGTCTTTTGAGGAACTGCCATACTGCTTTCCATAGTGGTTGAACAAGTTTGCACTCCCACCAACAGTGTAGTAGTGATCCCTCCTGGCCACATTCCCTCCAGCATCTGTTGTTATTCGCTTTCTTGATCCTGGCCATTCTAACTGGAGTGAGGTGGAATCTTAGAGTTGTTTTGATTTGCATTTCTTTTATGACCAGAGATGTTGAGCATTTCTTCATGTGTCTATAGGCCATTATTGTTTCTTCTTCAGAGAAGACTCTCATTAAGTTTTTGGCCCATCTTTTCATGGAATGGTTGTTACTTTGGAGATTAGTTTTGGAGTGATTCAATTTTTTGAGCTGTTGATATATTTTAGGTATGAGGCCTTTATCTGTTGTATGGTTGGTGAAGATCTTCTCTCACTCTGTAGGCTTCCTAATTAGTTTACTAGCTATGTCCTTTGCCATACAAAAGCTCTGCAGTTTAATGCAGTCCCACTTATCCAGCCTTTCTCTGATTTGTTGTGATTCTTGGTCCTTATTAAGAAAGTTTCAACCTCTGCCAAGGAGGTCTTGCGTATCTCCTATTCCTTCTTGTAAAGTTGTCAGAGTGTCGGCTTTTACCTCCAGGTCTTTGATCCATTTGGAGTTAATTCTAGTACAGGATGACAAAGAAGGATCCAACTTTAGTTTTCTGCATGTGCTCAACCAGTTCTGCCAGCACAACTTGTTGAAGAGGCTGTCTTTCTTCCATTCTATATTTTTGGCTCCCTTGTCAAAGATTAGGTGGCCATAGGTCTGTGGTTTAATATCTGGGTCTTCATTTCTATTCCATTGGTCTTCAGGCCTGTTCTTTTGCCAGTACCAAGCTGTTTTGATAATTATAGCTCTGTAATAGAGTCTAAAGTTTGGAATTGAAATTCCTCCAGCGCTGTTCTTTCTGCTAAGAAGTGTTTTTGCTATACGGGGTCTTTTATTATTCCATATTAAATTCTGGATTGCCTGTTCTATTTCTTTAAAGGATGACATTGGGATATTGATGGGTATTGCGTTGAATTTGTAGGTAGCCCTTGGCAAGATTGTCATTTTCACAATGTTGATTCTTCCAATCCAGGAGCCTGGGAGGTTTTTCCATTTCCTCAGTTCTGCTTTAATTTCCTTTTTCAGGGTTGTAAAGTTTTCATCAAAAAGGTCCTTTACATTCTTAGTTAAGCTAATTCCTGGGTACTTTATTTTCTTTGAGGCTATTGCAAAAGGAGTTGCTTTCCTGATTGTTGCCTCATTCCTCTCACTGTTGGCGTAGAGGAAGGCAGTTGGTTTTTGACGGTTAATTTTATACCCTGCTACCCTTCCAAACGTTTGAATCAGATCAATGAGCTTGGGAGTGGGGTCGATAGGATTCTTTAAATACAGGATTATGTCATCTGCAAAGAGGGAAAGTTTCACTTCCTCTTTCCCTATTTGGATCCCCTTTATGCTTGTTTCTTGCCTTATTGCACTGGCTAGGAATTCTAATACTATGTTAAAGAAGAGTGGAGAGAGTGGGCATCCTTGTCTCATTCCTGATTTTAGAGGGAATGGCTTTAGCTTTTTACCATTAAGTATAATATTAGCTATGGGTTTGTCATACACAGCCTTTATTATATTGAGGAATGTTCCTTGGAATCCTTGTTTCTCTAGAGCTTTTAATATAAAAGTATTTTGGATCTTGTCAAATGCCTTTTCTGCATCTATTGAGACAATTATGTGATTTTTGTCCCTGTTCCTGTTGATGTGTTGAAATATATTAATTGATTTGCATATGTTGAACCAGCTTTGCCTCCCTGTGATGAATCCAGTTTGATCGTAGTGTCTAATTTTTTTGATAAGTTGTTGTAGACGGTTGGCCAGTATTTTGTTGAGAAGTTTTGCTTCGATGTTCATCAAAGAAATAGGTCTATAGTTCTCTTTTTTTGATGAATCTCTGTCTGGTTTGGGGATGAGGGTTATACTGGCTTCATAGAATGAGTTTGGTGAAGAACCTTCATTTTCAATTTCGTTGAAGAGCTTGAGGAATATTGGTGTGAGCTCTGCTTTGAAGACCTTATAGAATTCAGCTGTGAATTCATCTGGCTCTGGGCTTTTCTTTGGTGGAAGTTCTCTTATTGCCATTTCTATTTCAGAGCTTGAAATAGGCCTGTTTAGTTTGGTTAGTTCTTCTTGGTTCAGTGTGGGTATGTTAATATTGGCTAGGAATTCTTCCATTTCATCTAGATTCTCAAATTTGTTGGCATAAAGGTTTGAGAAGTATTCCCTCATGATATTCTGGATCTTGGTAATTTCTGTCATGATTTTATCATTTTTGTCTGCGATTTTGTTTATTTCGGTATGCTCCCTTCTTTTTTTGGTAAGATTTGCTAAGGGTTTGTCAATTTTGTTAATTCTTTCAAAGAACCAACTCCTTGTTTTGTTGATTCTTTTTATAGTTTTTTTGGATTCCAATTCATTTAATTCTGTTTTGATTTTAATAATTTGCTTCCTTCTAGTGGGATTAGGGTTGGTTTGTTGCTTTTTTTCTAGGAGCTTAAGGTGACACATTAAGTTGTTGGTTTGCGATTTTTCCATTTTGTTATTGTAGGCACTCAGAGCTATAAATTTTCCTCTGAGTACTGTCTTTGCCGTGTCCCAAATGAGTTGGTATTTTGTGTGCTCCTTATTGTTAAATTTCATAAACTGTTGGATTTCTGTTCTGATCTCTTCAATGACCCATTGGTGATTCAACAATGTGTTGTTCAATCTCCATGAGTTACAGGGTTTTCGTTGGTGGATTTGTGAGAACACTAGATTTCTTATCCTGCTCTCTATTTGAAGTTTTAAATAAGGCATTTAATGACTAAACTAAGCAAAATGTATTATATCTCAATGGCAGACAATTTACAGAGTCTAGGAGTCAAGTAGTAATGGAATTAATGTTTTAAATATATGTATGTGCCCTCTAGGTGACCTCAAAATGGCGACCTCTGTGGTGATTAGAATTCCGTCAAGGTAATGCAGTACAGAAGGGAAACACAGATTTCCCAACCATGCTTATCAGATGACCAGAAGACAAGTGGTCTTTGCTGCTAAATTATCTCTGTTTTTAAAGCAGTTAATCAACGAAAGATTGAATAATATCCAGAAGCAAAATTATTATGTCTAATTACAATATTTTATAGTTATTTATAAGATTTTTATATGCTGCTCCAGTATAGCTTTATATTAACATTGACTTCATGTTCTTTCTCCTCCATTTAGATTATGTTCTGTTTCACATTACCAGCAGCTCATCCCCTACTCTACTGTGGCTGGTGGACACTGGCAGTTAAAGACAGTAATGCTTGTTCCAAGCTCAAGGTGATGATTTATTAGAATCATAGCCAACAAGGGATTGATCTGTGAAAATTTCTCTTTTGTACCAGGAAATAATTATTTTTGTGTGTGTTTTTTTTCTGATCTTCAGAGTGTTCAGGGTGAATAATTAAAATGAAATTTCAGTGACCCATGATAGATTCATTTTCTTAGGTAAATAAACACACAGAACTTTAAACAGAAAAGGAACAAATTTAAAAGCGATGATGAAATTCCAGCATTCTTATTATTATTTTGTGTGGTGGCAAGCTATCACAGGAGTGCTTTCCTAGAGAAAGCATAAGTTCCACAGAGCTCAGCATGGGAGGAAATGGGAGGTTGGAGGTACATTATAAAATTTATGTATATAGTTAATTCTCAAAAATTGCACTTTTAGTGAGTTTTAGATGAAGAAAGTACCTGATGTGCTGGGAGTTTGATCTAGTGGTAGAGTGCTTGCCTAACATACATGAAGGCCCCGGTTTGATCCCTTGGTATCATATACATAGAAAAGAGTCCAAAGTGGTGCTGTGGCTCAAGTGGTAGAGCTCTAGCTTTGAGAAAGCCCAAGAACAGTACTCAGGCCCTGAGTTCAAGGCCTAGGACTGGCAAAAAAGAAAGAAGGAAAGTACCTGGGATGTATGGGATAAAATAATAAATCTTTTCTTTTTTCCAGTCCTGAGCTTGTGCTCAGGGCCTGAGCACTGTCCTTGGGTTTTCTCAAGGCTAGAGCTCTACCACTTGAGCCACAGTACCACTTCTGGTTTTTTCTATGTATGTGGTACTGAGAAATTGAATCTAGGTCTTTGTGCATGCTAGGTAAGCAAGCACTCTATGACTAGGCCAAACTTCCAGCCCCATACTTTTCTTTTTTTTGCCAGTGTTTGGGCTTGGACTCAGGGCCTGCATATTGTCCTTGGGCTTTCTTAAGGCTAGCAGTCTACTTTGAGTCACAGTGGCTCTTTGAGTTTTATCTTTGTATGTGGTACCAAGGAATCAAATCCAGGGCTTCATGCATGCACTCTTCCACTAGGCCACAGTCCCGGCCCCAAAACAAAATTCTTTGACAGAAAATAACAACAGTTTAATCTTTGGTTAGGATTAAATTCTATATTATAAAAATTCATCTCCCTGAATAATCTTCATTAGTACAGGCCCAAGTTGTTTTCATAGAACTAAGTGCTATAAAGAATAGAGTTTGGTGTTCAGAATACAGTTTTGTGCTTTAATATAGTTTTCCAGGATTGTCCATGACAAAAGGAAAATAATACAGTTTTATAGGAAATGGAAACACTACATGGACTAATATAAGCAAATGTATCTCAAATTTATATACATATGTTTATACACTGTATAAACATACCTATAAGTTTGAGGGAAAGGCAGGGTGGTGCCTAATAAAGATGTTTGATATTCTATACCAATTTAAACATTTTCTGTCCCCCCATGCTTTCAAAATGAATTAAAATAAGTTGATTAGGCACATAAATATTCATCTCAATTTTCTTACTCAAGTCACTGCTGCTACTGAGAATTCATCTGTATTATTTCCTGAAGTGCTTCATTAAAATGCATCTCACAAATACAAAAGAGTGGCTATCCCCTTTTCTTAGAGGATTGGTATATAGTTTGTCTGATTCTAACCAAAGCCCAAGTAGGTCAAGGTCTTTATACTAGCCCATTTCTGTGTCACCATGGAAACATTACCCCATCAGGGAAATGATGAACTGATAATGAAGTTTGCCACTTGAATAATGGGCTAACATAAACATGGGCAGATTCACTCAGGAGGTGCTTGAAGGGGAACAATAACCACCAAAAATATACCTATCAGATTTTTTCTGTTCTGATACTGGATTTGAATAGTGATCACATTAAAATGAATGTATTTATTGCATGATGTATTTAATACCCTTTTCACTCTTGACTTGAAATATCAAGTTGTTGATAGGTCCCAGTGGCTTATACCTGCAATTCTAGCTATCCAGGAAGGTGATATCTGAGAATTACAGTTTGAAGTCAGCATAGGCAAGAGAAACCAAGAGACTCCTCTTTTAAAATTAGTTGGATAAATGTTTGCTAATTTGATCAGAGGCACATAGCATTTTAAATTTGTGTTTTTTTCCATGTGTATATGTGATTAGTGTCACCCTATTGTGCCTCAAATTCTATTTTTCCTCCTTTTTGTCTTGCATTCTAATTTGGAACCAGCCTGGGCAAGGAAGTCCATGAGAATCTTCTCTCTAATTAACCAACAATAGGCCAGAAGTGGAGGCATGGCTTAGGAGATGGCATGCCAACCTATAGTGAAAAAAGCTAAGGGAGAGCATCGAGGTCCTGAGTTCAAGCCCTAATGCACACACACATTTTAGTTTAGGCAATGTGTGAATAGGAGAGAAATTTTGACCAGGAACCTCTTATCTCCACTAAAACTATCAAAAGAAGTCACAAGTGGAACTGTGGCTCATGTGGTAGGATGCTAGATATGAGCAAAACGAGCTCAAGGACAGAGTCCAGGCCTCAAATTCAAGCCCCAGAACAGCCCTGCCCACCCTTCCCCCCAAAATAATCCAGTTCCAGTATCCAAGTAAAGGAGTCATCATGTTCTATACACATCATGAGAAGTGGATTCTATACTACTCTCCTTCTACCTTCAGAGATTGTAACCTTTCAATTACTCAACAACTTGATGTGGTTAAAAACAATCTATGTTTGTTGTCTGTCTGAGCGGGCATATTTGATTGCTGTGGCCTTGAATCTAAATGGAACTAGCTAAATCGTGGCTAGCAGTACGGGCCAGTTGAGTGTCCAGTTTTCTTCTGATGGGAGGCTTGAGGCCTGCTTTGCTTCTGCAGCCAAAATGGACATTGGTCTATACCAGAACTTTGTTCTCTCTTTGCTAATTCATGTAAGATCAGTTTACTTTGTAATTATAACATCGAACCAAGAGCATCCAGTGTCTCTGAGTTCTGGCATCATTAAAAAGTATTTGACTTTAAGTTAAATTTGAATGTTAATTTAGAATGACAAATGGCTTTTAATATGATATAAAATTTATGTAATCAAGTATTTTCTATAGTCTGTCCTTTCTGCATTTATGATAGCAAGAAACAAACAAAAACAAAACACAAGGCCCAGAGAATTTGTCAAGTTTAATCTAAATTTTTGGAAATTTAAAACCAGATGACAGCAGATTTATTTGAATAGTTAACTAATCATCTGTGCACGGTACATATATGCAGCTCTCCATAGTTACAGGATACAATTCTTCCAATGTGTATCCTTGTGCACAGAGGGGAAGACACTCTGGGTCAGTGCTAGAAGAAGACTGTGACAAGGAAATATGGAATTTGCTGATCCATGACAAGTCCAGGTTTCTGGGATTGTCCTGGATCATGGATGTGGCCTGGGTTTGGTTGCATTTTTCCCAGTGCATGCTTAAGCTGTTTATGGAAATGATTTTCTGTCTCTCTTTTTCGCTTCAGCACTGAGTTGGCCAAAGAGCAAGCAGTCTCCTCAGATGATTTTTTTTTATTTAGTCTTTACTTTTACATGTCAACCATGTTCCATATTGAATGAGTGAACTTCTGGTTCTTTTTCAAAGTGGTCTCATTTCTTTGAAGCCATGGAACCATATGTGGTGGCCACCTTGCTTTCAACTTGCTCTCCTATTGACCCTAAAAGAGGTGTGTAGAAATTTCAGTCTCAATATACATGGAAAATGAAGAACACTCAGGAGGACCAGTGAGTTCTTTCCTTTTCCTTTTCCTTTTCCTTTCCCCTTTCCTTTCCTTTCCTTTCCTTTCCTTTCCTTTCCTTTTCTTTCCTTCCCTCTCTCCCTCCCTTCCTTGTAAGGGAGATGTAGAGTGTTTATACTAACATTAGGAAAGTAATGAGTCCATTTCTTGTTGAACATTGTTAGCAGCTTGCTATGTTCATGTTTTCTCCCACTTTCCCTCCCCGTTCCAGTCCCCCAAGTTGTAGAGTTCATTTCCAGCATAGAATCGTGTGAATGTCCTGGTTGCACTGATTTATCCTTCTTGGTAAGTAATCAAATTGTTCTGTCTTGTCTCTTTAGCTGGAGTCCACTAAATATTGAGCTGAATATTGCTCAAATACTTCCTCTAGATTTCTCAGGTATAAAATTGTCCATAATGATGAACAAAAAATCTTTCCCTTCATTTGTGAAGTATCTGCAAGATGATGAAAATATCTCTAGCTCCCCAACTGATTCTTTTTTCATTTGCCTTCTCTGCCATGGACTCAACCAGGTGGTCCTCTTCCCTTTTCTCTGAGTATTTGACAAAAAAAAATTGTCTTGGGTTAATTTTTGCAATAAAACCCTCTGGTTTTTTATTTTAATTTCATAAATAAATGTCAGAGTCCTTCTTGGACGTCTAGGAGGGGTAAAATGGCAACAGAACCCACAAATAATCCCGGGAACACAGACTCCGGAGATCAGACTCTCGGTGCAGATCTAACTTTATTTTAGAAAACGTGCTCACTAAAATTACAGATTGAGTGGTGGCCGCCATAACATACCAGCAGCAGTTGTTGGGTCTTTCCTGAATGCGTCCATCAGTCAATCCTGTCCTGAGACAAGCTGCACTTGCCGGGAGCTTCCGGGAGCTCCTGCTTGAGGTGGAAGGGGCTAGATGCCCTCTGGCTCTGGACTGCTTATGTCACTGAGTGTACCCAGGAGCGTACATGCAGAAAGGCACAGAGTCATTGGAGCACAGGTAGCAACCTGGGCTTCTACGCCACTAGCTAGGAATCCCCACAAATAAAGAGAAGGAAGAATAAAGAAATGATCTGTTAATGTTATAAATAAACTACAGAAACAATGGAGCAACCCTCTTTTCTTTGTCATTCTGAAAAAGTAACAATAATAGATATAACTTATTAGCATACATAAGAATATAAATTATGATTTTGTTTTACCTTCTTTTTTGACATGAACCGGTCTCTGCAAGCATTTTTTTCTGCCATATGTTTTCAGTAACCATCCAGAAACTTTTCCTTAGCTGTAATCCATACTTTTATACAGTGGACCAGACAAAGAAAATCAGATACTCGCACACTGCATTTCATTGTCTACAATGTATTATTTTTCATTTTATTTATTAATATTAAAGAGTTCTCTTACAGATAAAGATGGAAAATATGTTGTTTATTGACAGATTAATAAGCTTATTCACAGCTAACCAAGATAATGATCTTGACTCTTTAAAATGATCAAATGTAAACATTAGGCATTTAATTTCATTTTACTAAAAATTGCATTCATGTGCGAGAATATACTAATTTTTAGGACATTCTCTTGGGGAAACTTGATTAATGATGACCTATACTTTAAGTATAGGTTATGGAGTAGCCTACGAAGAATGGCATTTAGGTAGTTTTCCTTTGAAAATAATTTTATAAGAGCCATGTGTGGGTGGCTCATGCTGGTAATCCTAGCTCTTAGGAGGCTGAGATATGAGGATTGCAGTTCAAAGCCAGCCTGGGCAATACAAAGATGAGAAACTCTTATCTCCAGTTACTCACTAGAAAATGGGAAGTGGGGCTTTAGCTCAAGGGTAGGGTGGTAGCCTTGAGCTGAAGAACTCAGGGACAGCACCCAGGCCAGAGTTCAAGCCCCATGACACCCCCACACACACACAAAATAATTTTAGCAAGTACAGATGCAAACATGTATATGAAGATAACATTTAATTCTATTGTAGGACAATAACACATCCTATACTTTTCAAGTGGATGTAAGACCATTCTTTGTACATTTATCTTTTTGTCACTAGGGGGCATAGCATATGTAATTATAAAAACATACTAAAATGAGGAAAATAATTTCACACAGACCCAAGTATATTAACTGTCAATACCATCATATACTAAAGATAAAATTTAAGATTAGTTTTGTCACCATCATTTATTGAACACATTGGGAAAATTAGCATTTTTATTTTTAATCATTAGTATGCCAGAGCTTACAGATATCATTAGAGTAAGCATGAATTTAGAAGACAATCATATTGAAATGGATTCCAAAGGAATGACAGTAATCTTCTTGAACAAATGGATTTCTCAAATGTCATCTTGAAGGAAGAGGGAAACTATATTTACTGTATTTTTTTAGCAAATACTTGCTATCTCAATGTTATGGAAATACAGTTAAAAATGTTTCTCACTGTGAGATACTTCAAACAATACCTAATTTGTAGTGTCATAAAAGAGAAATGATTATTTACAATTATAGCTAAATTGCCTCAATTGCAAAGTTTTAAAATAATACTTTGGCACAGGGATTTTTTTTTAGTTTGGACAGTTCTATTTGGAATAGTTTTAACATAAATGTAGTAGATGAGTGTTCCCTTGCCTGAAAGTTTGTTAGATGAAAGTTAAACAGATTTCTGCTTAGAATTAGATTATCTTTCTTTTTTAATAAAGCCCATCTCTCTGCTTTAGTTGTAATTGTTTGTTTATTTGTGGTTTTCTTTTCTTTTTTTCGTTTTCTTTTCTCACTTGGAGCATAGAAGGCATTTTTTTGTGTGTTTGTTTTGTTTTTTGTTTTCTTTCTAGAGGAGAAAAGAGAACTCCAATTTTTTTCCAAAAAAGTTGGGGGTGAAGTATTGTTCACTGTATTCTATATATCAGGCACAGAATTAGTTTAAATTTAAGGCTATAGAAAAATATGCAAACCAGGTGTGGTGGCTCACCACCACACTACGCAGGAGGCTGAGATCTGAGGATCACAGTTCAAAGCCGGCCTGGGCCCTAGAGTCTGTGAGACTCTTATCTCCACTTAATGACTAGAAAACCAGAAATGGTGCTGTGGCTCAAGGGGTAGGGCAGTAGCCTTGAACTGAAGAGCCCAGGGACAGCTCCTAGGACCAGATTCAAGCCCCATGACTGACAAAAAGATAAGAAAGAAAGGAAGAAAGAAAGAAAGAAAGAAAGAAGAAAGAAAGAAAGAAAGAAAGGAAAAAAAGAAAGAAAGAAAGAAAGAAAGAAAGAAAGAAAGAAGAAAGAAATCTACAGCATAGAGGGCTGGAAGTCTGGTTCAATTAGTAGAGCATCTGCCTACATAGTACAATATCCAGACTGCAAACTCAGCATTGCTCCCCCACATAATAATAAAAGTAAAACAGAATGATAGAATGCAATGGACACTCACTTCAAAAGAAAGAAAATGATAGGCAAACAGAAGTCAAGGGCTCATACAGGTTCTGATTCCACCATTTGCAGATTGACAATTATTTAATTGTTCAGTTGTATATTACTAAATTCAATTGTTTAATACTAAGCTCTATTTCTTTGTAGCTTTCTAGTACAAGTGCTTATATGCTTTGAGCTGGTGACATTGGAGACCTTTCTTGGATTGAGTCAGACCCCAGGGAGTGAAAGGACTTAGAGGTTGATCCGCCTTTTGAACTTTCTCTGTTCTTTGCAGTCCAAGAAAAATAATCTTTTGAAAGCTGTGAGTTTCTTGTACATAATTTATAACCAACTCAATGAGACAAAAAAGTCAAGTCCACATTTCTTTCCAAGATAGATCCATCTAAATTTTAGTTCAAGGTGAGGTTGCTGTTGAACAACACTTTTATAAGTTTGAAAGCCCTTTCATCTAGCTGCATACATTTATGAGACACATTCTTAAATCATCCAGAGGTCCTTTAGAAAAGGGGTATAAAAGACTCCACAATGATGCATTTACTTCAGAAGCAATGTTTTACTGGATTTCAAGTTATAAGAGCTTTAATCATTTTTTTTGCAAACCAATTATTGCTTTAACCAATGACCATTTATAGGCTTGGAAAGCGAAGGATTTATTTTCAAAAGAAAACAAAACCAGTACCTTTTTTGTTTACTTTGAATTTACCTCATATCTGAACAGTCAACATTTAATCACAGCATCAGATAAACCAGCTAGTAGCAGTAGTATTCTGCTCAGAAATACCATCAGTGATATTCATGAGTTAAATAGAAATATTATTTCAATAACACAAGGTATTAAAGGTGTTAGTTCTGGGGACCGGGAGTTTGGCCTAGTGGTTAAAGTGCTTGCCTAGCATGCATGAAGACCTGGGTTCAATTCCTCGGTACCACATACATAGAAAAAAGCCAGAAGTGGTGCTGAGGCTTAAGTGGTAGAGCTGTAGCCTTGAGGAAAGTCCAAGGACAGTGCTCAGGCCCTGAGCTCAAACCCAGGACTGGCAAAAAAAAAAAAAAAAAAAATGTTAGTTCTGGCAACCGTACTTCATTTTTCTTGTCTATCTTATAATACTTTCCCTCACACTTCAATTTCACTGCATCTCACTGAGTTTCTAGACTACCATTCCAAGGATTTTTTTCCACATTGTAGACTTTTGTCTCAAGAGCACTGCTTTCTAGTAACTCCTTTCCTGAAAATTTTCTCTAGTTGTATATTGTTGAACAGAGAAAATCATCCCGGGCTTATTAGCTTAATCTGTCAGCATTCCTGTCTTCACTTGACTTAGGGAAGTTATTAAATCACAACTGGAGTGGCTTGTCACTTCCCAAGGTTTCATATGTCAAAATGACATGGCTCAATCTGGAAGGCTCATGCCATATGGTTCCCAAGTTTGTGATAATTGTCATTAGGAAGTATAAGAAAATAATTAATGAAAGAAAGAAAGAAAGAAAGAAAGAAAAGAAAGAAAGAAAGAAAGGAGAGAAAAAGAAAGGGGGAGGGAGGGAAGGAGGGAGTGGGAAAGGAGAGAGAGAGAGAGAGAGAGAGAGAGAGAGAGAGAGAGAGAGAGAGAGAGAGAGAGAGAGAGAGAGAGAGGGAGGGAGGGAGGGAGGGAGGGAGGGAGGGAGGGAGGGAGGGAGGGAGGGAGAGAGCCCCCGGACTTTGGCCTAGTGGTAAGAGTGCTTTCCTAGCATGCACAAAGACCCAGGTTCGAATCCTTGGTACCACATATATTTTTTAAAAAAGCTGGAAATGGTGCTGTGGCTCCAGTAGTAGAGCCTCTAGCCTCGAGAAAGCCCAAGGACAGTGTTCAGGCTGTGAGCAATGGCAGAGGGCGGGGGAGAGGAAAGGAAGGAAGGAAGGAAGGAAGGAAGGAAGGAAGGAGGGAAGGAAGGAAGGAAGGAAGGAAGGAAGAGCAAAGGAAGGTACTTGTTTGGGAGTATTTAACATATCTCATTGATTGACACCCAAATATTATTAAATAATACAAATCTCCATTAAAAATAAGAAAGATCAGATCTTTGCCTCGGGAGCCAAGATTTTCTTTCATTTGACTGACTGGCCTCAAAGCCTACCATTTAAGCTTAAAAGCAGAATGGAAAGAAGCTTCTACTTTTCTGCTGGAGATCCTGAGCTAGCAAACCCATAATTCCACTATGTCTCTATTTTATAAAGCATTCACAAACTTACTACAGTTACAAATGATTGTAGATATAGATATCGCTTCTTGGAGAAGTAATAGAAAGGAGACGAGACTATTATTAGAATATTGTCGATAGTATCATTCATGCTATTTGTAAATAATCCCTATATATTTCTCTTTTCCTTTTATTGTGTGTGTGGTGGGGAGGTTGAGTTTGATCTCAGGAACTCATGCTTACTAGACAACTACTCTACTATTTCACCAGTCCCATTTTTTAAGTATTTAATTTTGGAATACTTTTGCTATTGAAAGTTTTAAACATTGCTACACTATCCTATATGTAAATCATACTCTGTTTCTCTTTCTGTGAACATCTATAGAATCATTGAACGACTTTCTGAGCAATATTACTTTATAAGACTGCTTAATAAGTCTTGCTGGATTTTTCACTGATGTTCATACTATGACCCAGATTTCAAGCCTATCTACTATTTTATACTAATGCGTTATGTCACCCAAGTCATTTCCAGCTTTGTATAACCTTGCTGAACAAAATTATAAACAAAAACCAAATATTTTATGGAGTATAGACATTCTCATGTGACTCATAGTTTTTAATTATTAGATTAGAATCAGAGATTTCACACATCTAACAGTATATATTATATAGTTATATGAAACATAGTTTATATATAAAACTATAATATACAAGATATATTATATAGTTAAAATTTTAATAATATAATTATATGTAATATAATTCTAGTAAGATAACACAGAATAGAATTACATTATAAATACTATATAACATATATAATACTTGATATAATATATTTTACATGTATATATTACACTGACCTACATAATATCATAACAGGTGATACTTGATGCTATTAGAGATATTATCCTTTAGTCATTAATGCTTTTAAAAGGTTCATTGGCTGCAAAAATTTCTGCATTTTCTTTCCTAAAATTTTTTTCATATATTTTTTTTTCTAATTAATAGAAGGGTCACATGATATTTGCCAGATAGATGGTGCATTAATTCCCATACATTGATACCATTTCACGTGTCTTGGTCCCCATTTCCCTCCCCCCCACCCCCACCCCTCATCTTGTTTTCCCCCGTTCCCTATCCAATTTCAAATAACCAAATACAAATATATCCCATATATCAGGTAACAAAGTGAGATACTGTAACAATATGAGATAACCAAGGGACAGCAAAAGAGATGGGAGATAACATAGTACCTTAAGAACAACAATCATTCATTATATGGCTTATCTTTCCTATAATCTTTTTAGAAGGTTTATCTGCTACAAAAATTTGTGCACTTCCGCAAACTCATTCAACCACTATGGAAAGCAGTGTGGCAGTGCCTCAAAAGGCTAAACATAGAACTCCCCTATGACCCAGCAATTCCACTACTTGGCATTTACCCAACCACCCAGAAACAAGGACATACTAAACCCACTAGCACAACAATGTTCATTGCAGCACTATTCACCATAGCAAAGATATGGAACCAACCTAGATGTCCCTCAGTTGATGAGTGGATCAACAAGTTGTGGTATTTGTACACAATGGAATTCTATGCTGCTGTCAGAAAGAATGACATCGCCCCATTTGTTAGGAAATGGAAAGACTTAGAAAAGATCATATTAAGTGAAGTAAGCCAGACTCAAAGGAACTTAGGCTCAATGGTTTCCCTCATTCGTCATAATCAGTAGAAACCTTGGGCTCTACTAGCAGAGATTTGCAATAGAGCAAAATCTTGATACATAAGGACATATAATGTGAAGCTAATTGAAAGGACCTCCAGGATAGTGAAACAAAAGCCATATAATGAATGATTGTTGTCCTTAATGTACTATGTTGTCTCTCATCTCCTTTGCTGTCCCTTGGTTATCTCATATTGGTATAGTATCTCACTTTGTTATCTGATATATTGAATTTATTTGTATTTGGATATTTGAAATTTGATAGGGAAGGGGGAAAACCAAGACGGGTGGGGGGTGTGTGGGGGGGAGGGAAACGGGTACCAAGACATGTGAAAGGGTATCAATGTATGTGAATTAATGCACCTTCTATCTGGCAAATATCATGTAACCCTTTTACTAATTACAATAAAAAAAATTCTGCACTTTCTCTCTTATAATCTCAGTATATACAATATATACTGAATATATTCAGTTCAGCTATAAGCATGGTCTAAATAGTTGTTAAATTCTACCTCTTAAAATAGCAAAATATACCACATAAAGTTCTTGCAGATATAAAAAAAGGATTACCCTCTTTTCTGCTTAGCCACTCACTTATTTACAATAGCATTTGTTAATATATGCTTTCTATTATAACTTGATACTATATTAATTAAGTATTCATTGTTTAAATTGATTCAGGTTTATTAACAATTTTTGGTTAGCTAGTATATCCCTTCACAAGCCTTATTTTAATATTGTTTAAATAAACTTAGAAATATGATAGACTTCCATTTGTGATTATAACACACTTCACTGTGATTATAACACAGAGAATTCTTATATATCCTGCACTGGCTGTCATATATGATTAATAATTTATATTAGGACTGCACACTTTTCATACTTCATGAACTGATGCTTATTTGTAATTAACTAATGTCCATACTTTATTTCAAATTGTCCTTTCTTCTGTTCCATGGTTTTTACCTGCAGTTTGTGCTGCTGTCATGGCACTCTAGGAACTTTACAGAGTTGCAAGATCTGACCATGGCAGAATATTATTGTTCTTTCCCTGTTTTCTTTTTGGTCTTGTGTCTTGAAATTGGGCACTGTCCCTAAGCTTTGTACTAAAAGCTAGTGTTCTACCGCACAACCCACAATCACTTCCAATTTTTATCTTTGATGACTAAAGATGAGTACTAAGGACTTAGTGCTAAGACTGGCTTTGAACTTCAATGATCAGATCATAGTCTGCTGTGTAGGTAGGATTATATAGAAGTAGGTTATGTGGGCCCAGCTAGAATACCATTATTCTAATGATAGTGACAATTTTGAGAAATATTTGGATGAATAATTTGATCAGTGTGCACTGTCCTCATAAATTAATCTGTTGAACTGAAACACCTTTGTACAACTTTTAAGTTGAAAAATTAACAATAACAAGCCAGGCATGGTGGCTCATGTCTGTAATCCTAGCTACTCAGGAGTTTAAGATCTGAGGATCAAGGTTCAAAGCCTATCTGAGCACAAAAGAAACTGAGACTCTTTTTGTTTTAATTATAAAGACAGTATTTAATGACATTTTGCAATGTCTATAATGACATGAGAATTTTCTATGATTTTTATATATTTTCAGGTTATTTTTATGTTTCTTATTAGTTCTGTTCTTCTGAAAAAGCCTTAATAACACAATATTATTAAGGAGGCATATTTCAACATAACTTTCTACAGTCCCTTCTAGGGGCTTGGCACTTGAGTTTAATTATAGTTCTTTTATTTCCATATATTTTTATTGTAATTAATAGAAGGATTACATTATATTCACAAGATAGAAGGTGCATTACTTCACATATATTGCTACCATTTCTCATGGTTTGGTCCCCATTTCCCTCTCCCTACCCCTGCCCCTTATGTTGTTTTCTGTCCTTCCCTATCCAATTTCAAATAACCAAGTAAGCATATATCCAATATTTCAGATAACCAGGTGAAATACTGCAACAATGTAAGATAAACAAGGACAGCAAAAGAGATGAGAAGTAACATAATACATTAAGGACAACAATCACTCATTATATGGCTTTTGTTTCTACATCCTGGAGGTCCTTTCATTTAGCATCATACTATATGGCCTTATGTATATAGGTTTTGCTCTATTGCAAATCTCTGCTATGAGAGCCCAAGGTTTCTACTGATTAGGACAAATGAGGGAAACCATTGAACCTATGTGCCTTTGAGTCTGGCTTACTTCACTTAATATGATTTTTTCTAAGCCTTTCCATTTCCTTACAAATGGCGGTCATTCTTTCTGACAGCAGCATAGACTTCCATTGTGTATAAATACCACATATTGTTGATCCACTCATCAACTGAGCAGCATCTGGGTTGGTTCCATATCTTTGCTATGGTAAATAGTGCTTCAGTGAACATCGATGTGCTAGTGGCTTTAGTATGTCCTTGTTTCTGGATGATTGGGTAAATGCCAACTGGTGGAATTGCTGGGTCATAAAGGAGCTCTATGTTTAGTCTTTTGAGGAACTGCCAGACTGCTTTCCATAGTGGTTGAATGAGTTTGCACTCCCACCGACAGTGTAGTAGTGATCCCTCCTGGCCGCACCAGCATATGTTGTTATTAGATTTCTTGATCACTGCCATTCTAACTGGAGTGAGGTGGAATCTTAAGGTGGTTTTGATTTGCATTTTTTTATGGCCAGATATGTCAAGCATTTCTTCATGTGTCTATAGGCCATTTTTTTTTCTTCTTCAGAGAAGATACTCTTTAAGTCTTTGGCCCATTTTTTAATGGGATGGTTGTTTCTTTGGAGATTAGTTTTGGATTGATTCAATTTTTTGAGCTGTTGATATATTTTAGATATGAGGCCTTTGTTCGTTGTATGGTTAGTGAAGATTTTCTCCCACTCTGTAGGCTTTATAGTTAATTTGCTAACTATGTCCTTTGCCATACACAATCTCTGCAGTTTAATGCAGTCTCACTTATCTAGACTTTCTCTGATTTGTTGTGTTTCTTGGTCCTTATTAAGAAAGTTTTGACCTGTGCCAAGGAGATCTAGTGTATCTCTTATTCCTTCTTGTAATGTTTTCAGTGTATCTGCTTTTACCTCTATCCATTTGGAGTTAATCCTGGTGAGGGTGACAAGGAACGATCCAACTTTAGCTTTCTGCAGGTGCTTAACCAGTTCTGCCAGCACCACTTGTTGAAGAGGCTGACTTTCTTCCATTCTATTTTTTGGGTCCCTTATCAAACATTAGGTGGCTATAGGTCTGTGGGTTAATATCTGGGTCCTCAGTTCTATTCCATTTAGGGCCTGAGAGTCTTATCTCCAACTAACCTCTAGAAAGTTGGAAGTGGGGCTAAAGGATAAGGCAGTAGCCTTGAGCTGAAGAGCTCAGGGACAGCACCTAGGCCTAGTTCAATCCCACCAAAAAAAATAATAATACCAAAAATTTAATGAAAATTCCTCTGAGGTGAATTTTGCTATGATTTTCACAATTTTATGGAGATCAGATGCTCTTGGATGGTGTAGTACAAAAGTGAAGTGTGATTTTTTGCACATGACACAAAATAATTTAACTGTTGATGCTAAGGTAGATCTTGTGAATAAGTAGTATCATGTTTGTATAATATAAGGTGGAATGTGTGAATACATAGTATAAACATGTTTGTATAGTATAAGCAACTCTTCAGCCTAGTATTTGAAGAGTCATTTTGCTAACATACACTGAAATGGCAGGGAATTGTGGTCTGCTTTTGGAATAAAGAAATTTCCACAGTAATTTTTAGATTCCTTCCCAAAGGGTGTTGTATTGTCTTGCATTTACTCACCAATACATTTTGCACTAATAAATATTGTCATATATACTGTAAGTTCGCACCCAGTACTCTGTTGTCTGAGTGTTCAGAGTGTAACAGATGTGTCATGGTGTGACTTTCCCATAGTCTGGGATCCGTTGGACTTACCTTTTCCCTGTATTTGTGTTTTGGTATGACAAGAGGCTCTCTCTGGCCTTGTGTGAAATGCTCCTTGACTTGAATTTAATATTAAGTATTTACTCATAGAACCCAGGATTTCTTTATTAGAGAAACTGATTAGAAGGTGATAACAAACATCTGAAGATCTTACTAGTATTGTACATTCTGTATAGGCCATCCAGGTAATAGTGTAAGAATATATGTTTGTGTATGTTAATTTGTGCACACAGACATCCATATGAAATTTTGTATAAGTAACTCCTGCTAACTGATTGTTGCCTCACAGATCATTATTGTCTTCTCCTGTTTGTCTTTAACCCAGACTCTGAAAATGGGAAAGCTTTCCCCTACTACATACAATGGATCCTCATTTAGCTCTATAGCTCCCTCCTGGGTGTAAAGCTGGCTACAAGTGCTCTGTACGGTTCCTTTGGAATTCATTCTGAAATTCGTCAACATTTGTGATGATCCTGAAGAAATTTGCTTCCATCTTTATGATGAAGTTTCTTTGGGCATTATAATTTAATGCGATTCTTGGATCATATGTACATTTGAAGCTTGGGTGACTTGGAATCCTAAGTAACATTTCAGTATTTAAATAAATTAAGATTTATTCCATATACTATGATTTTTTTCTGAATTTTGATGGATTCCTTGGTCATATATTCATCACTACTTATATTCACAGATCTGCATATATACAAGCACATCCACACATATATGCACACACATATGTACACATATGTTTATATGTATATATATATATGTATATCTACTTTATGTCTCCCAGATCCATAGCAACTTCTCTCTAGATTTTCTACAGTTTTGTTTCCCAGAATTTTATTTAAGTTAAAAGTTTCAGAATATGGCAATATAGAACATCCAGGCTAGTTTATTTTAACTTAGCAATAACTTGACTTTCATTCTGTCTTCATATGACTCTTACCACAGAACTTTTCTTTGTATCATTGAACACTATTATATTGCAAAGGCATTCCATAGCTACTTATCCAGGATGGAGGATATGGCTCATTGGGAGAGTACTTGCTTAGCACGAAACAAAGTGATTGGTTCAATTCTCAGTTATATATATTTTTATATATAATTAGCTTACCCATGTTGACTAAAGGATGTCTTGGTTCCTTGTGCTTACATAGCTAATAATTCCAGCAATTAGATATTGGATTTTGCATACACATTCACCATTTTATTTAAGGACTATTATAACCACCTAAATGTATGCCTTTATTAAAATATTTACATCAATAATTCAAAGAATGATTCCTGGATCTTAAAACAAATCTATGTTAACTTCATAAGAAACTCTCAGACTGTCTTTCAAAATGACTGTGACATTTGGTGTTCACATCAGAAATGAATGACTCATTTTATGTCCAAATAATTTCCAATGACTAGAGTTGTCAGTTGGGAAATTTTATTTTTAATTTTAGGTATCCCATTAAATAATTCAGTACTATTTTAGTTTGCATTTCAGCAGAGAGAAAACAGAGTGGACGACTTTTTAATGTGTACTTGCCAAAGTTTCACTTTTTTTTTCTGAAACATCTGTTAAGAATTTTGAGTTTTTAAGTTCTTTTTAAATTGCATTTTATTTTCCATTGAACAACAAGTTTTAATAAAATTCAGTTTATCATTTTCTAAAATGTAAACTTTTTGTTACTATACCTAAAGCTCCCCACTCAACCATTAGTTGTGTAGATTTTCTTCTATAACTTGTGAAATCTTCATCATATTTGTAGTTTATAGTAAATCTGAGATGCTATTTGGGTGAAGAATATGGTTGATGTGTAAATCTACTTTCTTGTATATAGTAATGAAAATATATTTTTATCATGATTTGATTAAAACACAACCATTTTCTTACTTATCTATTTTCTATTCCTTTTAATCTTTTTAAACTACTGTAGATTTTAATCTTTTAGATCTTCTGTATTTCCATATCAAGCTTTAGGGACTGAGATTAAAAAGTTAGTAGTAAGGCTTTCTGTTTCACTGAGATCAAAATGTAAGGATCGTTTATATAATCTGATGGCTTCAAATACAGAACAAAAAGATTCTCTCTTCCACAAACCTTATTTTATATTTTATTATTTTTTATAGTTTGCTTTTAATCCTCATTCCAACCTGAAAAAAGACAGAGTGTCAGAACTTTATAGTTTTTCAAATTTTGAGCTTTATGATTTTCTAAATATTTTATGAAAACAATCCAAACATCACAAATGAATGTAATATATAACAAATTTTGCACATAAAAATATAATACAATATGGCTAAGGGGCAGTGGCTCGTGTTGTCCCGGGCTTGAAAGTCTTTATTTCCATGAGACTTCTTTGTGTGCTATGGCTCAGTTGGTAGAATGCTAGCTTTGAGCACAAAAGCTCAGAGAAAGTTCTTGGGCATTGAGTTCAAGACCTGGTACCAACACATACACTATGTATGTATGTTTGTATGTATGTATGTATGTTTGTATGTATGTATGTATGTATGTATGTATGTATATATATATGTATCTATGTGTCTATCTATATCCATGGTAATATATCAAAAACCATACTTTTGTTTGGACGAGCCGAATAGTATTTTTGCCATGAATAATCTCATGAAAATTATTTGTGATTCAACCTGAATGAGTATTTTAATGTCACATTATCCAATATTAACCAGACAATTATCAAAGTGCACTGATGCTTATCCATGTGCGGATTCTATGAAACAACCTTGAGGTGAAGATCACTGCTATCCCTGAAGTGATCACACACAGTGGGTCATATGATTAGAAAGATTTGTGGCTTTTTGAGATAAAAGGCATCCGATTGAGGGACTGTGGGTGGCCATATTTTAGCTATACAGAAGCAGAATCTGAGATAAGGATTTAAGCACAAATAGTTCATTTGATTTTTGAAACAAAAAGCACAGATTTTAAATGGAGAATTCAAAGAGTTAAAGAAATAAGGCCAGGATAGTTTGTAATTTGAACTAGCACTATAGGCTTTTGAAACTTAATCCAGATGTAAAACTGCAGTGCTCAATGTTAAAAATCTGGCTCCTGATTTGCCCCTTCTTGAGGAAAGTGGAACAGTTGAAGGCTTTTTTCGAGAACTTAAGTCCATCCATCTGTAGAGTCCTCTGTGGCGGAGGGTTCCCCCTAGGACAAGCCCTGAAATAAAGACTTAAAACAGATGTTCAATCAGGATGAAAGGCCAATTAGAGAAACGACCTGAGTGGGTCACCAACTTCATGGCCTCCAACACAAGACCCTCAAAACCAGTATTTGCAATCCAAGCTGAGAATGATTTCCATGAGCCAGTTGTATTACCCTGAAAAGAGCATCTTAGGAAGGAGTGGGGCCTGAAACAGACAGCCAACACTGCCCTGGGTGCAGGAAGCATGGCTGCATGGACAGGGAGGGGACATAGAAAAAGAGGAGGAAGGAAACAGAAGCAGTGAGGCAGTTATAAACCAGGAAAATCAAGAAATACTGAACGTGATCAAAAACTCAGTATTCCTTCCACAGGGAGAGCTGAGCAGTATAGTAAGAAAGTTGAGGGAATTCTTGCTTTCCCAACCAGATGATCCATCAACAAAAATACTGGCACACTACAGAAGATAAGCTGGCACCCTGGAGAAACAAAGCTCATGAAGTGAGTTTTGTCCAGCAGCAAGCTGACCCTGTAGGAAAAGGTACCAGAGAGAGAGAGATAGCTAGGGAAGGTTTTACAGACAAACTTTCTTGAAAAAGAGATCCCAAAATACTGCATTTAATTTTCTTTTCTTTTTTTTTTTGACTGAGTCCTAACCATGGCCCTCTCTCTACAACTTAAGCGAACATTCCAAGTATTAGGGTGTACCACCCAGAGAACCACTTGTGCGTTTTGACTCAGATTCACAGATCTGGATCCCCGTGAGTGGGCTTTGTGCAAGCTCTACAGGAAGAAAGAGAAGATTCTGCACATTAGCAGCGCTCCTGCCTCTGGGAACAGGAATGAGAGTGCGTGTCGATGCAGACAGGTAGGATTGCTAGCAGAGGACTATGCAGCTGGCACACGCCTTTACTCATCATCTAGTGCCTTTCCCTGAGGTTACATTGGTTACTTGGTTGCTTTGCCTTCTCTTTTTTTTTTTTTTTTTTTTTTTAACTAATCCTAGGCTTGAGCTCAGGGCCTGAGCACTGTCCTTGGACTTTTTCCTCAAGGCTAGAGCTCTACCTCTTGAGCCTCACCACTACTTCTGGCTTTTTTCTATGTATGTGGTACCGAGGAATTGAACCCGGGTCTTGGTGCATGCAAGGCAAGCACTCTACCACTAGGCCAAACTCCGGCCTCTGCTCTGCCTACTTCTATAAAGCCCAGAGAGATATGTAGAGAAAGCAGGAACTGTTGTGGGATTTTTCTCAAAATAAAGCCGACAGCCAGAGTCCCACTGATGTTAGGATCGTGAATTCTGGTGTAAGGCAGCTTGAAGGCTGCTCCCAATACCACATAAGGTGGCCCACAAAGGCACCACAAAGACAGGTGCCTAGCCCACCAGGTGGGGAAGGCAGGCACTGCCTGCACTCATTTCTGATCTATCTAATTTGGATTTCAGAGATGAAGAGCTGACTTTTTTTTTTGGAAAGAATCAGGAAAGACAAAGCTGGGATAACAGCATTCCATTTCCCAATCCCCTGGAAGCAGAGATAGCAAACGCTCGCTTTTCGTTTTTTCAATTGTTTTGTTATTTTCGATACTTGCTTTATTAGGTTCTCAGTCTTCTTTAACCCTCATTCCATGCATTTTTCCTTCTTACACCATTTCTTTTTCTTTCATTTGCCACTTTCTTCCTCCCCTTGAAATTAGTTATGAATATTCTTGGATTTAGTCATTTTAAAACTTCAACTGTAAACTACACACATCTTAGTGGTTTCGTTTTCCAATTTTACTAAGCACAGCACTTATGTATCTAATTGTTGTTTACTACATACAGATGTCTAGTGTGATTTTGGATAGTTGTTTTTTGTTACTATACACTTATTTTTCTTCTCTACATAGCAATGAGGAACATGATCTCAAGAGAAGGCTAAAGAGATCCTCATAAAAATAGAAAAATACACAGATATAGTTATCCATCACCGTAAGTGGAAACAATAAGAGAGAAACACAAGAAATATGAAAACACAAGGCAATATATGTCTTCCCAAAGACCATAAATCTTCCATAACTGAAACCAAAGGTACTGAAAGGGTTGATAGGTTGGACAAGGAGTTCTCAAATTTAGTTTAAAAATGATGAATGTCTTCAAAGAGCATTGAATAGATGAATGAAGTAAAGAAGTCAATTTTAAACGTGAGTAAAAGTCAGCAACATGGATGAAAACTTCAGCAAGGCAACGGATTCTGAGAAAAAAATGAGAGTGGAGGAAATTTTTTAAAATCAATAAATAAAAAGTAAAAATAATGAAAAGAATCATTGGTAAACTAGATCAAAAGAAGTAACAAAACATCAAGGAAGATAAAGAAACAAGAATTCGAACAGCTACAAAGAAAAGAATAGATAAGAAAGACTACACCTCCTAAGAAGACTAGAAAATTGAATCAGGTTGCAAGTATCTGCAGAATGAAACCCTGAGTTCAAACCTTAGTACTGTATAATACTACTACTACTAATAATAATAATATATTCTAGGAAGACAGGATGAAGAGGTCAGACATAAGAATCCATTTAAAATGAAAGGGTGTTGAGATGCAAATAGTTCAAAAATATTATAGCAGGGAGTTACCAAGTGTATTCAAAAGTAAAAATGTCCCAGTACAGGAAGGGTTTAAAAACTCCAAAATCCATAATGTAAACTTTTCCATGTCATATTATTGTAGATGAAAATTGCTAAGAATTCACAACAAAGAGAGGACATTGTAAGCTCCAAAATGCTTACATAGTCACAAAGGAAATCTCAACAGAATTGCATAATGTATCAAAAATAAGATATTATTGAAAATTCATTTGATTCAGTGGTTCATTGCAAAGATCTGCTGTTTGACTATTTTTATTATAAAATATATGAATATAGTAGTTTATGGTTAATTTTATAAGTTTAACATAAATTCCTGATTTTCTTATTGAGTTTCCCTCATTGTCTCCACACTGTGGATTTGGATGTTATCCATATAAGGATTCACATATTTTACTTAACAACAGCCATCATTTGTTTGCCTACAATATTTGAAGATTTTTTAAATTTTATATTTATGCACACATCCTAACATAGATTGAAAATAATTAATATGGTAACTTGTAGCATGTACTTTGTAAATAAAATCTTCCATTTATTTTACAAAAGAGTAAAATTTACAACATGAGTATAATGTGGAATGTTATTTCAAACTAAATATCTGTTACTTCTAGAACAGTTTTTTTTTTAAATACTATTTAGTTTATATTAAGTTTGTAGCTGTTAGTTGAAATTCCTGAGGGAAAATCAGCAATAATCAAGCCTGTAGTCCCATTCATAAATAAAGAGATATCTTTTTTAAACAGCTTTATCTTTATTTTTTAAATTTTTGCCAGTCCTGGGCTTTGAACTCAGAGCCTAAGCACTGTCCTTGGGCTTTCACAAGGCTAGAGCTCTACCATTTGAGCCATAGCACCACTTTCTGGCTTTTTCTATGTATGTGATACCAAGGAATTGAACCCAGGTCTTGGTGTGTGTTAGGCAAGCACTCTACCACTAGGCCAAAATCCCAGCCCAATATATCTTAAGTAATTTAAACAGTGTGATGATTGATCTGAACACTTTCCAACCGAATACTATTAGAAATGAGTGTAAACAATTATTTACTTGATTAAAGATTATTGTGAGTGATATTCTCATCTATTTTCATCCATGTACATCTGTGTATACATTATGTGTATATATGTCTGTGTGCATTCTCTTTTCCTCTCTCTCCCCCCTTTTCTTTTTTGCTATCAATAGACTGCATGTTGTATTATGCTTTTGTATTTAGATATAGTAGTAGAGGTTACTGAGTGATCTTAGTATAAATTCAATATGGAATTTGTATTTCTTACTATTCATAATTTTCATTCTTCATTGTTCATATGCTGTGTTGAGAATTTCATATTTTTAGAGTGGATCCCAGCAAAACATTATTATATAAATGATGTTCAGTTCAACCTGTGACTCCACTGTGTTTAATAATATATTGTAATGAATACAGGTGCCGAAATTTTGATCACAGTAGTCAATAGAACAAAAACTGAAATATTTTTAACATTACATATTATCAGGGAAGATTCATCATCTCTGAGGACAAATGGATCATTGAAAAATGTTTTGCTGTCCTATACACTGAGAGAAAGCATAAGAACAGACATTAATCAGTGTATAGCAATGAATCATCTGTCTTTTCTCTTACATATGTGAAACATTTATTTCAAGGGGGGGTCACAAGTCAATATTTTTGTAGAACACAGTGAATGTTGAACAGATTCACCCTCTCTGCCACCTCCATGTGCTGTCTTCCCTTCTTCCTTCTTTTCAGATTATTTTGGGTGTTTCATCACAGTGCATTCATAGAAATCATGCTGCATTCTGTACCATGCCAATTCAACATGATAAACTGATGCATTTATTCCACAACTGGCAGGAGAGAGAGCTTCCAAAATGTATAGTAAATGTAGATGTAAACTATGCACGTGTATATATCCTGTGGGGCACATCACATCAGGGAAATGGAAACCTATGGTGTAAAAGGAGGCCTAACTCGTTGCCCAGTGCTCATTTCCTGGTTTTTGGGACCCAACTTGCCTGTTGCCCAGTTGGAAGGCTTGGCTATGGTTTGTGATGTAAAGAAAGACTACCTCTGGGATAGGCTCCGAACCCTTCTGCCCTTTCAGACAGCACATGATTCCCCTTCTTTACCTACCACCCCACACCCCGCCCTGCCCACCTTTGTGCTGATAGGCTCCTGCATCCTATATTGGCTGAATGTACTTCCTCAGTAAACGAGTTCTTGCCTTGCTGGGTCTCCCTGACACATCTGATTGTCCTCCAGTGAGGGAGGGCTGGGTGCAGGCAGTCAGCCAGCCCTTTTCTTTCTTCACTAGTCCTGGTAGGGGTGTTCCTCCTATCCCTCCTGCAGGTTGGGAGGGACCGAGGACTAAAAACCCTGACATTCTGGCACCCAATGTGGGGCAGAAAAAGAGTGCTCGTCGAAGCAAAACCATGGGTGTGTAGAGCCAAGCGAGTTATGTGTTAAGGGTATCCTTGAAAAGATGAAAAAGGGTTTAATGTCTCACCCTGAAGAGGGATTGTTGGCCCCCTTTGATCCTGGGGCCAGGCCCCTGAGCTCTATGCCAAGTGCCCCTGCCCCCAGAATTTGTGGCAGAAAATTGGGGTAAGGAGCCACATCCCTCTTCCTGTGAAAAATGTTTGCCACCTCCCGTTAAACTGGAAGAGCAGGTTTAGTGCCATCCTATAGAATTAGTGGCGACTCCTCCCCTAAACTGGAAGAGCAGGTTAAGCAGCCATCCTTTATCAGTGGCGACTCCTCCCCTCTGTGCATGGCTTTCCAGTTAAATGCTAATCCTTTACTGTCAGTCAGAAAGCAATCTGCTCTGTGGGATCTGGGAACCATACAGCCTAGAATCACTTCCATATCAGAAGGCAGTTTCTTAAAATGTCCCACATATCCAAATAATGTATATTCATTCTATGTATGTGAATGTGTACACATGTACTCATATACACACATAGACATATGTATACATCTGTCAATCATATGTTTATTTATCTGCACTTACAGATCAATAATAGTTGTACATTATGCAGCATGTCCAGTTCCTTCAGTTATATTAGGAAAAGTTTTCTGACATGTAACTCCTTCCATTAAAAAGCAAAAAAATAAAAATCAAAGCCAAGCACCTGTCTTATGAAATTCTAGCTATTTAGGAAGCAGAGACTGGAGGATCATAGTTTAGAGCTAGTTCCAGAAGGAAAGTCCGTGGGACTGTTATCTCCAATTAACCACGCAAAAGCCAGAAGCAGAGCTGTTGCTTAAATTCTACATCACTAGTCTTTAGCACAAAAGTCCACAGACAGCATCCATGTCTTGAAGTGAAGCTTCAGGACTGGCACCAAACAAGTCAGAAACAAACCAATAACAGCAGAGTTCTGTTACTACCGTGGCACCCGCAACTATTTTTACTTCTTGTGGGAAGAACACATTTCAGTAATTGAGGACGTCCCTGCTCACAGCTCTGAGGAAGCTCGGCCACTAGCATCACAGGAAGGAGGAAGCAGGTACTGGAAATGCTGAAGTCCACAGGTATAAGCCTGTCTCTAATTTTTCTGCCATCCCAGAAGGCACAATTCTGCACTGCAGGCCATCTGAGCAACTGTGGTTCTTTTCCCCTCACTGGCGGCTTCAATATAACCCTGAGAGCTAACACTCACAAATCCTATCTGCTTTCTTTACAATTGTTGACTTGTTACCCAGCACATGTCTGTTACACAGTCTGTGTTGCCCCATTATCAACACCCTCATTCCTCCACTGCAGATTTTAGAGATATACCCAGTACACTGGTTATTTCTTTATTAGTTTTTTGAGATATTTGTTGGCTTTATGTTTGGGACTGGCCTTGTACTACCATCCTCCCATGCTTCGTTGTAGTAGCTAGGGTTATAGACTGATATGACCATGCTACTTGGTCTAAAGACTGAGAAGGACATCTAACTATCTTGCTGGCCTCAAATCATAAAGCTCCAGATCTCTTCCTGCTAAGTAGATGGGATTGCAGTCATGAGACACTGTAATCAATCTTGTACATGTAAATTTGAAAGTCAATACTGTCTTGTTTTTGTTTTTCCAAATCCTCTGAACCCTTTCAGTATATAAACATTTAACAAAATATTTCCCCACCAGTAACATTTGTGCATAAGTATACTGGTTTTTAACTGCAAGGAACTCTTGCAAAATACTATGACAAAGTTCATTCCAAACACTTATTTGTAAATTGAGTGTGAGGATGGTGAAGGTATTTGCTTATTCTGTTTGTTATCCTAAATATTTATAGTATAATTCTGGTTTGTTTAGCCATGAGGATAATCTTTCTTCTGGTGGAGCAATGTTTTTTTTTCTTCACAGCTAGTGACATTTGCATCATATAGTAGTATTTTGTCTGTTTCTTTCTGTGAGTAGATGAAGTGTTACTTCAATATTTACAGAAGTTGTAGTTTAGAACCAAGAACACAGTTCAGCAAAGTTTAGTCAAATAGTTATTATCAAACTGAGTTCATGATATTTAGGCTTTACATATTATAAAAATGGCTATGAGAAAAAATAAGTATATATTTTCCCTTAAATTGCCATTTACATTATTACTATGCCTAGAGCATAGGAAAAGAAACAAATGAACATCAGATCTGACATTGTAATTTTGTTGCTGTGTGCTTATATGAAATCAATTTATGTCTGGTGAAATTGAATGTAAGGAATAGACAATGCACCCAAGTTAACAAAGTGCCAGAAATGTCCAAAAGAGAATGCTTAGCAGAATTGCAAGTGAGAATATAAGTGAGAACTTATATTAAGACAAAATAGCCATTTGTATTTGTTAGATTTCCAAATTTAAGACTCCACTAAGAGTTTGCATTTAGGGATAAGGTACACTAAAAAACTAAGGAGACTGTTCCTGGATCCATCGAGAATTCATTTCATTCCTCTTCTATTTAGCTTCACTCTAGAAGTAATACTTTGCAAAGTGAAACTCGCTGAAAGTAATTGAATAGCAGGGGAGAGCAGAGATGGGGAATCTGAGGTAAATCTGACCAACTAAAGTCTGACTAAAGTACTTTACATGCTGTGCATAATCTCATGATGAAAACCTTTTGAGTGATTAGCTCACATTAATAAATGGATAATAGGAAGGTAAGAAGTGGGCTTTGGGGCAGTGTGTACCAGTGGGAGTAGACACTGAATGTGGTACATGTAGTTATAGGTGAGGAAATGGAATAACAACTTCGCTGAGATTTGTACGGGAAGTGGTGTGTAAGGGAGAGGGAAAGGAGGAAGTGATTATGATCTCAGTACTATCTATGCATAAATGGACCATTCAAAATAAAATCATATTATACAAATAAATCATAGAACTAAAAATATTTTATAAAAGAGTAGTATTGGACATGGGGGCTTATTTGAAATGTGAGTTCTTGGAATATGAAATCCTTTAGGGGCAGCATTTAAGAAATGAATGATAGAAATATGAGTAATTTATAAGGAATAAGACATTCTATTAACATCAAACAGTTATATAAAGGAGTTACCATTCAACATGTACAATGTATGAGTACAATTCATTTTGAGTCATCCCTCTTAACCAGACCTTCCTTGAGATATTCCTAGTTTTATAGGCTATGCATTGAACACGACTTCGTTCCCCCCTCCTTCCTCTCCTCCTTCCTCTCCTAGCCACTTTGCATCCTTGCCCCTTTCAATGTCTGTTTCTTGGTATTCATTTTCTTGGACTTTCACTTAGTTTTTCTAAAGAATTAAATTATTTTAACTGGCCCCTGTGAAAACCATATTTTGGACATTTCATTTGTATCCATTTACATACAGCATGATGTGTTTACTTATACATTTATAAATTAGTTCTTACTTCCATATATTAAAGCAAAACTTGTGTACTTTGTCTCGCTAAGCCTAACTAGCTAACTTCGTTTAGCATATTTTTTCAGTTCTATACATTCCTTTGCAAATGATGGAATATCATTCTTCATCATGTATGAGTAATATTTCCTATGTAAATATACCCTATTTTCTTTTTCCACTCATCCAGTGAAGGACATCTGGGCGAATTCAATATTTGGCTATGGTAAATAGTGCAGCAATGAATATGGTTGTGCAGGTGGCTTTATTTTAATCCTGGTCTTTAATTTTAGAATATTCAACCACTGTAGTTGGATATTGCTAGATAACAGAGTATTTCTGTGTTTAGGTTTTAGAGGAATCTCCAAACTGTTTTCCGAGTGGTTGAGCAAGTTTACATTCCCATGCCTACCAATAATGAATAAAAGTATTTTCTCCCTCACAGCCATACCAGCATCTTTAGCAAAGTAGAGCAATTCTAGATTTAAATCATATATGATAAGCAAGGCTCTGGTTTCTCATGCTCATAGTCCTAGGTAATTGAGAGGCTGAGATATGAGGTTTCAATTCAAATCTAGCCCAGAGTGAATCTCCATACTTTCATTTTGAATTAAAAATCAAAAGAACTGAAGTGAAGTTGTGACTCAAATTAGAACACTGGCCTTAAGACCTGGAGACCTTGAGTTTGAGCCCCCATATTAGTACAAATTCCAGCAAAGTACAAAAAATTCCCAACACAATACTGTTTGAAGAGGTAGAAGCACTAACTCATTTCATTTAATTTCCATAAATCTTACGTATGTATCAAATTACTGCAGTATATCTTCAAATGATGGCTATACTACTGTCTCACTATTTTTATTTGGGAAAAAATTCAATTTGTCTTCTTATGTCTCATGGCTTGCTAGATTTGTTTTGTTTCATTTTGCCTTGTTTGGAAAAGTTTAAACCAGGTCCCCCTCGCATTTACCTGAAAAAATTTCATCAGACTAAAAATTTCACTGTCCTAGTCAAAATAGTTCTCTATTTGAAAAAAATTGCAACATATATGTCTGACATCCACTCCAGAAAATAATCTAAATGTGTTATTATCTTGATGTTGAAGCTGAGACTTTAATAAAGGACAATTTGTGATCCACTGTGGGCAGCCAGCCCATCACAGTTAGACATGTCTTACAATGTATTACTGTTGACTTCTCAACGAGATTAAAAAGCATTTATAAATAATAATAGCTGTTGCTTGCAATGTATCAGCCCCACTATGAGAATTATAAACTAGCAGATAGTAATCCTCCCACAAAATATTTTCTGTAGTTAAGGCTAAGCATTTGATTGTCTAACTCCCTGACATACATATCACAGTGTGAAGCCTCAGAGGGGGCAGCTTTGTATGAGACTAATGCAAGGCTTTGCCATGAAGCCTGGCATCACAGGAGAACAAGAACAAGCATGAAGTGGCCCACTGGGGACTCAGCACAATGACTTGTCCTTGCATGCTTTTGCACAGAATAATCTTCTCTTGAGATGTAGAAATATTCCTTCATCCTCACAAAGGTGCCATATGTACTGACAATAATAAAATGGATGGCAATGGAAGCTTTCAAAATAATATAATATAGACACTGGCTTTAAGTACTGGAAATTATTAACTCTAAAATTAGCATCCTCAATATGCTAACCTTCCTTAATCATTTCAGTAGAATACTGGCACATTTCTACTTCCTCTTTTTCTTTCTTTTTGATCAAGTAATTGTACAAAGGATTATCAATTCTATAACTCAGATCGTAAATCCAGTGAATTTTGGTCAGTCTAACCCTTCTGTTGCTTTTTCCATCTTTCCCCCTCTTACACCTATTGTTAAGTTTTACTTTTTTACAAATGCCTTTTCAAATCCAAACATGTACTGTTTCATCACAGAAACTGAAAAAAAAATACAGCTTACTTCGTAATCTGTTTGCAAGATAATCCATGTCAGCTTGGAATATCATGTCATGAGAATTACTTTAACCGACATTCTAATGTTTTCCCAGAGTAGATAATCCGAAGACCTTGAAATGTTTTATCAACATAGTAAGAAGTATAGCTATGTTATGAGACTTATTTTAAACTTAAATAAATCTTTGCACCTGTATTCAGTATTTTTCATTATTATTCTGATATTTATTTCCAACATTTCCCTTCTGTCAAATAACAGATAAAGTGTTTCAGTGAGTGATATTTTTGTCTGTAAAATACCAAAATAATACGGTGCATCAAAAAATGGTCAAGAAGGCTTAATTTAGTTGCTTTCTTGTTGGTAAAGTAGCATTCTGGGGCTTTTAGTTTGTCCCAAGTGGTAGAATGCAAAAGAATTTGAGTTCAAACCTCATTATTGTAAATAAGTAATCAATAAATGAAAAAATCAATTGATAAAGCAAAATAGAAAGCAATATTTTCTGTCAGTAACACATTCAAGAGAGATCAAGAACTCAGAAACCAAACAAAGATTCAAGATAGTGAGATAATGTGTACTTAGCCCCAGTGATACCTTTTCTAATTGGATGTGCAATTTTTCACTTACTGATCTGTAAAGCACTCTGAGAAAGAGGCAGGTACAGAGCCACCTGGAGATTTATAAGTAAAACTCATGGAGATCAATCTAGTTATAAAATTTAACTCTGCCCTAAGCAAAGTATACACTTTGCATATATACTTTGGAATCAATAAATAAAAGACCATACTGAGATCTTTACTGATAAAATACTTTGCCATTTATATGTAGAGATATATCTTTTCTTTCATTAGTCTTATTAAGTAGAGATTTTATGATTATGTCAATGAAATTAATAAAAATTTAGAATTAATGTACAAGGGATAGTAAAGAATCATAGTGAAATAAAACACTGTTGAGTTATCAATGGTAAAAGAAGAAATTACAAGATATATTAGAGAAATATAACACTGTTAAGAACAGTTAGTTAAAATACAACATATTAAATCAGATGAGATACTGCCAGGGACTGGCTGTTCATGTCTGTAATTCTAGCTATTCAGGAAACTGAAATGAGGGTATTGTGGTTCATATCCAGGTTAGGAAGAAAATTTTGAAAGACTCCATGTACAATTAACCAGAAAATGTTGTAGTGGAGGCATGCTTCCAGTTGTAGCTTGTCTGCTGACAGTAAGAAAGGTGAGAATGAAAATGGAGCAAAAGTGCAAGGTTTAAATCTAGGTTTTACTACAAAAACAACAACTTTAAAAGACATGGCAAAAATGCACAAACATTAACTCAAAATGGATCAAAGACCTCAATATCAGAACTGACACTGGTACTCATAGGCACAGGCAGAAACTTCATGAACAGAGTCCCAGGGTCACAACAGATTGGAGAGAGACTTGACAAATGGAACTACCTAAAAATGAAAAATTTCTGCACAGATAAAGACGCTACTAAAATAGAAAGATAGCCAACCAACTTGGAAAAGATATTAATCAACATTGCATCAACAAAGACTTAGTGTTCACTGCCTACAGGGAACTTAAGAAAACAAACTAATTGGTAAATGGGCAAGAGACCTAAAGAGGGACTTATCAGAGGAAGAGGTAAAACTGACAAAGAAACATGAGAAAATGCTCATCATCCATGGTCATAAAGGAAATGCAAATAAAAAAAATCCTAAGATCTCACCTCACCCAATCAGAATGGCCAATATTCCGAATTCAGACAACAAATGCTGGCAGAGATGTGGAGAAGGAGAACCACTACTACACTGTTAGTGGGAAAGTAAACTAGTACAACCACTCTGGGAAGCAGTTTGTAGGTTCCTGAAAAGACTAAAAATAGGATTTCCCTACCACCCAGCCATACCATATTGTTATTGTATCTGACTTTGTTACCTGGTATATTGTATATACATTTATTTGTTTATTTGAAATAGGAAAGGGAAGGTGGAAAAACAAGGTCGTGAGTGGGTGGGGGGGAGGAAAATGGGGACAAAAACACTAGAAGGGGTATCAATGTGTGAGAAGTAATGCACCTACTATCTGGTGAATGTTACTGTAACCCTTCTATGCATTACCTCCATAATAAAAAATAAAATGAAAAAAAGAGTCATTACCAGAGCAAATTTCCCCAGTAGAAGGTAAATTTTTGTGCACCTGGATGCACTGTTACCTAGAAACTTCCCGGTTATCTTACTTTGATAACATTATGTCTCAAGTCTGGGTACAAAGGATCTCGGGCATTCCAATTTGTTAATGTGTCTTCTATTCTTTATGGCTCTTTTAAGGTATGCCTTCTTGCCACAAAATAAAACCTCAGCATTTTTGGTTTTCAAACCTATTTGTTCCTCTGGGACAATATGCTTAATTTAACCTCTGAAAGACAAAGAACTATAATGGGAAAAAATGTAGGTTCTCAAACAATGGAATCAGTTTCTTGCTGTTTTATTGATTTTTCATCTTATTTCTTTCTGTGTCTCAGCTCCTAAGTCCAGCTTCATTTTTGATATATTTGCTTAATTTCTCTGTCACCTTATCTTACCTCAGTATCACAGCCTCCCAACAATAAAAAAAAATAAGCCCAATAAGAAAAGGCTTCAGAGGTGACTCCTACCAAATATGTAAAGAAGTGTTTATACTGATTGCTCCCAAACATTTCTAAAAATTAAAGGAAAAGGAGTATGTTCAAACTCATTTTGTGAAGCATTTACTTTCTCTGAAGCCTAACAAGGGTCATTAAAAGAAAAGAAATCTACAGGCCCATATTGCAGATGAACATAGATGCAAAAGTCCATATCAAACCTAAACATTAAACTAATTAAACACACATGAATATTATTGAAGAGTTGGACATAGTGGCTCACACCTGTATTTCCATTGCTCAGGCAACAGACACACTGAAATCAGAGATTTTAAATCAAGTCTGGTGAGTGGCTGATACACACTAAATGAAGAGACATGCTAAAGACTAGAGAAAGGGTGAAGGAGGCATAAGTACAAAGACTTCAGCCTGAGACATTGACCCTGGTAAAAATGCAAGATCCTATGTAAAAATAACAAGAAAGAAAAGGTGTGGAGACTGGTTTTAAGTAGTGAAGCACTTGCCTAGCAAGAAAACAGCCAAGTATGAACACTAATACAACCAAGAACTAAATAAAAGGAAAAAGCTGACGAAACATATACAAAACCAAAATGAAAGGGCACACTAGGCTAGGCTCATGACATGAGAGAGAGACAGAGAAAGTGGGGGGGGGAAGACAGAAGAGAGAGAGAATGAAAGAGAGAACAAGTCACTATTTAGTACACATATATTTTTCCATTATGAGAGATGAGTAATTTCTAGAGACATATTAAGAATATTTGAGCAATGGATAACGATACTGTACTGTGAACTTAAACAATATTGATAGGACTGTGGATCTTTTGGTGATTTTACATCAGCATATGTATGTGTATATATGGGTGTGTGTATGAATATGTGTGTATATGTATATTATATATATATGAATCATAATGGATTATTCTCTTTAAAAAAATGACTGACTCTATGACAGGGTCTAAAGGTGATGATCAATGAGCCCTCAGTCTTTGTGACATCAAGTCGCAATCAATGATACTGAACATGACAGAATTAAATGACAAATGGCTCTGTCAGTGTCTATGATTCTAGCCCACAATCCAGCAAGTATTTGTGGGTTTATTCAAGGAATCAAAGAAAGAGCATCCTATCTAGTAGTCAGAGAGAAAATGTTCAGACTGTGTTTATCATTTATGGAAGAATATAAATGAAAACATGCTTAATCACTCAGTAGCATGTAAAAGAAATCTATGTTGTGCTGTTTGCTATTGTTTGGTGCTTTTTCTTTTTCCTTCCTTCCTTCCTCCTTCCTTCCTTCCTTCCTCCCTTCCTTCCTCCTTCTCTCCCTCCCTCCCTTCCTTCCTTCCTTCCTTCCTTCCTTCCTTCCTTCCTTCCTTCCTTCCTTCTTTCCTTTCTTCCTTTTCTTTTTTTCCCCCCAGAGACCAATGTACAAGGAAGGTCAAGGAACTTAAATGCATTCATGTGTGTTTATACAATCCAGTTACTTGAAGAGAACCAGAAGGAGACAATTGTTTGAGATTAATGACAATGTCTCCTTACAAGGCAAGTTGAGGAGCATCTGTGAGATTTGAGAATGGATTTTTGATGTTCAACCTTCCTTAGCTTGAGAGTTACTTGAAATCTCTACTGTGCTAGGATTATTGGATTCCATGGATTTGAATCATTTTGCACTAGTATATGAGAATAACAGAAAAACCAAGAAACCCCCACATTCACCAAGATCAATGATATTTATCAGTAGATTCATTTCAAGGAAAAAAAATGTGTTCTTTCCTTCTAGTCCTTTCACCTTAGTTGGTAGAGTTTCTAGGGTAAATTATTTAAATACCAACAGAATTTGGAATTTAAAAGTAGTGATTATATTACATTTCTACTTAATGAAAATATGTTCTGCCATGAGTTATACATATCTAATTATTTTTGCATTATAAATACTTACTCACCATTTCAAAACACATACTTTATATGAAAATGGCAAAACACAGGTTATGTTGTAGAATATATTTTCAGACACAAACCACAAACATACAATTTACTACTCTATAAATTAATGTTGCCATTTCTCTCTGATGCCTTGATGTTTAGATATTGAATTATGGATCAATATCTGCTCCTTAGAAGTGGATTTTATATTTATAGAGGTTTCTGTTCATATGTAATTTTCTCAGTGGGAAATAAAATGTTTCTCTGTAGCAAGCATTAGACATTTACTATACTAATAAGTTGTTTTCTCAGTTGAACTGGACTTTTAATTGTTAAAATTTCAATTTTTATTTTTACTTCAGTAATCCCATTTTATTTTCCTAGTATTATTAAAATTGAATATTAAAATTTTATTTTATAAAAATTAAATTTTATTTTATAGAGGGGTCACAGTTACATTCATCAGGTAGTGGATACATTAGTTGAACATTGATACCCCTTCCTATGCTTTTCTTCTACTTTCCCTCCCCTTACTCCCTCCTAATCATCTTGTTTTTCCCTTCCCTTCCCTATGTCAAATAAACAAATGCATGTATATACAACATATTAGGTACCAAATTCAGATATAATAACAATATGAAATAAATTATAAGAGGAAAAAAGAGAAAAGCGATAACATCACATAGTACATTAAAAACAACCACAAAGATAAATCTCTTATTTCCATATCCTGGAGTTCATTTCACTTAGCCTCATCCTATATGGCCATATGCACATAGATTTAAACTATTGTGATCCTCTCCCATTTTATTTATTTATTTTAGTATATTTTTATTGTAAATAATAGAAGGGTTACATTATATTTGCCAGATAGAAGGTACATTTCTTCACAAACATTGCTACCCCTTCTATGCTTTTGTCCTCATTCCCTCCCCCACCCCTTCCCTCATCTTGTTTCCCCCCTTCCCTATACTATTTCAAATAAACATACATACAATATATCAAATGACAAGGTAAGATACTGTAACAATATGAGATAACCAAGGGACAACACAAGAAATGAGAAATAACAGTACATTAAGAACAACAATCATACATTTTATGACTCTTGTTTCTATATCTTTCCTCTCCCACTTTTAATAAAATGTTTGCTAGTTCTCAGAGACTTTCTGTCATGGACATGTTTTATTTGAAATCAGAGAATCCCTTTAAGTAGTTTCCTTAGCAGGTATCATAAAAATACCAATTATTATACAAGAAGTGGGGCTGTGGCTCCAACTGTAGTGTGGTAGCCTTGCACTGAAGAACTCAGGGACAGTACCCAGGTCCAGAGTTCAAGCCCCATGACTGACAAAACATAAACAATAACAACAACAGCAACAACAGAAATCCTGCTATGAACACCCTTGCACTGGACAAGTCTTTCCATTTTTTTAATGGCTGGATTAGATGGTGGGTATGCTGAACTTTTAAATAAGTTCCACAACAGTTTGCAAAGAAATCCTGTGAGGTGAAATTCTCCCTAGGGTTTGCTCCTTCCTGTCTCTACTGGTGTGCACTGGTCCGTTTATCGTGATGGCACTTTATGTTCTTCATTTGCATTCCCATAAGGACCACTGATGCTGCCTTTCTTTCCATGTGCTTATTTGCCATCTTCTTTGATGAGATGTTATCCAAATTTTGTGCACATTCCTTCTCCAATCTTGAAATTCTGTCTTGTACTTTATTGTTGTGTTTTGTGGGCAAGCTTACTCATTCAGCATGTCAGAGCTTTCCAAGATATAAAATTCACAGGTTTTCTCACTTTCTGACCTGCCTACATTGTCATAACACTGTCTTTTGCAAGTAGAAGAATATAATATTCATTGTATCCACTTTGTTAATTTGTCCTTTCATGGATCCTGCTTTTAATCATAGTAGGTCTATGATTCATTTTAAATTAGCTTTACTTCATTCAAGTTGCGAATCTATACTAATTTTTCATATATGTAATCATTTCAGCATCATTTGTATAAGTCTGTTTTTTGTGCTTATTGCCTCTCAAATATTTGTTGAAATTCATTTGTCCATGATTACATAAATCTATCTATCTATCTATCTATCTATCTATCTATCTATCTATCTGTATGTATGTATGTACCAGTGACATACATGTCTGTTTTGAAATCTGCAACTCATTGTATCAGTCACTGGACCTTAACAATAAGTCCTGTCTATTGCTTACTCTCCAACTTTGTTCTTTCTTTTCCATTTGTGTGTGTCATCGTAGGCCCTTTGCATTTAGATAAGAATATTAAAAATGGCCTGTTAACTAAGTAGACAGCTTACTAAGGTTTTTAAATAGGATTACTTCAGATCTATGGATCAATGTAACAAAGGAGTAATAATTGTTGCTGATGATATTTCAAATGCTCCTATATAATGGCTGCTCAATTATCCCATTAAAACCAGAGGATTGTTCAATGTACTTGTACACCTGGAGAAAGAGAAGAGATGGAAACATATTCTGTTCTGCCTTTTACCACTCAGAATAATATACTATTGAATATTGTGTCAGGTAGCCCGCTAATCGTTAAAGAAACTTACAAATGAGAAGATCCAATTTAGCTCATGATTTTGGCAATGTTAGCCTGTAGACTTTTGATCTGAGATGACAAACGGCAGAAAATCATGGTGACAAGAAAATAAGGAGACTAACTCTACTTCATGATAGTAAAAGATGCTAAGAAGCGTAGGAGCATTATAGCTGCATTCCCGATAGTGCCTTCAAAGGCACATACATACTAGGAACCAACTTCCCCTTATTAGGCCTCACCTACAAATGTTCTAGAACTTTCCACATAGGGAAGCCAAGCAGTCTACACATGATCCTTTCTGGCACATCCTAACAGTAACAAATCTAATCTAATCTAATCTATTATGATTGTCTTCCCTACATTTAGAAATGTGTATTGTAAATTGATACTGACTAGACTCACAGTACATTGGCACATAGGGGAGGAGTTATTCTCAAGGCATAGTAGTACAGAGAAGGTATAGAGTTGCAGAGGGGAACATTGGAAGAGGGATTAGCAAAACATCTGGCTTGGGTAAGTTCAAAGATCAGATATAATTTGGAGAACTCTTGTAGCTTGAAATGATTCTAGATACTAACATAGCTGGCTACATATGTGCCACATGTGTTTTGCTGTGACAAAACTTGGAGTGAATTTCTTCCTACCTTTAGAATAAGTTATCAAAACACAGGATGACCTACAGGTGAGCCATGAACACAAATTACCTCAGAAGTTTGACAGATACATTGAGTTCAAGCCCTCCTTCCTAATGTTGAGTGTTATGCTATATCTGGTAGCTATTTCTCCAAAACTGAAACTCAGGTAGCGAAATCAGGCCATCCACCCTGTGAGTCTGGGATGATCTAAACCTCAAAAGCCAACATCAATCCCTGAAATGTGATTGAGGGGCCTTAGGTTTCTTCACAAATCTCCACTGTGTGAATGGCCTCAACTTCAAACAGGCATTACTTGAAATAGTCTGGCTTCTATCCTAATTGACCAACTGGACTTACACAATGTTATACACCTCAACTGAGTGGAAAATGCACCTGTTCTATTGATTGTAATCCCAGAAGGATTCCTTCTTGTTCTTTCCATCTTCCTACACAATTGTGAAACAAAGTAAAACATTTTGAAACAACACCAAACCAGAAGATGGATGAGCCATATTTTGATTTTTTAGTAATCGTGAAAGAAGAGATTACGTCAAAACACATGTATAAGGTGTTTTTTAAAGTTTAAGTAAAAGTAATTTTACATTAAGTAATCAAAAAAGTGAATCAATTTATCTATCCTTATTAAATGGAATTTTGATTTGGCATTTTTCCTTATTTCTCTAAAGTTCAAAAGAGGCAATATTTTCTATTAAGGAAATACTGAGTTTTCTGATAGCTACTCCAGTACTTTCAAATAATATAATACTAGCTTGTGTGTTTTTACCACTGACCTTGCATAAAAAAGACAAACAGAAATTTGATCAATGCATATTTATTAGAAAGTTAGGGGAGTGTTGCTAGTTTTCTTGCTTGCTTGCTTGCGTTTTCGTGACCTAACAGCTGAAATCAGGGTTTTGCCCTTGCCAGGTAAATGCTCTTCCACTGAGCTAAATTCCCAACCCCTTAAATATAATTTTTGATTAGTAAGATAACATAGCAAATACAGATGGAAAAATATCTATCTAGATGATTTGACTTTCTTATAAAAATCACTGGATATTCTTGAAACAAAGGAAACAACTGATTCAACTCTAGGATTATGATATTTTTGCATCATCTTTACCTATTACTGGAAAAAGTAACTGTGAGCTGATGTTTGTTGAAATGGAATCACACACAATTGATACCAAGTGGTAAAAATCTGGCTCTCTTCTTCTACCAGAAATATATGTATGAGCACACATTATAGAAAGAATGGTGGGAGTGGGGAGATAGTAGTCAGTTAACAAAGAGAAATTACACAAATAGGGAAAATTCATGTTTCACTAGTGCAATAGGCAAGGATATGTACTTATCCCATATGAACAGAAGACAGGGAAAGTAATACTAATAATGAAAGGAAAAATTTAGATGACATTCATAAAAATATATATATGTAGTTACACTAGAATAAGTACAGCTCAACTCATGGTTGGAACACTGATTTCAAGAAACACTGATTCAGGAAATAAAACTTAAAGGCAAAGGAGTTGAAAAAGTCACAGAACATTAAAAAGTGTCCCTGACAGCAGCAGTGCTAAATACTTGCAAAGTATATGAAAGTTGACTGCTTCCGGAGCTTGGTCAAAGTGGTCAGAAGGACCTGGGGCAAAATAATAATGGATATGGCATCCAAGTTACTCAGATGCTCATGGGTTTGACTGGAGCAATAAATCATAGTCAGTCTGGGTGGGTGGAGGGCCAGACAGCAAAGATGCCTGGAGTCAAGATGGAAATGCTAACCTTAGGAATAAGCAAAGATGCTGACAGAAGCTGAAAAGAGCCCCATGTTTTCAAAAAATAAAAGTAAAGTGGGTTTATCAAAGTTGAAAGTTTCTCCTCATGTGAAATAAATCACCAGTCCTAATGTGATATATATAGACAGAGATATCTATATATATATCTATGTATGCATGTATGTATGTATGTATGTATCATCTATCTATCTATCTATCTATCTATCTATCTATCTATCTATCTATCTATCCATCTTTCTATCCATGCAAATTATAAAAATCAAGGTCATACATGAAGGATATTATCCTAGCACTCTTGAACTTATTTGGAAAAATCAACAGCTTGAGCTCATTTACAGGATCATCCAGTTGAATTAAGACATAACTTTTTTTAATTCCCCAGTAAATGGGTTTTTTAAAATTATCTTTAAGTTGTACAAATTTACAAGTTTAAAGCATCTTGATCCATGATCCATGTCACCCCTTTGTCATCCTCTTCCATCACGCCCAACTCCACTAACCATCTCCTCCATTTACCTAGCTCCATTTTCACACACACACACACACACACACACACACACACACACACAAGTCTTTTTTCCATTCATCTTCCCTCCTTCCCTTGACCTTGTTGCCATCCTCATTCAAAGAACATTATAAGGAATTACTTAGCAAAACCTTTATTCAAACTGGAAAAATGTGGCAGCATCAGATGCCTTCTTAGATATCAAGTTTACCAAGAAGTTCTAAATCACTAAAACAGCCCTCTAATAATATTACAATTCTTTATATTGGAAAACATAAAGCTGACTTCTAATATTTTCAGTAAAGAATATAACAAAATGAAAGATGGTAAACTTATAAGCTGTTTACATGGATGAACATGGATAAAATGAAACAAACGTATTTCTAAACAGTTAATATATTAGACATGAACCTGAAAACAAAATTCTATGCACAGAATAATAAAAGAATGGGATAGGTTTTTTTTTTCCTCCTACACAATCTGTCCTGTAAAAACTTTTGGGCAGAAGAGTCCGGTGAAAACATGCTTTCAGCCCTGTTTAAGCATTGGGGGTGCCTCTTTTTACTGTTCAGAGTGTCTATTTCCTCAGAGAATGAGGAGACAAGTTCCAGCTGTTCGATTTGTATTCTAACCCGCTCTGACCTTGTACAAGTTACTTAACTCTCCTTAAGCTTTCTCATCTTAGGCAAGAAAGGCCTTATCTTGAGGTGAGGCATGGTATTGATTAACTAATATTCTGAAAGTCCTGATCTCACTGAAGAAACAGAACAGGAAGGACAAATGTAAGTCCTAAAAGAAACAGAGGCTTTAGCTTATACATTCAGTGATCATGCACACATTACTCCTGTTCAGATTAGTTTGGGAAAATGACATTTGAAAAATATGTGGAGATATTTATACATATTCATTTATATACAATTGTAGTTCAAGATTGCAGTTTAATTATTACAGTTATTAGTATTCATTCAGATGCACTGATTTAAGTAATTGAGACATATCTACTTCTGAAACTATCATCACATGGGATTATGTACAACTTTCTATATATGTGTGTTTGAAAAAATTAGAAAGGCCTTAAAGTTGTTTTCTAAAATCACAAATTACTATTGGTAAGATTTATTCCCTGATCTTTAAAAAGATATAATATATAATTTATACATGTATATATCTTATAAGATATAATTTATAAGATGATAAACTTACAAGCCAAAGATAGTAATTACAATGTCTAAATTATCTAATTAGAAAAATGTAATGAATAAGAGGATATGCAAACATGTATTTGTTAAGCATTCAAATATAATTTTATTTTAAAAGTTTAGCTTAGTTTTTCTTAGTCTCCTGCTGATTTTGCCCTAAGTCTGGTCCTGTTACCCCACTTAGTATCCGGGAATGCATTTAATCAAAAATTAATAGGGCTAACAGACAATCACAGCCCTTATAGAAACAAATATAATAATAGTAAACTTCAACTTTTAACAATGAACAGATAATCCAGACAGAGAACATTAGAAACGTCATCCTTAAACTGTACTCTTATATAAATGTACCCACCTAAAGACATTACTTCAAGAAATGGTCAAGAATGGAGCTCAGAAATGCACAGGTGTCTTCTGCTGATTGCATTCTACTTTAAGTATCTCATGAATACTGTAGATAAAAGTGAGAAGCAATCCCTAAAAATTTTTAAATGTGTCACTCTTATGCCTTTTCCTCTGTCTGTGTCTCTCTCTCATTTTCTTTTGCTTTTTTTAGAAAAGAATTTCAGTACGCTGTCTAGACTGTCTTCAAAGTTATAGGCCCAAGTGGATTTCTGCCTCATTCTTAAGGCTTAGGGCAAGATGTTCTACAGAAACTATTGGATACAATACCTATGTCTTGTAGGGTCTGATGTGAAGGCACCTCTTCTAGTATTTCCAGGTGGAATCCTTCTGTGACCTGCATCCAAACAGAAGTTCTAACAGAGAAGCAAAGAGAAGAGCAAGCCCTGATGGAGAGGGATGTGTCTAAGTTCCACACCAAATAATCAGGAGCCTCAAGAGGAAGGAAGCAACTTGTGCAAATTCCTGGGGCCCTTAATAATTGAGTACATGCCATTGATGGAGAAGCAGCCCACAATGCATCCAAAGCACACGGTGAGAGGACAGCTTGGATGCTGTTTATCAAAGAATGCAATTAAAATGGGCAAGATATAACTGAGTTGGGCTTGACTCATTCTTGTGAAGTACTAAACAATAAAGCACAGTGACCAGAGGCAGCATGGCTTTTCTCTTCATTCATGACACATCATTTTGCAAACTCGGTAGCTTAGAATCAATTCTGGCAGAAAGATTTAGAGAAAATCCTTGATATTAAATTTCCATAGTAAGAATGTGATAAATACCCACCTCATTTATCTCTACTGATTTACTGCTAAGATCAACTATTTAAAATAGAATAATAAATAATAAGCAACTATATAAGGGATGATTATAGAATAACCCAACCATATCAGAAAAGTCCCATAACTGAGTGAAAATGGTGATGAGAGAGCTCACATTCAGAGCAGTGTAACTTCACTACTGAAGTGCTGCTGAGAAGAGTCCTGAGCAAACATCTTATAAGTTTGCCTCCAGAATTCAAGAGGGTCTGAGTCAACCACTTAAGTTGACCCTTATACACAGTAAAGAATCGTGGTGAATAAGAGGTGCGTAGTTCTGCTGCCAGTCTAAGTTGCATTTCTGTGTGTGTAGCAAGGGTTGACACTAAAATAAAGATACAATTAGAATGCAGTACATATACAAAAGAGACACATAGTCATTCATGATCATTATTAAATGATAGGCACGGAATACACCTTTATGGCCTTTGCTTTTGTAAGACTGGCAATGTAGAGTAATACATTTGTGATCACTAGCACCACAGCAGGGCATGTGTTGTGTGAGGATCTTACACTGTCAATGGCTTTGCTAGGCTGGAAGGCTTTCCCACTGCAGTCTACATCCCGTGGGATCACAGCTGTGTATCCTTCTGTTATGGTTGGGAATGTCACCCTGTGGCCCGTATAACTCCATGTAGGAATCTGAAGCTAAGTCCCTGTTTCACATTCTATGCTTAGTATTAACTGGAATACAAAATGTGGACTTCCTGGTAAAGCCAGAGGGCAGGGAGGGGAAAGGAAAAAGATGCTGAGGCTGATGGACACACACACACACACACACACACACACACACACACACACACACACACACACACAGGCATAAAGAAACTCAACAGAAAAAGGGGTAAAGGGAGAAGGGAAGAAAAGGAATGTAATGGAGAGGATATGTTGGGGTTTTTAGTCCTCAGTCCCTCCCGACCTCCAGGAGGGATAGCGAGAACATGCCCCTACCAGGACAAACCGAGAAAGGAGAGGGCCGACTGACCGCCTGCACCCAGCCCTCCCTCACTGGAGGACAATCAGACTCCTCAGACTTGTCAAGGCAGGAACTCCTTTATTGAGGAAGTCCATTCAGCTAATATAGGGTACAGGAATCTATCAGCAGAAAGGTGGGTAGGACGGGCTAGGTACTCTCATTGAGGACCATTCATCTAACATAGGACCACACAAAGGTGGGCAGGGAAGGAGAGGTCATTGAGGAAGTAGGATACATGTGCTGTTCGAGAGGGCGGAAGGGTTCCATCCCAGAGATGGCCTTATAAACCACAGCCACCCCTTCCAACCTGGCTGCAGGCACCATCTCAGCCAGGTGCCTTCCCAAAACCCAGGAATGAGCACTGGACCACGAGTTAGGCCTCCTTTTGCAGCACAGAGTTCCATTTCCCTGATGTGGTGTGCCCCACAAGGATAAATTTCTTTAAAGCACATTATGTCCTTACATAAATTTAGCACAACAAAACTCCCTATGTATGGATGAATTGCACAATGTATTTACATGAACAAAATTTTTATCTGAAATTATAGAAACATGCTGTAAAATTATATCACTTCAAAAACTTTGAAATAGCTGCCATCTTTCCTCATGTTACTATATTTGTAATAAAAAATGTGTTTCTAAATTTTGGAAATGAAATGTAAAATATAAGCTGGAAAAATGTCATTAAATGTCTGTGATCTGGCTGAGTTCTGTGTCATCCCTGGAATTCCTTATACTTGGAGGCTGTGGTGAGATTCAAGGAGGACAAAATACTAGCAAAAGCCCCATCTCAAATGACAAAGTCTGGTTTAATAGGTTTTGTAGTTCATGCTTGTTATTGCAGCTGTGCAAAGAGGCTCAGGTAGGAATCTCTTGTTGTCAGAGTATACTTGTGCAAAGAGAGGAGATAAGCTATGTAAAATAACCTGAAGCTTAAAGAACCTGACGTTCAAGCTGTAGCACAGTTGGTATAAAAGCATTGATTTCAAAAGCCAGAACCATAAATAATCATAGTAACAATAATAGAAAGCAGTAATATTGCCATACCTGTGCAGATGTGCAGAGTCTGTGTACTTCCTGTGTAATACTTGGGAAAAGTCTGTGTATCTCTGCTTTCCAGGAGATTGGAAGATGCAGGCATGAAATAAGTGCTTTATAATATCACTTTTATAGATAAATTTTCTCACAGTAAGAAATTTCATTCAGAAATAAAATATGGCCAATGGTTAATTTTCTCCCCTATATAAATTGATGCTAATTACCAAACTGCTTCATAAAACTTTTCCTTTTCCTTTGTGTCAGGTAAAATCACTCTGGCAATTTCAGAAACAATGGGCTATAATATTCATTCCAAGTTGTACTGTTTTTATTTTGTGAGGAGTTCTTAAACTTTAGCCTATAATCTTTAAAAAGGATGTAAATCTGTGAATACCTTCAGTAGCCCTTATAATGAGTGGACAGGAATCTCCAGCCATCTTGTCATGGCAACATTTCCATTTGCTTGTGTCACACAAGGTTTGTGACATACAATACTTATACTATACAACATTTGCTCATGTGAACCATGACAAATATGACAAATGCACACTTTTGGATATTTGCAGTTGTATTTTTAATGGAAGCTACTGAACTGTTAGTGTTTAGAAGGAATTAAATGTCAGATTAAATCAGCAAAAGTGTTTAAAGCCATGAAATCAACCTTACTGGGCTCAACAGATAATTAATATTAGTGAGTCAGTTTCAATGAGAAAATTGTTGGGTGAAATTTACAACCACACATGCAATACAGTAGAAAATTGCATTTTTAATAATATGACCTTAAGAATGCAATTATTATTATTTGCTTCTTTTCTTTTAACTGTATGTTTTGTCTTTTCTTTGCTGGTACTGGAGATTGAACCCAGGATGTTGCACTGGCTAGGCAAACTCTTTGCCACTGAGCTACAACCCAGCCAAATTATTATTATTGTTATTGTTATTATTATTTTGTCAGTCATGGGGCTTGAACTCTGGACCTGGGTATGGTCCCTAAGTTCTTCAGCTCAAGGCTGCCGCCCTACCCCCACTTCAAATTATTATTATTGTAAATAAGTATTTCAAATTTGATAGATGCAAGTTGGTGAATTTATTTCATTAATCTAATTAAAAACATTATTCATTTTATTCTCAGAATCCAAACTAAGTCATACAATTAAGATTGACTTTGAAATCTATCATATTTTGTTTTTATTTTGCCTTTAAAAAAGTCTGTGGAATGGGTGCCTGTGGCTTACACCTGTAATCTTAGCTATTCTAGAGGCTTGAAATCAGAGGATCATGGAAAGCCAGTGAGACGCTGATCTCCAATTACACAAACAGAGAAAAGAAAAAAAAATCTAAAAATGCATCTAGGGCTCAAATTTTAGAACAGGAGCCTTGATCACAGAAGATGAAGGCCCTGAATTCATGCCTCTGTGTTCACACACACACACACACACACACACACACACACACACACACACACACACATCCACCCCATGCATGAAATGCATGGAATCATTTTTTTCCTGAGGCCAAAGTGAGTAAACATTTCATATAAATAATTGTGTCCCAGAGTGAAATCTCCATGCCTCCTCTTCACTCAGTACTGTTCTGAAATATTCCAGGGGTCAGGCTAAAGTCATTGTGTGTAATTGGTTGAGTGTAGTGTTGGACAGAAGGACTTGTTCAGTTGGATTTCTGTAGTTTTCTTAAACAGCTTACTCCCTTTTACCATGCTCTCCATGGGAAGCTTGGGCTTCTCGTTTGTCAGTGCTCTGATCATTCCTGGTAGGAGACCTATGTCCGTCTACTTGACTCTTCCCGGAACTGTTCCATTTCCTAAACTCTGAGAGAGATCATGGCTGTTTGTGCGCATTGACCATCTTAATTCTCATCATACAACAGGAAATGTCTATTTCCAATAACTTAAGGTATTTTCCATTTTTTTCTCCTTCCAAGTCTCATAAATGGCACCAAATGTCATCCCGGGTCTCTGCTCGCCATATTGACAGAACTTAAAGTTCAGTTTTAACAATCGCTGGTTGGGAAGATTTTACCAGACACCTTGTGTGGGAATTTCTTGTCCAGATTCTAAATTCCCTCTGTTTCTACCTCATTTCCCAGCTTCCTTTGTTTCTTATAGTAGTGAGAGCTCTGCACAGAAATCCTGCCTGTAACCCAACTCCTTTGGCTGTACCCCTCAGCCACAGCAGGCCTTGCATTGTGGGCTCTTCTGTGAGGATAAGCAAGACCTCCATCTGTCCCCATCTGCTCCCTCCTTCACTGAAGACAAACGTTAATAGGGTTCAGCAATGATAAGCTTAAAAGAAAATTCAAATCTCTTTTGAGCGAAGAAAAGATACCCTCATTAAATCTTCTACTTTAAATGAAAGTAATTGAAAATTCCAATTATCCTTCTATTTCTATCTGCTATTGTTTATTTCATTTTCTATTGTTACTTATACCTGCTGAGTCACATTTTGCATAAAAAATTACATGAACTCTGAAACATTCATATTCCTAAGTCTCTTTGCTGACAACATCCCAACATATTTAAGTATATTTCAGCAAAGAGCATGGAATATTCCACTCATAATTTTCTTTCTCAATGCTTTTGGTGTTAATCTAGAAAGAAATAATCTTCATCATGCTATCAAGACATGTTCTTATTTTTTGTTTGTTAGTTTTTATTGTTTCTTTTGTTGTTGTTATTGCCAGTTCTGGGGCTTGATCTCTGGGCCTGGGAGCTTCTCTTGGGAAAAGTCTGAAAGCACTCTACACTGGATGTGCTAGATCTAGATGTTTCTTAGTTTATTGGAGGTAAGAATCTCAGGGACTTTCTTGCCCTAGCTCTTTTTGAACCACGATCCTCAGATCTCAGACTGCTGGCTATCAAGGACTATGAGCATGACCCACTGGTGCCTGGCTTCTATCTTAAAAAAAACATTATGAATTATTATCTTTTTGTAGTTGTGTGAAATAGTTACCATTCAACACATCAGTTTATAAATAGAATGGGTCTTGATTGATGCCATTTTTTCACCATTCTCTCTTATCCCTCCCAACTTAACCCTTCCATATTGTTCTTAGTTTCACAGGATATACACAGAATATTCTGACTGCATTCTTCTCCCCTACATTTCTTCATTTGTCTACCTCCTACCTGGGACTCCCTCCTCCTATAAATATAGAGCTTTCAAGTCAGTTTCCTGGTATTCATTTCCTAGGATTGTGAGTTTTTCTGGAAAAAATATACCATTTTAATTCTCCTTTGCAAATACTGCACTTTAGTTAATATATTTGTGCAAATAGCCACAAGTATTTCTTTGAATATTCATAAATAAATTCTACCTCTGCATATTCTCATATGTGAAATACATGTCCTATGTCTCTCTCAGGTGTCATAAATTACTTCACTTAACATTATCCCTTTCCAGGTCCATCTATTTTTTTTTTTTGAGAATTATCTGTAATATTGGTTTGGTTGCTATGTAATATTGCAACTTTTCCTTGGAATGGAAGGTTTTTGTTGTTCCCTCAGTTATGAATGAGAGCTTAGCTGGGTACAGTATTCTTGGTTGGTAGTTCTTTGCCTTAAGGACATGACATATATCCTTCCAATCTCTTCTTGCTTGCATGGTCTCTGCTGAGAAATCTGGGGTTATTCTTATTGGTTTTCCTTTGTAGGTGATTGTTCTCTTTTCCCTTTCTGCTTTTAGGTTCCTTTCTTTGGTCTCTATTGATCTTGTATGGATTATAATGTGGCAGTAGGATGTCCTTTTTGGTCAGGTCTGTTTGGGGTTCTAAAAGTTTCTTGTATCTGAATGGGCCTGCCCTTCTGGATATGTGGGAAGTTCTCTGAGATGATTCCCTGAAGTGTATTTCCAATACCATTGACCTCTTTCTCCAGGCCCTCCTCAATACCAATTAGCCTTAAATTAGGCTTCCTAATTGTATCTTGGACCTCCTGAAGAATTCTCTCATATTTCCTAGATTTGGTTTGACTCATTTTCTGTTCTTTCTCTATAACAACTAAAAGTATCTTCAACGGCAGAAATTCTCTCTTCTGCATTGTCCTACCTGCTATCAAAACTTTCTACTTTATTCTTCATCTCCCTTGATTCTAATTACTCATTTCTGATACCTTGCAACTCTTGTTTTAGATCATGTACGGATTTCTTTAACTCCTTGATTTCCATTTGAGTGGTTAGCTCAGCAGCTTTTTCTCATTGGACATTTGTTGGAGTTCAGTCAGTTTTTGTTTGTGGATTCTATGAATTCATCCATTTTCTTTGAAAATTCTTTAATACAGCCTCCTTTATGGTTTCCTCTCATTCAAATATCACCTTGTTTATGGTTTCCTCTCATTTAGGTATGGCTGCCTCCTGTGTCTCTTTCCGTATTTTTTTAAACTTTTCATTAATCATGTTTATCAATTGCATTTGTATAGCACTTAGAGGACTCTCCTCTAGTTTGCTCCATTACCTATTTATATTGAGTGGAAAATGCTATTCCTTGATTTGACATTTTTCTTGAGTTTCTTGTTCTACCCATTTGAAAATGAGAGCAAGATTGATATTGCACAAGATTACAATTTTTAAGATATAACCAATCTAAAATTCTTTAGCTGGCCAGACAATAGATATTCACTATTTTAGTTTGGTATTATCACTCTCTCTTTCTTTTTTTTATATTTTTATTGTAATTAATAAAAGGGTTACATGATATTTCCCAGATAGAAGGTGCATTAATTCACATATATTGATACCCTTTCACATGTCTTGGTCCCCATTACCCTCCCCTCCACCCCCCGTCTTGGTTTTCCCCCCTTCCCTACCCAATTTCAAATAACCAAATACAAATAAATCCAATATATCAGATGACAAAGTGAGATACTGCAACAATATGAGATAACCAAGGAACAGCAAAAGAGATGAGAGATAACATAGTACATTAAGAACAACAATCCTTCATTATATGGCTTTTGTTTCTATATCCTAGAGGTCCTTTCAATTAGCTTCATATTATATGGCCTTATGTATCAATCTACTCTATTGCAGATCGCTGCTATGAGAGCCCAAGGTTTCTACTGATTATGACAAATGAGGGAAACCATTGAGCCCGAGTTCCTTTGAGTCTGGCTTACTTCACTTAATATGATTTTTTCTAAGACTTTCCATTTCCTAGCAAATGGGGCAATGTCATTCTTTCTGACGATGGCATAGAATTCCATTGTGTACAAATACCACAACTTGTTGATTCACTCATCAACTGAGGGACATCTAGGTTGGTTACATATTTTTGCTATGGTGAATAATGCTGCAATGAACATTGTTGTGGTAGTGAATTTAGTATGCCCTAGTTTCTGGATGGTTGGGTAAATGCCAAGTAGTGGAATTGCTGGGTCATAGGGGAGCTCTATGTTTAGCCTTTTGAGGCACTGCCATACTGCTTTCCATGTGGTTGAACGAGTTTGCACTCCCACCAACAGTGTAGTAGTGATCCATCCTGGCCACATCCCCTCCAGCATCTGTTATTCGTTTTCCAGATCCTGGCCATTCTAACTGGAGTGAAGTGGAATCTTAGAGTTGTTTTGATTTGCATTTCTTTTATGACCACAGATGTTGAGCATTTCTTAGTGTGTCTATAGGCCATTTTTGTTTCTTCTTCAGAGAAGACTCTTTAAGTCTTTGGCCCATCTTTTAATTTTGATGGTTGTTAGGAGGTTAGTTTTGGAGTGATTCAATTTTTTGAGCTGTTGATATGTTTTAGATATGAGGCCTTTGTCCGTTGTTTGGTTGGTGAAGATCTTCTCCCACTCTGTAGGCTTCCTAATTAATTTACTAGCTGTGTCCTTTGCCATACAAAAGCTCTGCAGTTTAATGTTGTCCCACTTATCCAGCCTTTCTCTTATTTGCTGTGATTCTTGGTCCTTATTAAGAAAGTTTCGACCTGTGCCAAGGAGGCCTAGTGTATCCCCTATTCCTTCTTGTATAGTTTTCAGTGTGTCAGCTTATACCTCAACGTCTTTTATCCATTTGGAGTTAATTCTAGTGCAGGGTGGCAAAGAAGGATCCAACTTTAGTTTTCTGCAGGTGCTTAACCAGTTCTGCCAGCACAACTTGTTGTAGAGGCTATCTTTCTTCCACTCTATTTTTTGGCTCACTTGTCAAAATTAGGTGGCTACAGGTCTGTGGTTTAATATCTGGGTCCTCAGTTCTATTCCATTGGTCTTCAGGCCTGTTCTTGTGCCAGTACCAAGCTGTTATGACAATTATAGCTCTGTAATAGAGTCTAAAGTTTGGAATTGAAATTCCTCCGGCACTGTTCTTTCTGCTAAGAAGTGGTTTTGCTATATGGGGTCTTTTATTATTCCATATGAAATTTTGGATTGCCTCTTCTATTTCTTTAAAGAATGCCATTGGGATATTGATGGGTATTGCATTGAATTTGTAGATAGCCCTTGGCAAGATTGTCATTTTCACAATGTTGATTCTTCCAATCCAGGAGCATGGGAGGTTTTTCCATTTCCTTAGTTCTGCTTGAATTTCCTTTTTTAGGGTTTTAAAGTTTTCATCAAAAAGGTCCTTTACATTCTTAGTTAAGCTAGTTCCTGGGTATTTTATTTTCTTTGAGGCTATTGCAAAAGGAGTTGCTTTCCTGATTATTGTCTCGTTCCTCTCACTGTTGGCGTAGAGGAAAGCGGTTGATTTTTGAGGATAAATTTTATGGCCTACTACCCTTCCAAAGTTTTGAATCAGCTCAAGGAGCTTGGGAGTAGAGTCATTAGGATTCTTTAAATACAGAATCATGCCATCTGCAAAGAGGGAAAGTTTACTTCCTCTTTCATTATTTGGATCCCCTTTATGCTTGCTTCTTGCTTTATTGCACTGGCTAGGAATTCTAATGCTATGTTAAAGAGCAGTGGAGAGAGTGGGCATCCTTGTCTCATTCCTGATTTTAAAGGGAATGGCTTTAGCTTTTCACCATTAAGTATAAGACTAGCAGTGGGTTTGTCATACACAGCCTTTATTATATTGAGGAATGTTCCATGGATTCCTAGTTTCTCCAGAGCTTTTAACATAAAGCGGTGTTGGATCTTGTCAAATGCCTTTTCCGCATCTATTGAGACAATCATGTGATTTTTGTCCTTGCTCCTGTTGATGTGTTGAATTATGTTAATTAATTGGCGTATGTTGAACCAGCTTTGCCTCCCTGTGATGAATGCTGTTTGATCATAGTGTATAATTTTTTGATAAGTTGTTGTAGACGGTTGGCCAGTATTTTGTTGAGAAGTTTTGCATCGATGTTCATCAAAGAAATAGGTCCATAGTTCTCTTTCTTTGATGAATCTCTGTCTGGTTTGGGGATGAGGGTTATACTGGCTTCATAGAATGAGTTTGGTAAAGAACCTTCATTTTTAATTTAGTTGAAGAGCTTGAGGAGTATTGGTGTGAGCTCTGCTTTGAAGACCTTATAGAATTCAGCTGTGAATCCATCTGGCCCTGGGCTTTTCTTAAGTGGAAGTTCTCTTATTGCCATTTCTATTTCAGAGCTTGAAATAGGCCTGTTTAGTTGGGTTAGTTCTTCTTGGTTCAGTGTGGGTATGACAATATTGGCTAGGAATTCATCCATTTCTTCTAGATTCTCAAATTTTTTGGTGTAAAGGTTTGAGAAGTATTCCCTCATGATATTCTGGATCTTGGTAATTTCTGTCATGATTTTACCATTTTTGTCTGCGATTTTCTGTATTTCGGTATGCTCTCTTCTTTTTTTGGGGGGGGAAGATTTGCTAAGGGTTTGTCAATTTTGTTAATTCTTTCAAAGAACCAACTCCTTGTTTTGTTCATGCTTTCTATAGTTTTTTTTTGGATTCCAAATCATTTAATTCTGTTTTGGTTTAATAATTTGCTTCCTTCTACTGGGATTAGGGTTGGTTTGTTGCTCTTTTTCCAGGAGCTTAAGGTGAGACATTAACTTATTGGTTTGCGATTTTTCCAACTTGTTGTATGCACTCAGCACAATAAATTTCCTCTGAGTACTGCCTTTGCTGTGTCCCAAAGGAGTTGGTATTTTGTGTGCTCATTATTGTTAAATTTCATAAACTGTTGGATTTCTGTTCTGATCTGTTCGATGACCCATTGTTGATTCAACAATGTGTTTTTCAGTCTCCATGAGTTACAGGGTCTTCATTGGTGGAGATGTGTGTTCAGTTCCAATTTGATGCCTTTGTGGTCTGAGAGTGTGCATGGAATAATTTCAGTGTTTCTGAATCTGACCAGGTTTTTTTTTTTGGCCTAAGATGTGGTCTATTTTGGAAAATGTTCCATGTGCTACTGAGAAAAACGTATATTGTGATGTTGCTGGGTGGAATATTCTGCAGATGTCTATTAGATCTAGTTGGTCTATATAGTTGTTCAGTTCTAAGTTTTCTGTGTTGAGTTTTTGCCTTGTTGATCTGTCCATAGGTGAGAGTGGTGTGTTAAAATCACCAACAATCACTGTGTTTCAATCTATGTTTGGTTTCAGTGAAAGTAAAGTTTGCTTGATGAAGTTCGGAGCTCCGGGATTGGGTGTGTAGATATTTAGATAGTAAAATAGAATAAGAGGGATCAGGGGAGGTACAAGAGGGTTAATGTAGGAGTGTAAGATTATTATAGTAATGAAGAAAGGGTATAGCGTAAGGTTAACTGACCTAAGTTGGTAAGTAGGTAGCGTATTTGAGTACAAAGTTTGGAAAGTATTAGATAAAACTTATGTGTTGTTGCACGACTAGCTCTCAGCCCCACCAGTGGTCTCAAGTGGGCTGTGGGATGGATCTGTGAACTTCAGTCTGAGCGCGCAGGGCAGGGAAGACGTTTTCCTGTGCTGCTTCCAGGGGTGGCCCCCAGCCAAGTGTCTGGGGTTTGAGAGTTTCCAGGGGCTCTCAGCAGGACCAGCAGGAGACCACTCTGTTCCCAGGGGCGGGGCCCAGCTGAGGACATGGGCTCCAAGGGCGGAGCCTCGCCTTTCTGATTCTCAGAAATCCAGCTTGGCTGCTGGTCAGCCCTTCAGATCCCTGCTGTGTTTCCACTGCTTTGTCAGAGAGTCTGTGACTGTGGGGGGCTGTCTCGGTGCTGCCTTGCTCAGGATTCCCAGCTGGAGGATGCCCTGCTCAAGATTTGAGGGGGACAGATGCTGGCTCCTATTTTCCCCCACACCCCACCGGCTGCTGTAAGGCAGGGACTCAGCGCCCTCCACTCTCCAGATCCAGTGTTCTGGGAGAGGAACCTGTTGGGTGGGTGGGAGCTGGAACAGCTCTGCCTCCCCTGGTTGGGGGCTGAGTCTTAGTGTAGCTCGCCTGTCAGTCTCCAGTCAGAGGGCTGGGCGTTGAGCCTGTTGGGTGGGTGGGAGTTGGGACAGCTCTGCCTCCCTTGGTGGGGTGCTGGATATTAGTGTAGCCAGCCTGTCATTCTCCAGTCAATGGCCTGAGGAAGGGGGCTGTTGAGGGAAGGGACAGGATTCTAAATTCCTTGCCCCTCTGCTCCTGCCAGTCTTTCTCGGGCGGGCTGGAGGGATCTGAGTTAAGTTCTGTTGCTTGGCACCAGCTCTGCTCTCCTAATGGGTTTGGGGACCCACCATGTTACTCACGCCTCTGTGTTCCATCTGTGGGTATTCCATGGTGGTGGGGAGTCTTTCACTCCCCTCGGGTCTCCTCCGCCACCTGTTTTCCGCATCTGGGTTCTGCTGCTTGCTGTTCTGGTTGCGCGTCTGGGTTCCGCTGCTTCTGCGGCTTGCTGGCCCAGTCCTATCCTGGTTTCTGCAGTGGTCGGGGCTGCCCAGCCCAGTGCCCTCTGCCGTGGCTTTTCGCGGCTCAGAGCTGGCGGGGAGGTGTCCTCGCATTCCAAATTCTTTGAGAAAGTTGGATGTGAGCTTTATCTTGATTTCTTTTCCGGTTTGAGTCCTTCTCCATTGCTTCTTGAGTTTGTTGTTGTGGATTTCTTAACGTAGTTGGCTCGTGGGACTACCTGGTTCTCTCTTTTTGTGAGAGAGAGCTAGGCAGCGTCCCTATTGTCTCGGTGCCATCTTCCGTCCTAGCACTCACTCTTTCTTTTTGTGACTTTACAGACTTCCGGCTAAGCTTCCTCTGGGAAATCCTTTTCCCTTTTGAATGATGGTGCTGCCAACATAACTTCTCAGGCTCCAGTTTGTTTGGCAGGGTCTTTGTCAGCAGTCAATATGGCATTGCTCTCAGCTGGTGAGGGAGATGATTCCTTTCCAATGCTGTTCAGCTAGCAAAAGTGGAAACTTCTCCTCAGAGATACTCACACATTGCTGGTTCTTCGGTTCCGTGAAGCTGGCAGGTCCGAGCCAAGGTCGGGTGATGGCTCTGGTCTAGCGCAGGCTCTGTCTGGCTTCGTCCAGAGCTGGCAGGTCCACATTGCCTAGAAGCACTGACTGCTCAGGTTCGGGAGAGAGACTTTGTCTCTGCGGCCCCTCTGAGCACTTGCATCCACTCCCGCTGTCTTGCCCCAGTTTCCTGCCTTTTCCTCTCAGACTGAGATCTCTGTGGTGGTAAAGCTTACTTAGGATAGAGCTTTGGGTATGAACTTTCCCCTATGATGCCAGAACTTCTATCTTGGTGAGAGCTCAGAAAGACTCACACTGAATCGCAGCCATCTTCCACAGATCCATCCATTTTTTTGCAAGTGATATATCATTCTTTCTCATGGATGAGTAAAACTCCATTATGGACCTATGCCACAAGTTCTTGATCCAAACATGAGAGATATTTATGCTGTTTCCATGTCTTGGCTATAGAGAAGAGTAGGCTGTCATTTTGATCTTGTCTTTTCTGATGCAGAAACTTCTTAGTATGATGGAATCCCATTCTCAATTCTGTCTTTTCCTTCAAAATATATGCAAAGTTTGCATGCATGCATGCATGCATGAGTGTGTGTGTGTGTGTGTGTGTGTGTGTGTGTGTGTGTGTCTATTCATTTATAAAGACAGGAGAAACAGAGAGACAAGTAATGACGGAGTAACACAGATAGATTGACAGATAGATAGATAGATAGATAGATAGATAGATAGATAGATAGTTAGATAGACAGACAGATAGATAGTTAGAAAGGTAGATAGATAGCTGGATAGATAGATAGGCAGACAGACAGATGGATAGACCCAGAAAGAGACACAGTAGTAAAGGAAGCAAAATTTACATTACTGTGAACGTGGATTCAGTGATGAATGATATGAATCCATATCTTTCCAGTTCACCAGAATAAATGTCAGGTTTACTCTACAGTCAGAATCCTTTGAGATTCTCTATACTCTTAACAAGCTTCTCTTACATAGTTAATGCTTAGACTATAAATGATTATAATAATTCAAAGATGAATCCATCTACCTTCATCTCCATCAACACTTTGACAATTTTTATCACTTGTGATTTATTTATCCATGTTTCATTTTGATCACAGTGTAAATTCTTGTTTTGCATTTGATTTTATAGAGATGACCAAATCATGTTTCCAAATTTAGAATACTTCTATAAACAATGTAACAATACTGTCCAGTACTGGCAAATTAATTTGCTAAACTTTCCACCTCTTTCTTTGACTTTTTTAGACCTCCTACACTGAGGCATAACGTGTGATCTTATTTGCCGAAGTAATTCAGCAAAACATTATTCTAGTGCCTACATGATGTTGAGTAATATTTCAGTTGACTTCAAATTACACCATTTCTGCTAACAGTATATTGTATTTTGGGATAAATACTGAGAAAGATTACATTTTCTAGACCAAATACAAATTGTGTTGTAATGTAAAAATCATTACTAATTTGAAAGGTAGGCAATTTTAAACATAATGCTTTGCAATGACACATGACTTCCAGTTAAATTGTCCTTGATTTGTATTTTAGAAGAGAATAGTTTGAGTATACTTCTCTTTTGTCAACTGTAGACATTTAATGAATATTGACATAATATTGCCAGCAGACAATTTGAAAGTAAGAAAAATTGTTCAGTATGATTACTTTACTTTTAGAAAGTTATCATGCCTTGTTTCATAATAATTTTAATATATAACAGATAAGACATTGAAATTAGAAAAAATAACTTGACATTTTGATGACTCATTAAAATACTTTTAGCTAGACTTATTAGCTTATATGAACTAAACTTCTCAGAAATGTCATACATATAGTGATATAATATTTAAGTTCCCTTCAAAGAACATAAATCAAGCTGGGCACTGGTAGATTGTGCCTATAATCCTAGCTACTCATGAGGCTGATATCTGAGGATCATGGTTTGAGGACAACCCAGGTAGGAAAGTCTATGAGATGCTCATTCTTATTAGCCACTTAAAAGCCTGAAGTGGAGCTGTGGATCAAATGGTAGAGTGTTCTAGGGCAGCACTGAGGCTCTGAATAGTGAAACGTGACCATTCACTGAGCCTAAGTCTTTGAAATAAATTTATGTATTTATACCCATATATATGCAAATGTATGTATGATAATATATATACACCATTTTACATGTGTACCAATTTATATCTATACACATATATTTGAATATGTATATATACACTCATCTATAAGTGCATATGCACACACATACACATTTCTATTTTATTTGGAGATATTATCAACTGGGTAAAATCTAACCTGAGTAATTCTTTTTATTAACAGTGATATTCAGAAGAATTATGTTGAAAATTAAGTTTAGAACTTGGGAAGGGGTGAGGGAGAGAAAATGGGGGGAAATATGGGAAGGAGTAACAACGTTGGAGAAATAATATACTCACTACCTTCCCCTAGCTTGAGTAATTCTTTTCATCCTTGAACTTTACATTTGATTCTTGCCATATGATTCTAATTGATGTACCTTAGTTTTTTCCATATATCTTTATTGTAATTAATAGAAGGGTCACATTACATTCGCCAGATGGAAGGTGCATTACTTCACATACATTGATACCCTTTCTCATGTCTTGGCTCCCATTTCCTCCCCCCCAAAATCAACTCTGAGGCAAGTTTTAAAATTTCCATATTAAAAAAATTTAGACATTCAAAAGGATTGTATACATCACTATAGTTCTATCTTGGGAGGCCCGGCATGCTTGCATTGTCCTGAGGACATGATAAGCACCAAGGGATCCTCTCTGTGCCCATAACAGGCAAGTGCGCCTGCTGCTACCCATGTGTTAGGAAGATTTGTCACCATATTTAATTTGTGTATTTCAACTCACTATCATTTCCTGTGAAATGACCAGTTGATGGTCGAGTCCCTCTGCCCAAACACTCTTTTCCAATAATTCCACATACATCAGCTTCTGGTGTCTCAATGACTCTACATGTAAAAATGCATTGTAGGGTAAAATTTTTTTTTCAATTATTTTCTTTATTGTAATTGTAGAGATGATGTACAGAGGGACTTCAATGAGTCAGGTAGTGAGTACATTTCCTTTTGTACAGTGTCTTCTGTTTTGTCATTATCTCCCAATCTCTCCCTCTTGCTCCACCCATGAACTATAGAGTTCATTTTCATCAGTTTCCAGTGAGCTCTGCTGCTGTACTTTTTCACCCTTTTTCCTCTAGTTCTCTACCCTGCCTCCTCTCCTCCTAAAGATTTACACTCAAATAAAACATACATAAATAAATTATTTTTAAGAGAATATGAATATTCAGAGTCAGTAGAAAATTATTTTAAATCCACAGCAGTTGTAGCAAGATCAAACTAATCTTAGCCTTCATTTTCATAGTATTCTGATCATTCTGTAATTATGAGTAATGTATGCTGAACACAACTACTTATAAAACATGTCAACTCATGGTGTGTGTATAATTCTTTCTTCCTGGTATAATTAAAATACCAGGAGGTCAAGTAAAGAAAGAAGAAAAATCATATATATGAAAATCTTATGGAATATTTAAATTGTAACAATATACATAAGGTTCTTTATCTGAAACTCGGGCATTTATAAACATGTGAACTGCCATGTAGTATTATCTATTATGATATAGTACATAATACTGGTAAGCAGCAATAACTCTTTGAGAACTAATGATATTCTGTTTTCACCACCACTGGATTCAAATCACTGATTTCACACAGGTATCATTATCGGATCATCAAGTCACATACCCATGGATCAGATTCTCACTCTGTGCCTTCCAATTTTCCAAGATAGTTTTGCGTCTACATGGTGTCCTCCCACCCACCATCTGTCAAGTTAAGTTTTCTCCCTACCACTTAAGAAAAACAATTTGTACAATTAAAAACAAAGTGTTCCATCCAAATTAGTGTGTTTGGACACATGGTGTTTGCTTGGAATTATGAGTATGAGATCATATATTACCCATATTTTAGGGCTGAACAAAATTCAAATTCAAAAGAAATTATTCGTACAAACACATAAATCAAATGTGCAAAATAATTAAAAGAATGAAAACATTCAGAAAATTGATCTAAATTATAATTACTGAGGGATTTATAATACTATTAAAAATTTTAAACATTCTTTTTGTCATTTAAATATTAGACTCTAAGGACATTGTCACAAGACTAGAACAGTGAGCTATCAAATAAATGAATCATCCTTGGGTGTTAAATCTTCTAATGAAGAGACTAATAAAAGTAGCAGATTCTTGTGTGACAAAAATTGGGAGAAAGTCTTTCCTCAGCATCAAGATTCAAGTTAGATAACAAAAACAGAACTCCTGCCCTTCCTTTTATAACAAAAATTAAAAATATATCACTGTGATACTAAACAGATAGTGAGAATCATGGCTACTTAGCAGGGGATCAAATGTTATAGAATTAGAAAAATTTAAATGATGTTCCATTAAAAAAGGTATTATAATCCTTAATTGGTGATGCTATTAAAGCTATCATATTTTGGATAGGTGTACTTCCAGAGACCACAGTAAAGAGAAAGGAAAAACCAAGGAGAGAATGGACAGGGAAAATTTCATAATAAATATAGACATTAGTCAATTGGCCTGTGCAGAATTCTTTAAGGATATAAGATGAGATGTTGATTGAAGAGTATTTCATATACTCAGAAATGGGGTAGGCCTTTGGACATAGGCTGTGTTTTACTTTTCTTAGTTGCTTAGAAGGAAGAAAACTGAAGGAGACTATTGATATTTAAAGAATGACAAATGATGCTACATCACAGAAAAAACAGGAAATAGTATCCTGAAAATGAAATCATTTTACCTATGTATAGCTGTTTAGATACGATCAAAACTTGGGTGCAACTACTGGTCTTGAATACATTTTCAAAAGCATTTTTAAGTGGTTTCTAGGGAGGACTTGTTGGAAAAATTCTTAGAATTTGTTTACCTTCTATTTAGGGCAAAGTGTTAAAGCTAGCTTAGTATCATATAAGACTTTAACTTCAGGATATCCAGGAGATTCTTACAGCTGACAAGTTTCCTGAGTTAAATATGATTTTTCATCACAGAGAGAAGCCCAGTTTTCTTTCTTTGTGATTTATTTTATATGGCAAGGTCATCTTCTTTTACAGAGCTTTATGTTTTCGACAGAAAATTGGTTTTATTACCAAAGTGAATATTATATATGTGATTGTCAATAAGTTAAGTGACATGGGACATTTAAGTCATCATTCATGTGCATATTTTAAAGGGAAGCTAGCAAAATATATTTGCAAATGATCTTTTTAAGCTTGAAAAATAGCTTTAAGTGACAACTTTTGGTGTTATAACTCTCCTTCTCTTCCACCCTTCTGCCATGAGACAATTTCCTTCTCATTAGCAAAATCATATAAATTTTTCCTATGTATAGTTCTTTTATTTCTCCCTCTGCTGGTCTTGAACTACAATCCTCTTTCCTCCAAAGAGCTGGGATTATAGTCTGAACTACGGCTCCCGGCCTGCTCTCCTGTTTTTTTTTTTTTTAAAGCTTCTTTCCTGATGTTCTGAAGCCCCCCCACCCTCTCTCTTTAGTGGGACAATCCTAAAGGTCCCAACCCTATGAGTAGTTGAAAGCTGTCTTGCTAACACAGTTAGCAAGTCAGGCACAGCTAACACAGTTCCTTACTCCCCAGATACCATTTTCCCCATCATGTCTGCACTCATTCAGGGAGAATATAAATGTTTTTCCCATTGCATCCCTTTATTTTTACCTTTTCTGTTAAAACTTTCTGTAAACCAGTCTCTCACATGAAACAAAACTTACATGGACTGAGGGAGGAAGGATGAACAAGTACAATCATTCTATCCAATGTACATTATATAACACTTGAACTTTTTAAAAATACATTAAAATTTTAAAATTTTTATTCGAATGGAAACATTTCTCTTCTGAATTTCTGTAAACTGATAGAGCACGCAATTTTAACTCTTAATTACCTCCTCAAAATAGAATTCTAATCTCTCTTTATCTTTATTTGTGTTTAAACATATCAGAATAGAATGTTTAATGAGTGAGTGAAAATACTATGGTTTTGTTTCTGTTAATGTTAAGATTTATTCAGTAACTTGTAATTGTGAATGCATGTTAAAATTGAGAAGCTAATAAGTGCACAATTGTAAGTTTGTAAAGCAGAGATTGTTTAAATAAGGAAAAGTCAAGTGTAATAAATTATTAGGTGTCCTTTAATATATTTAGAACCTCACATGTAAAATTATAATGGAATATTTGATGCTAGTTGCTAGTTCTCAGCACACTCAATGTAAAGAATATTGAGGCATTTTCAAAAGGCAGCACAATTTTTTGATTATATTCCCAAGCAAGTCTAATCACAACATAGATGCTAATTACAAAAATAAAAACACAAATTATATACTGTCTGTTGTAGAAAGCATTTTTATTCTATAAAGAAAATATCTTGTGCCCAAATTCCTGGAGAAACATCAGGAATTACACTATAGTGTGCAGATATTCTTAAAGGCTTTATATTTATTTTCATATATTATTCCAAGCCAATCCTTATTTATTAGCTTTTAACTTTAAAAAAACAATCACTAATTAATTGCACATATTATTTTGATCCCCTGTGAGAGTTCCATAAGTATATGCAAGCGCATTGATGATGAAATCTAATTTTTGTTTGAATCTCTGCTCTGAGTATAGCAATGTAATGCTGGGGGAAGTGATGGTTTCTTTAAACTGTTCATATATGTAGATGCTGAATACATTATGGCTTCAGTACATAATCTGAAACAGCTTTATATAAGGAAGAATGTCAAAATGATGGCAAAAAATCATAGGTGACTTTCAAGCTTCTATGCTCATAACATCAACACAGAATAATAGAATCGATGGTAGCTAATACTTTTCTTCTAATGTAACAAGAATATCCTTTGAAGGGAACAATCAGAAAACATGGTATGGACTTTGTGTACAATTTAGTTTTATCCTGTATAATGTGACTCTTAAAGATCAGTGCTTTCCTTTCATTCTCAAAACCTCTTCTCATTATCTGCACATTAGAACCTCGGGTGTGGATTCTTAGTGGGTAGAGATGAATACAGGCCTTCATCTAAATGTGACATTCTCTTTTTTTTGTGGGTCATGGGGCTTGAACTCGGCCTGGGCACTGTCCCTGAGTTCTTCAGCTCAAGGCTACCACCTTATCCCTGGGCTTAAGCTCTTTCCCTGAGCACTTCAGCTCAAGGCTACCACCCTACCCTTGAGACAAGCCCCACTTCCCATTTTCTAGAGGTTAATTGGAGATGAGTCTCAGGACCTTTTACGTCCAGGGGGCTGTCTTTGAAACTTGATCCTCAGATCTCAGCTTCCTGAGTAACTAGGATTATGGGCATGAGCCACTGGGCCCAGCCTAAAAGTCACATTCTATGACCCTATCACACCTTTCTTCTTATTTTCCTTTTTAAATATGTCACTCAGGTTTTATTCTCTTCAGATTCATTGGTCCAGGTGGTTAACTGTTCCTTGTGATGGGTTAGAGGACAGGATTGCAGGTCAGAACCCTGTGTAGAGAACACTGTCCTTAGGGATAGTTAGGACAAGCAAGTGACCATGGGAACAATGAGGTGAATGAAGTGACTGAAGAAACAATGTGAGCCAGTATCCTGTGCCTAGACATTTACATGTAACTCTGGGTCGTAAAAGAAAAACAATTATCCTGGGCCATGATAAATTACAAAGGTCTCAAGGAATTCATACACAGTGGAGGCCAGAGAAGGATATTCTTAGGAGGGGATCACAAAGGCACAATATTAATATGCCTTTGATCTTATAAAACAGTAGTTAAAGAAATGAGCTCCAGGAAATTGAAACAAGATTTGAAACAACAATTGAAACAATTGTTGCTGCTGTTTTTGTTTTTGTTTTCCTTTGGACTTGTTTGTCTGTCTTTTGGTGGGTAAGGGTGACCACAGAATGGTGGGACAAAGGGTAGAAAAATGCAGCAATGACACATGACACTATAGTGAAATCAACTATACAACTTATGGGACAGGATAGGATGTAGGATAGAAAAACTAAAAGAAAGGGAGGGCAGGGGTGACATTGTTCAAAAAAATGCAGTCTTAGGAGTTTGATCCTCTTTTTTAATTTTTTCTGAATTTTGTTTCTTTTTAAAAATTTATTCTATTGTCAGGGTGATGTATAGAGGGGTTACAGTTACACTCATGAGGTAGTGAGTATATTACTTCTTGAACATTGTTACCCCTTCCCGTGTTTTCTTCCCATTCCTTCACCCCCACTCCAAGTTGAAAGTTAATTTCCAATATATTTTCCTGTGACCTCCTGTACAACACCTTTGCAGTAACAATAAGTAAATTAAATATTATAATGCAAAATAAAAAGAAATTAAAAATTATTGCCATACACACACACACACACACACACACACACACACACAAAGAATATTCAGGAAGTATTCTCTCTCTCTCGAAAGAAGCAATCACTTCAGCATCTAGTTGATCTAGAAGCAAACCCTTACAGATAAAGACAAGGTCAGATCAAAGTTATTCCAAAAATCTCAGTGAACACAATGGTGCCAGCTGGAAAATTGAATGATTATCCAGTTGGAATTGTACAATGGATTATAAGCCAGAAAGATTATCCCTACCACTTCTTACATGCAATACCCACACTGGATGAATGACAAAATCTTCTATACAGCCAGGAAGAAAATAAGAGAAGCAGAAAGTTCAACATTCTCTCTGAGAATCCTGGGATTTAGTACAAGAAGCTTCAAAGTTATTCTTAACTTGTGTTATAACAAAACAGAACCACAGAACACCCCTAGACAATAATATTTCTCCTAGTAAAGAAAATTCAGAATATTTCTGAAAGGCATGTCTTTTTTCATATATTTTTTATTGTAATTAATAGAAGGGCTACATTATATTCACCAGATGGAAGGTGCAAAAGTTCACAAATATTGATACCCTTTCTCATGAAATGGTTCCAATTTCCCTCCCATCCTACCCCCATTTATCTTGATTTCCCCCCGTTCCCTATCCAATTTCAAATAACCAATTAAGCACATGTAAAATATATCACATAACAAGGTAAAATATTGTTAACAATATGAGATAACCAAGGGATGGCAAAAGTAATGAGAGATAACATAGTACATTAAGGACAACAGTCACTCATTATATGGCTTGTGTTTCCTTATCCTGGAGATCCTTACATTTAGTGTCATATTATTTGGCCTTATGTTTCTAGATTTTGTTCTATTATAAATCTCTGCTAGGAAAGCCCAAGGTTTCTACTGATTATGACAAATGAGGGAAACCATTGAGCCTATGTTCCTTTGAGTCTGGCTTACTTCACTTAATATGATTTTCTAAGTCTTTCCATTTCCTTACAAATGGGGTGATGTCATTCTTTCTGACAGCAGCATAGAACTCCACTGTGTATAAATACCACATCTTGTTGATCCACTCATCAACTGAGGGACATCTGGGTTGGTTCCATATCTTTGCTATGGAAAATAGTGCTGCAATGAACATTCTTGTGCTAGTGGATTTAGTATGTCCTTGTTTCTGGACAATTGGGTAAATGCCTAGTAGTGGAATTGCTGGGTCATAGGGGAGCTCTATGTTTAGTCATTTGAGGAACTGCCATACTGTTTTTCATAGTGGTTGAACGAATTTGTACTCCCACCAATAGTGTAGTAATAATCCCGCCTGGCCACATCCCCTCCAGCATCTGTTATTAGTTTTCTTGATCCTGGCCATTCTAACTGGAGTGAGGTAGAATCTTATAGTTGTTTTAATTTGCATTTCTTTTATGCCCAGAGATGTTGAACATTTCTTCATGTGTTTATAGGCCATTTTTGTTTCTTCTCAGAGAAGACTCTCTTTAAGTCTTTGGCCCATCTTTTAATGGGATGGTTGTTTCTTTGGAGATTAGTTTTGGAGTGATTCAATGTTTTGAGCTGTTGATACATTTTAGATATGAGGCCTTTGTCCATTGTATACTTGGTGAAGATCTTCCATTCTGTAGGCTTCCTAATTAATTTACTAGCTATGTCCTTTGCCAAACAAAAGCTCTGCAGTTTAATGCAGTCCCACTTATCCATCCCTGAAAGGTATGTCTATTGAATGTTCCTTGTATTCTCTCTGCCTCCTGAGCCTGATTCATGAGTTGGGAAGAATTTGTAGGGGATATTCAATAAAAATCACCCTATATAAAACCTTGCTATAGTTTGTAATAAAGTTATGCTCCTTTGTAAAGAATGAGGTTCACTGGCGGAAACTGGAAGAAAGATAACCACTGAAAGATGTTTTTCACAAGTCACTTTGTTGGAAGATTAGTCTTTGTTATTAACAAAAAGAAATATATAATACATTTCATTTAAAATTGAACTTTTGAAAACAAAAGCCATATAATGAGTGATTATTGTCCTTAATGTACTGTTATCTCTCATCTCTTTTGCTGTTCCTTGGTTATCTCATATTGCTACAGTATTTCACCTTATTATCTGATATATTGTATATATGTGTATTTGGTTATTTGAAATCAGATAGGGAAGGGGGGAAAAATGAGGGGTGGGGGAAGGGGGAGGGAATTGAGGACCAAGACATGAGAAAGGGTATCAATGTTTGTGAAGTAATGTACCTTCTGTCTGGTGAATATAATGTAACCCTTCTATTAAATACAATAAAAAAATATATGGAAAAAATGAACTTTTGATTATTTTTTTGTGCTGGTTCTGGGGGATGGAACTCAGTGTTTTATGTTCACATTTACCTTTTTCTGTCATGGCTGATGCTCTATCACTTGAGCCACACTTCCACTGCAGGCTTTTTCATGTTAATTGAAGATCAGAATGTCTTGGATTTATCTGCCCAGGCTTTTGCTGGTTAATTGAAGATCAGAATGACTTGGATATATATGCCCAGGTTGCCTTCCATACTAGATCCTCCGTAACGTCTGAAACAAAAAGATGAAAAATATCATTAATAATGATCAAAATGATGTATGCTCAATGTTATCAATTTTATGCTCAATACTATCTCTGCTAAAAGTTCAAATAGACTCATTTAATTCTGAAGAGTTTATATGGATATTTTTCAAGGTACTATATTTAGAAATTGAAGACCATTCAGATACAAAATTTAACAGAAGTATTATTTTTACTATTGTGGAAAAGGTATTTAATAATTTTATTTTCTATGGATAGAAAAAAATATTTGGGATTCATTTTCCCATAGGAAACATTTATTAGCCCAATAAGTAGAAAATATATATCTCTGATTTTGTTGATCAAAAATGTGTCTGATTATCTGTTTGAAGGAAGCAGATATATTTTGTGTGGAAATAATTCAAAGGTAATGGAAATCATTGCTTTCAATGCCATTCAAAATTCTTTTATCTACAAATACAAAATTATGTTTATTCTGCATTAAAACCAATCATGTTACATTGTGAAAATTTTCTTGTGATATTCTGGAAAGTTATAAATTTGAAGGGTAGAGCTAAGTGAATAAGATGAAACTAAATATAATAGGAATATTTGATTGAATAAATACTATTCCAAATACTGAAACCAATGTTTTTATTAATTACATACTATTTGTCTTAGTATAGTACATTATGCATTCAAATTTTCCTTTAGCTGTAAAAACTCAAAGCCTATAGTGTATAATTTATCCAGAGTCAAATTTCTATTGTCACTGTGTATGATTTACATCCATATTTATAAGACTCACAACCTATGCTTCAAACTTTACATTATGCCATTTCAGATGTGTAGGTCTGATGTATCTTAGGAATAAATGTGGAGATATAAATTTTGTGTGAAGCCAAAGGCCTAGAAAACTGGCCTCCAGTGTGTCTCTTCCAAGAAACAGACGTTTATATTTAATAACCTGCACCAAGTAGGTCACTGGGTCATTAATCACTATTACTCTGCAGTTCTTCCCCCGTGGCAGTGGTTAATGGTGATTTTGGAAAACTTATGTCAGTATACTAGGAAAGACCTATACTCTAGCTAATATTGCAAAAATAAATCTACCAATCAACTCAGGTCTTGCCAACATGTTGAACGTTGACCTAGTCCATCTACGAAGACTCTAAACAAACAAGGATTCATAAATACACAACTAGAACTACTATAACATAGCCTGCTTGGTTAAACACCAGAGAACCAAACATTTCCTCCACCCTTTAATTATAGGAGCAGGCAGCCTGCAATTTACAGAGCCTTCTTTAGAAATCAATGGACAATTTGGTACTTAAAGAGCTATGCATCCCACAAGATAATAAACCATCATGATTTTCAGTAATACAACAAGCCTGGTGTATTTGCACAGACATAATGAGAAAATGACAGCTGAAGAACCCAAGAAAAGAAATTAAGACTTGACGAAAACACAGGCTACATTCAACTAATTAAGGTTTTTCACCAATTCCTTGTTAACTAGACATTAAAGAACAAACCCATTTCGTATTATCTGTACTTAGGGAAATCAAGTACTTGATGAGCTAAAGCAGTATATTCGTTTGATAAAGAAAGGAGTTACCTATTCATACTTCACTAAATCATTTTTTAACCATTTTTAATGCAGCCCCCCGTAGGCTTACTATGGTAACATATGGATCATTTTATTGGTGGTTGCTATGTATTGCTGTAATGATTTCCTGTTATTTTGCTCTGTCTTGGTATCTCCTGTGATGTCTGAATGAATTGAAGGGATGCTTAACTACCATGTCTTCATAAACCTTCTGTTTCCAATCTCCTCCCACGTTTTCTCTTAACTATTAGCCTTAAGTAATTCCACTGATGGCCACTTTCCCGTGGGTGGGACAGACCATGGCACAGATCGTGGCCCCTTTCTCACTCACTCCACTGCCCTTCCATCCTATGTGAACTACACAGAGATGCCACAGCCTTTCACCCAGGAACCATGTGGTCGCATGGAACTTGTACCTGTTTGCTGCTTTAAAGGTCCAGTTCGAACTCCCCTCTTGGAAGCGAGCCTCAAAAAGGCTCTGGAACCCCAGTGAATCCTGCCTCTATTTCCTGTCTTGTCTCTGTCCTTGTGGTTGAGTGCATTGTTTCTGCAGCCTTCTTGACCTGTGTTCTCCTTCCTCATCTCTCTTAACCGATGAGTAACAAAGGGCTTCCTGCACTCCGTCCATGGTAGCTAGAATTGTTTCTTCCTCTCTAGCTCATATCACTAAATTTCCTGCTGTGATGTTATGCCCATTCAAGTTTCTCTGGCATAGGAACACCTGAACATAAGATGGATCCAGGTCAGAGACAGGAACCACAGTTCTAGTTGTATAAATGGGTTTCATGTGAGATGCCTGGTGATAGGCAAAGGCATCAACTGTAATAAAGATGTCCCGTGAATTGCTCATTGTAAATGTTCACAAAAGCATGCCACGGCAGCCAGATAGGGAAGAGGTACAGTGGCATTAGTTTTGCAGCAAAATCTTAAGACTAAAATTAAATAAGAACACAAGATCAGGACCTATAATCAAGGCACAGGAAGAAGTATTCATGCTGAGGAGACAGTTCTATTAATAGAAACAATTGCTTAATTACTTTAAGGTGAGAAGTGCAAAGAGGAAGTCAGGAGCTCCTGGCTCACATCTGTAATTCTAGCGAACAGGTAGCTGAGATCTGAGGAATGTGGTTGGAAGCCAGACCTGGCAGGAAGGTAAGTGAGACTCTTTTCTTCTATTGAACTGTGGCTCAAGTGGTAGAGTGCTAGCTTCTAGTAAAACCACTCAAAGACAGAAGCCAGGCCCTGACTTCAAGCAGCAGAACAGGCACAAAACAAATTCTGAATGTTGTAAAGACCACAAATTGTGTCTCTAGAATGACTGACACTTTGTCTACAATGATAACATATTCAATGATTGACTGTCTTCATACACCTAGCACTAGTTATGTAGCTTACCTTTTAATCATCAATGTAATTTATAGTAAATGATGAGAAATTCCTTTTTATTTTCTAAAAGAATCAAAAAGCTGTTTCCCTCTAATCTCCCATGCTCACATTAAGCAAAAGAAACTTACATTCTGGGCCCCGGCATGTAGCCTAGTGGTACAGTGCTTGCCTAACCTGCACCAAGCCTGGGTTCAATTCCTTGGTACCACATACACAGAAAAAGTTGGAAGTGAAGCTGCTCAAGTTGCAGAGTGCTACCTTTGAGCAATCAATGTCCAAGGATAGTGCCCAGGCCCTGAGTTTAAGCCCGAGGTGTAGCAAAAGAAAAGAAAAGAAAAGAAAAAATTACATTCTTAAACTTTCTGCCTTTCTAAGGTTAACATTACATATATATATAAATACTATGAACAGAAATAATGTTGTTATAGTTGATTACTGAAATAAAAGCAGTTATGTTGCTACAATTGAAGATTGCTAAACTCATATATTTACTACCATGGCAGAATAAACATAACATTTTAGTGCATCTATAAAACAATTTTTGTTGTTCACATTTATGAAACCTGAAATAAGTAATACAATTTTATCAAGAGTGACATCAGATGTTAGACATGAAAACCTGTTATAAAATGCAGAAAACTGCATTCACTTGAAAGAATTTACAAAACTCAGTGATTTATGCTTTGGGCTCATTATTATACCCCAACAATTGCTTTTCATTATTTTGTTTATTTAAACATCTGTTAGGTTTTACATTTTTAATATAAAAATAATATTTCCTTGTGTTCTTTCTTCATATATATATATAATGAACTTTGACCAGAATCCCATCCCTCCTCCTCCTTCTCCTCTCTCTCTCTCTCTCTCTCTCTCTCTCTCTCTCTCTCTCTCTCTCTCTCTCTCTCTCTCTCTCTCTCTTTTTCTTCTCCCTGCCTTCTTTTCTCCCCACATCATGTTCATGACTGTTTGTATTTTCCAGGATCTCATTACTTTCTTGCCCTTGCCTTCTTCAGGACAGTGCAAACATACTTGGCTTGCTATTGTTTTCTTGTTGTTTCGATGGTCATGAGTCTATGCACACATTTGAACAGGTCTTCTGTCAAGTGACTTATGCCCTGTTATGCTCTGATTTGGGCTCTCTATCCAGTTTCTACTTTGAAATGCTAGATGTGATGATATTTGTCAGTGTGGCCACAGAGAAGGAATAAAGGTTAGAAGAAATTCTTGGGAGCATTGTCCCAAGGTGTTATCAAAAATAAACGATGCAGTATCTATCCCTCCCTTCCTCCCTTCCTCACAAGTCCCCGCAATCCCACCAGCAAAGAAGGAACTGACAAGAAAACTTACATCCAGAAGCAAACATGCTGGCATCCTGATCTCAACCTCCTAGCCATTAGCATGGTAAAATCCTATTTGTGGTGTAAATCATTCAGTGTGTGGAATATGTCATAATTATCCTTAGTCAATTTAGTTCTGTGTCAATAGCAAACTTGTTGGCAGGGAAGGGGAGTGGGGGAAGGGATATCAGGGGAAAATGAATTCCAAAAAGAATGTACTCATTTTCTTACTTATGTAAAAGGAACCCATCTGTACACCACCTAAAACTAAAAAAAGAAGAGAGAGAGAAAGAGAGAGAGAGAGAGAGAGAGAGACAGAGAGAGAGAGGGAGAGAGAGAGAGAGAGAGAGAGAGAGAGAGGGAGAGAGGGAGAGAAAGGGAGAGAGGGAGAGGAAGAGAGAGAGAGAGAGAGAGAGAGAGAGAGAGAGAGAGAGAGAGAGAGAGAGAGAGAGAGAGAGAGAGAGAGAGAGAGAGAGATAGCAGAGTAGTGATACATTGGTTTCTGCTATGGAAGCCAGGAATCCCTAGATCAGCACGCTAGTTGATGCAGTTTCTGGTAGTGGCACCTAACTCACCCCTACAATGATTCCTCCCTGAGGATTACATCCTCCTGAAAAAGGAAACCTTGTGTTGGAGGAGAGAGGGTGAAGGTGGAGGATGAGAAGGAGGAGGAGAGGATGGGGAGGATGGAGGAAGCAAAGAGAGGGGAGGAAAGGAATGACAGAGGAGAAGAAAGGAAAGAGAGACATTGATTTCTGAGATAGTGTCATTAGTTCATTTAGGTAAGACCCATAGACATCTCTCTTCATGCTCCATAGCTACACTAACACTACCAATTTTCAACACATGAACTTCAGATGAGACATTCAGACCTCAACAAGACAAGAAGAATGTAGCCATAAACATTGTTAGATTTGCCTGTCAGCATTCAATACAAATGCAAATTGCACAATTTCAGGACTGAGACCCGTGTTTGTCAAATTCCTTAATTGAACCATTCTCTATTACTTTGTTTTAAATCACGCTAGGCCTGAGAATCAATAGTGTAAGAGAATGTAAAACTCACACACCTTCTGTTCCCGGGACTTGACAATTACCTCTTGTGTGTCCCCAGCTATGACCCCGCGAGGTGAGCTACAAAGAAGAGGTAATTCCATTTCCAAGGATGTTAACTATATACAGGGTGTTAAATATATGCAATTTAACACTATCTTCCCCTCATTTTTCACAGGGTAATCCATTTGCAAACCTTTTAGCCTTTTCCCTTTTCAGAACCCAGAACAATTAAGCCACATCTTAGTGTGAACAAATTAGTTTTGACACCTTGAGACATTTAATTATGTGCAACAGTGAGTCAGGTGAAGGAGAGAGAGGCTGGAAGGGTTTCTCAAGTTCCAGGAAGATATGCTGGGAGTTTTATTTTAGGATATGTTAGCTCTGTAAATCCAACTACAATCCATACTACAATTACATAAATAAGGTTGTTGATTTGTAGAGCATGAACATACTGCAATCTGAATGGATGATAAACCTCAGAGGTTAGTCACAATATAATGCACCTGCTAAGTAGCAGTGTTTCTTAATGGTACAGGGTTAGGTGTGTACTTTTCATTTATAGCCATTCTTTAAGAGTTGAGGAAATTGAGAAAATTTACCAAGATCACTTACACAGTCACAATTAGGTTCAGAGAACAAATCTAGAGCCAAGATTTTGTTTGACCAATATTACCTAACATAATGTATTAATAAAATATCATTTAACATCACTAATAATGTCAAGAGAGACATGCAAAGAATACTATTGGTTAATAACATTTAATGAGGAAATTATTTTGTAGAAAATATCTTTTGGCAGTTAGAAAACACTGTATTTCATTAAAATATACTGATAATTTATCATTATTCTTATGTAGAACAAGATGAGGTTTGTTTCTCTTTGAATTATTGAAAGTCAAGGTTCTATTGATGTAATCTTCTTTTTAATTATTTGAAAATTTCTACCTTTGCAATTACTTGTAGGAAAATTTTGTTTCTCTTCAGTGGGAACTGAGGGAAAATTTTACATTGAACAGGCAGAGTAAACAGTTAATGCACAAACACAATAATTAGTATCAAATTTGTCAGAAAAATAATTGTCATTCGTAAACTACTTTTCTTGAAACATCTAAAAGTAATTTGAAGAAATTACTTAATTAGCTTCTCAGCAGCTCCCCAAGTAGCAATGTACTTTATAGTAATTGCATTAATAAAAAGTATTAACAGATAATCTATTCCCATTTTACCTGGGTAGAGGAATTTGGTGTCCAGCCAGTAATGCACCTGGTAAACAGGGTCACCCCTTCTTTTTTGTGTGCCATGGAGAAGCATTAACCAAAGTTATAATTTGCTTACACACTTTTCCCTTTTCTAGCTTATTTTTCCTGCTGAATTTCCTTCTAAATTTTCACTTTCCTTGGCTCTCTCTCTCTCTCAAACAAAATATTAAGGACAGAGTAGGATAGAATTATTTTTCTTTTCTTGTATATCAAAGGTATCCAGTGTGTTTAGAAACCTTTATTCTTTTGAATAACAAAATATAAGAAAAAAAAGCAGTGCAATGGAGCTTAAGGTTTTAGCTAATTATCCAACTAACATTAATTTTACAGTGTATGTAACTAATTTTATGCAATATTTTACAGTTTTATTAATTTATTTGGGATGCTCAATCAGAAAGAAGTCCGACAAAGAGAGAGGATAATGATCTGGAATGAAAATCAAAACCGCCGTAACTTCTGCTTGCTCTGGTGAGTTTCCCCATTCACAGAGCTGATTTCCAGAACCTGAGTCAACGCTGGGATGGGATAAAGCTTAGCTCTCCCTACCTACCCACTGTATCACTTTTCTCCTAAAACACTATTTTCTTCTGTAGACAGTTCAAAATATGTCCAGTGGAAAATGAATGGTCTTCTGATTTCAATGATAACTTTGTGAAGAGATATTATTTATTATAAGGGGCTTCAATTTATCCTCATCAGTTAATTTTTATTCTAAACAGTACATGTTTTCTCATTTTGAAGTACTCCAACTCTAAGAACAATAGCGATAATTATTATAAAGCTAATACCAAAGAAAAACTATTCTTTTTTTATTTTGAAAAAAATGCCATTTGTTTTCTGAATCAAAAACAAGCGTATCAGGATTAAATTTTGAAAGATTAGCTTTCCATTGATCTTTCTTGATACAATTTTCAGAACTGTGCAGTTAGCATCCATACCACATTTTCTTTTTTTTTATTTTAATGTATAGAGGGGTTAAAGTTATATTCACCAGGTAGTAGTCACATTACTTCTCACACATTTATACCCCTTCTCATGTTTTTGTCCCCATTTCCCTCCCCCACTCCCTTCCAATCATCTTGTTTTTCCCCCTTCCCCACATTTTCTAAGAACTCCACAGCATTGGGGATTCTAGTTTTAAAAAGTGTCTATTACTTAGCTAGCAATTAAATAGAAAGTCCACAGAGTGGGAGAAGATCTTCACTAACCACACAACAGACAAAGGCCTCATATCTAAAATATACCTACATTTCAAAAAATTGAACACCTCCAAGAAAATCTTCAAAGAAACAACCATTCCATTAAAAGATGGGCCAAAGACTTAAAGAGAGACTTCTCTGAAGAAGAAATAAAAATGACCTATAGACAGATGAAGAAATACTCGATATCTCTGGCCATAAAAGAAATGCAGATCAAAACAACTTTGAGATTCCTCCTCACTTCAGTTAGAATTGCCATGATCAAGAAATCCAATAACAACAGATGCTGGTAGGGATGTGGTCAGGAGGGATCACTAGTACACTGCGATTCCTCAAAAGACTAAACATAGAGCTCTCTTATGACCCAGCAATCCTACTACTTGGTACTTACCCAGTGGTCCAGAAATAAGGACATATTAAAGCCACTAGCACAACGATGTTCACTGAAGCACTACTTACCATAGCAAAGATATGGAACAAACCCAGATGCCCCTCAGTAGATGATTGGATCAACAACAGACGATATTTATACACAATGGAATTCTATGCTGCCATCAGAAAGAATGACATCGTGTCATTTGTAAGGAAATGGTAAGACTTAGAAAAGAATCATATTAAGTGAAGTAATCCAGACCCAAAGGAACATAAGCTCAATGGTTTCCATCATTTACAATAATTTGTACAAACCTAGGACTCTGCTAGTAGAGGATTACAATAGCTCGAACCCTGGATACATAAAGCTATATAGGAAGAGGCCAAATTAATGGACCTCAAGAACATGGAAACAAGAGAATTATGAGTGACTGTTGTTCTTAATGTACTACCTTGTTTTTCCTCTTCTCTTGTGTTGCCCCTTGATTAATCTCATATTGTTACAGTATCTGACTTTGTTACGTAACATTTTATCTATATGTTTACTTGTTTATTTGAAACAGGAGGGGAAAAACATTAGGGGAGGGATTTGGGGAGGGAAGTCGGAAGAAAAACATGAGAAGGGGTATCAGTGTGTGAGAAACAATGAATCTTCTATCTGGCGAATATAACTGTAACCCCTCCATACATTAAAATAAAACTTAAAAATAAAAGAAAAGAAAAAGAAAAACATGTCAATTAGCATCCAAATGTGTTTCATATATGAAAAAATAATGAAAAACTGTATCTCATTAAATACAAAATATTGATTCCAAGTAAACTTTTCCTTCATTTCAGAATATTCTTTAACTTATTCTTTTATTGTTTTGTTTTGTTTTTTGTTTGTTTGTTTTTGCCAGTCCTGGGCTTGAGCTCAGGGCCTGAGCACTGTCCTTGAACTTTCTCAAGGCTAGAGCTCTACCACTTGAGCTTCAGCACCACTTCTGACTTTTTTCTATGTATGTGGTACCGAGGATTTGAACCTGGGTCTTTTCATACTAGGCAAACACACTACCACGAGGCCAAAACTCCTGGCCCCTCTTTAACTCTATTCTTAATTTTTAAACATCTCCTTATTTACTTCCCTAAGGTCTTATTTAAGCAAAAACAAATACATATTATTTTAAAAGTTTAGCTATTCTTTTTAAAGAAAATGAGAGTGTCATGAATAACTGTGTTTGTCTATATGTATTTAAGAATCAGAAATAACTGCTGCTGATGCAATTTAAGTTCTTAATCAAATGTAAATGTCTTCCACTGAATACTGATGCATGAGTAATCAATTATAGATCCTTCAGAAGAGCTAATCAATCCTAGTACAGTAATAAAAATATACATATTTTGTAGGTTACATATATATTTGTAAAATTTAATATAACACGTAACCTCAATTTAAAGACTGAGCTGAGCTAATTGCAAGATTCAACATCATTTTTTAAAAACAGATTTCTGATAAGAATTATTCTAGGATTTGGGGAACTTCAGTCACAAGTTCTAGAAAATCATAACACACTGCGGACAAATGGCTGGAAGTGATTGGTTAGTTCAAAGGGTTGACATATTATGAATTGACTGGCTTGTGCTAGGCCATATGTGCAGTTTCTGCTTAGGGGATAATGTGTCGTACTGTATGGCAGCTGCAAGGCAGCTGGTCAGGATATCACTATGGTTATCTTATCCTGGAGCCTTTAATCACTGGGGGTGGCTTTTACATTCAGTACAATTCCTGTTTACAATATGTTTTGAACTTATTAATCTGTACATTTAGAGATTTATTATTTGTTTCTGAATGTTTAAAATAGCACTGACCCAAACTTTCCTTTTTACCATAATCATCCAAACTTTGAAATAATTTGTGAATTTCCATTACATACAAGGTAAATGTAGCTTGGCAACATGTCATTTTCTACAAATAGTAAAATAAATTCATTGTCATTTGTATTGAACATTTTGCCTGATTTGTATACTTATGAAAGTCTTAGCATTGCCTCTTTTCATCTATTTTTTCTCTATTTTAGTCTATGCCAACAGAAAACAAGTATTACTAATTCCTTGGTTTAATAATCATTCATGTTTCCATAATCTGTCAATGTATCATGGTATTTCATTAAGATAAATTTCCAAAGGAATAAGAAAAGTCACTTTGCAATTCAATCTTTCATGATTACTCTCACTTTCGAGATGAAAAAAGTGAGACAAAAGTCTCTGTGCCTGGTGGTTTCTAAAAAGTGGTGGCTTCATGTTCCAGAGAGTGTTTAGTAATGCAAGGAAATAACAATGACAAGAGCAAAAAAAACCCCAAAAACTAGAAATACTGTTAATATTATAGTTTAATTTCCTTACCTGAAGAGAAATAAACTGTTTCCATTATTTTTTCACTTCCTTCAAATATTTAGACTTCACGAAAAAGCAACTTTTATATAATTACATTGTTTCCCAATTTATAGTTATCCAATCTTATTCCAATAAGTTTTAGAATAAATTTCCAGTAACTTTGCTTTCCTTTTTTTCTGGTAGGAAATACTTTCCTTTTTTTCTGGTAGGAAATAGCAAGAATAGCACAAATCTACCCATCTTTCATTTTTATAGCATAAAAAACTAAATACTAACAATTATTACCTTAGTAAATAACTGGATCTAATGTATATTTCAGCACGGTTTCTCCACCAAGAAACCATAGAAGATCCTTTCAATAATATACTGAAATACCCAAATAAGAACTCACATTTAATATAGTTCAAAGAGAAAAGCCTGATACATATGTAAATGAGATATAAAAATATGTCATTACACATTCGGGAACTTCTTGACATCTATTACCTACATATCACATTTCACCAGTTCATTGTTTTCATATTATGTTGTTCAACAATTCCATGTTATTTGCTTTCTGATATACAGCATATCTTTGTTATTAGTAAGCAATTTTATTTTCCCAATTCTCTTTATCAAGATACCATAACAATTTATAATAAATTTAAAGTTTTTTGAAGTATGCTTAATTTCTGGGCTGAGTTTGGCCTAGTGGTAGAGTGCTTGCCTAGCATGCACAAAGACCCAAGTTCGATTCCTCTCGGTACCACATACATAGAAAAAAAACTGGAAGTGGTGCTGTGGCTGAAGTGGTAGAGCTCTAGGCCTTGAAAAAGCCCAAGGACAGTGCTTAGGCCCTGAGTTCAAGCTCCAAAACTGGCAAAAAAAAGTATGCTTAATTTTTCCCTAGATAGGTTTATGCACTAATAAAAACTTGTAGCTCTTGGAAGACTGAACTATTAGCAACTGGATGAGCATTCATCTAAATATTGGATTGAAAAACATATATGGAAACTCAGGAATTGTTATCTTTAGGTTAGACCTGAAATCACTAAGGTTCAGAGAGATTATAATTCTTCTATATTCAGATAAATACTAATTTGAGCTCTTTAAAGAAAATCCCATAAACGAGGACATTAATAGATTATAAAACATTATTTTTATAAATTTGGATATTTTTAAGTCCAAGATCAAGATACAAGAAGATTAGATTACTATTAATTATGGTTTCCAGCTTTGTCGAGGAGTCTTGGAGAAATCTGAGCTTGATGGAAAAGGTAAGGAACTCCCTTGGGTGCATTTTGTGAATAACAACACTCTCATTCTTTCTTCAAGTTCTTTTACTACAAGCTCCACACCTAGAACAATCTCTTAGGGGTTCCGAACCTCTTAGCAGATGGTACATGTAAAATATTCATAATATAAAGGATTGAAGGACATAGGTGAGTTTGAAACTATAAACTACACATACGTCTTGCTTCATATTATATTTTAACACATAATTGATTTTAATCAAGCAAATTTTGACTTGAGGACTTTATTAACCACAAATGAAGATTTCAGGATTTTACTGTTAAAAATTCATATCTAAATTTGTAGGCATTTTTTATATTAGAATTACAGAAAAATATTTTTATTTTCAACATTAATCATTGTGTTACCTGTGATGATTTTATGTCATATAAAACTATTATGTGAATGAGGTGGATTAGAACAACATAGTTTTAAGAGGACTAACTAATAATCTTTACCTTTTTTGACAAAAATATAATTTGGTAGCTTTTAAGATGAAACTCCATCTACCTTACTTGCTTCTAATGATATTTCCTTGTTTAGTAATGAAAAATATTGAGGAAATTCAAAAAAATGTCATATCATTATTATGAAGAGTATTCGCACTACTTTCATAAAGTGCTAAGGATTTTGTTTATAGATTATATAAAGCAAAATCCTCTGTAGTCATTTTCTACTTATTAACTAAAAAATGGCATGGTAAAAATCATTTCTTAAGAGGGTATTTTCTAGTCAAAATGATGCACAATTTTTTCCTTTCTTCAGACTTGGGTATTCTTCAAAGCTCACTGGGAGCACAAGCTTTCTTTGAAAGAAAGTAGACTTTCACAAAGGTGATATGTGTATTCCATACTGAGTTAAAGCCTTCCACTCATTCAGAATACTCAACATGAGAAGGACTTTGTCAGTTGCACAAGGTCGCTGGTGGATTCTTAGGTTGCACATGGATCTGACTGAGCTACTTTAGTTCTTCTATTTCAAGCCATCAAAGATTTGAAAATGGAAAGGTGGCAGAATGGAGATTCTTCATTCTTGGTTTTTCATTGTAATGATGCCACTGAGTTATAATAGAAAATAAATTGCTGACAAAGTTAAGACATAAATCTTAGGGGAAAAAAAGCCTAGACATAAAAAAGGAAAGCAGAAGCGAGGGATAGCGGCTCATGCCTGTAATCCTAGCTACTCAGGAGGCTTGAGATCTGAGGATTAAGGTTCAAAGCCAGCAGGGGCACAAAAGGACCAGAGTCTTATTTCCAATTAACCTCTAGAAAATGGAAGTGGGGCTTGACTCCAGGGTAGGGCGGAAGCCTTGAACTGAAGAGCTCAGGGACAGTGCCCAGGCTGAGTTCAAGCCCCAAGACACCCCCCACCGCCCACCCCCACAAATCGGAAGCAGGAAGTGGCGCTGTGGCTCAAATGGTAGCTGAAGAGCTGAGGGGAGGGGAGAGAGAGAGGGAGAGGGAGAGGGAGAGAGAGAGGGAGAGGGAGAAGGAGGGGGAGGGGGAGGGGGAGGGGGAGAGGGAGAGGGAGAGGGAGAGAGGGAGAGGGAGGGGGAGGGGGAGGGGGAGGGGGAGAGAGAGAGGGAGGGAGGGAGGGAGGGAGGGAGGGAGAAAAGAAAAATATATAACTATAAAAGTAGATTACAACCAGGAAAAGCAAATAAACAAGAGTTTAAAATTTGTGGCTTTGGATTCTTAAAAGTAAGTGGAAATTAATTAAGCACAGTATTTTAAGTTAAAAATCTGATAATTTTCTAAAAATGGAAAAGGCATAAGGCAAGTTTTCAAGAGTTTGAAAGTACTTCAATTATGTTAAACAACAACTTTAAGTAGAAAAATGATGTTCAACAACATTACTACTCAAACTTAAGAAGGCTTAGTGTAGGTTATGTAAACTGAACAATGGAATATATATGTGTGTCGTCATATGTCTGTCATCAGAAGTATATATCTCCAACCTACAAACTACACATAACCGGTTGTCAAATCTTTCTGCTCTTAGATATGTACAACACTTCAAATGCAGCCAGACACTGATGGCTCACATCTCTAATCCTAGCTACTAATGTAGCTAAGATCTGAGGATCAGGCTCAAAGCCAAGTCCATAAGACTCTTGTTTCCAATTAGAGACACACACAGAAAAGGACAGAAGTGGAGCTGTGTCTCAAAAGGTAGAGCTCTAGCCTTAGGCAAACAATTCAGAGTACTCAGACCCTGAGTTGTAGCCCTACAATTGATGAAAAAAAATCATGTGGATGTATTTTAAGAGATAGACAAATAATTATATAGCAGTAATATTAGAAGAAAAGCTCATAAATACAGAATGTTAAAAAATGCAATGCATCTTTATCACAAAATTTGATACATACACATATTGCCTTTTTAAATAGGAAAAGTCAATTCATACCCTAGAAGGAAAAGTAAAGGGTGGGTTGGGTTGGGAGGGATGGATGAGAATGTTAAAAAGAGTGACACTGGATAAGACACACTGCATTCATAAAGTCCATTGTTGAATAGCAGATCCTTTATATAACTACTTAATGATAATAAAAATATTCAAAAATACTGTGCAAATGTAAATGTACTTGATCCATATGAAATTATTGCTGTCCGGAAAAAGTTGAACACAAGATAACATATCTGAATGTGGCTCTGATGATGGACAGATCAAAAGTAAGTAGAATAAGTTCTAGCAAATAGAATAAATTACTTCCTTTGTAGAAGAGAGTAGAAGGAATGTTATTCACAAAAGCATTAATGAACTTCATGACAGTTCAAAAGTATAATTTATGATAATTCAAGGTCATACAATTTATTGTTGTTTGCACTTTTACAGCATTTACAGTGTGTAAGCATGTCTAGAGTAAGGTGTGTTCTAATAACAAAATATGGTTTTTCAACTCTAGGAATATACTTTCAATCTCTATTAATGTCTGACATGCCCTGTAAATCTATTTCACTACATTTCATTATATATGCATTATGAAATAGATGACTTTGTTAAAGAAGTGTAGAACAGAAGCATGCTGTTTAAAAATTAACATGGACACTTAACTCTTAAAATTATGAGCATGTAATTTGCTGTCACCTTGATTGTTCTAGCAGATACCTGCAGAAGAGTTATTTTGTTCCTGGCTTAATCCATAAAATATGTTCATAAATAAGTCATTCCATAATTGTAATAATTTAAAAGAAAATGCTATGGTAGAAGAAATTCTTTCCTAAAGAAAATTGTTATTCCATATGCTGGTTGCATATAAATTGTACGTTTCCTAGATGAGTTAATTTCTTTCAGTCAAAGGGGTTTGAGTGTTGAACTCAAATGACTTCAATGAAGTTTCTCTTTCCAGTAAAACCAATATAAGAAAATGCTACATCAAGCCGGGCCAGGTGATTCACACCTATAATCCTAGATACTCAAAAGACTGAGATCTGAGGATTGTGGTTCAAAGCCAGTCATGGTACCATGAAACTCTTCAATTAATCACCAGAAAAATGGAAGTGGTTCTGTATCTCAAGGGGTAGGGTGGTAGCCTTGAGCTGAAGAGCTCAGGGACAGTATCCAGGCCCAGAGTTAAAGTTCCACAGCCCCCCTCTCACTTTCCCCCCAAAAAGCTCTATCAGTGATGATTCCTATAAAAGGAATACAGGTCAAGTTTAAAAATGTTATTATGGGCTGGGAGGTTGACCTAGTGGTAGAGTGCTTGTCTAGCATGCATGAAGACCGGGGCTCAATTCCTTGGTACCACATATTAAGGACAGTGCTCAGGCCCTGAGCTCAAACCTAGGACTGGCAAAATAAAACTAAAACTATTATTAAATGCAATATGAAGTATATAAGTGACACTGTAATAAAATACAGAGAGAATAATGAGCAAGATTAAGTTGAGGGAGTTATTTACTCAGAGCTTCTGTAACAAATGACTGTTTATCTGGTATGTGAAACAGCATATATTTATACTTCAGGTTCAGGATCATTTTCATTGTGGGAAGATCAAGGTTTCAATTCAACAATAGCATATTCCTGCAAGATGCTCCCATCATCAGTTTTTGTGTGTTTTTTTTGGGGGGGGCGTTATTTGTTTCTTTTGCCTACGGCTGTCACCTTTCAGCTTCAGGCTTCAAATAAATAATAAGCCTTAGCTTAGGTATTCAACATCCTTCTAGCTGCTATAGCATTCAGGGTCTTAGCACTCAGGAATCCCAGCTTCTCCCTGTATCTCATAACCTTGGTTTCATCTGTAAAGATCTTTTAGTTCAAGAAACTACTCACACATTGCAGATACTCAGACATAAAATATTTGGGGCTAGGTATAATAACTGTATGTATTTTAAACAAGGGATTAGAACTCAACTTTACTGATTTCCATGAAGGAGAGCCCTCAAGCTTTTTCATGGATGTTTCCTGCAGGTCTATGACACCTGTGGTTTATGGCGTCGGCGATGGTTAACAATGCCACGATTTGCTAACCAGGATGCCAATCATGAAAAGAAGAAGTAGTTCCCCCCTTCCTGGGTCATCAGCAGTGATGTGAAAATCTGAAATCCACTTTGCTCCCCAGACTAGGAAAATAATTTAAAATTAATATCCTTTTTGACTCTGTGGCTATATTTCTTTGCTACTTTTCTTGTGCCTTTAGGGATTTGTAAACATGTGGGCACTAAATTCACTGAAACCTACTTTGGCCAGGTATTGGTAGCACATGTTTTTAATCCAATTGCTTCAGTACTAGAGGATTATAGTTGAAGACCAGCACCGGCAAGAAAAGTGCATGAGGCTCCTCTCCTTCCCAGAACTGGGTCCCCAATGCCTGTGTGTGGGAGGCAGAGATTGGGAGATTCAATGTTCCAGGATAGTTGGACCAGAAGATCCAGGTTATCTTCACGGAGAGTAACTGGAGGATGGGCATGTGTTTTGTGAGCGCAGCAACCCAGGAAGGCTGCAGTAGATAGATTACAGCTCAGATGTGTTAGTAAACAAGATGCAAGGACTTATTTACAAAATAACCAGCAAAACAAGATATGGGGCCTGGCTCAAGGAGAAAAAAAATACTCTGTGCTCATCTGGAAATACCATCTCTGTAATATAAGAGGCTAGTACAGATGTCATTAGTGTCATAAAACTTATGCACATTACATATATTATAATCAATCGGCTAAGTAGTATCATAAGATTTGCATTGCAAATTCATGTTTCTGTTTGTGTGATTTTTTTTATCAATATTGAAAATGGAAACCAGTATTTAATGCCTGTTAGGCAAGAATGGTATCCTCAACACCTTAGCATTATGTTTTAAAAGAAGCAACATAAAAATATACATCATTATATTCTGCAAAGTATTTGATTCTGAAGTTGTTTGGTCGTTCATTTCATTTTTAATTGTTTTGATTATTGTTTTTTTAGGATTTTTTTGGCTTTTTTCTTTTTTTCATATATTTTTAATTGTAATTAATAGAAGGGTTACATTATATTTGCCAGATAGGAGGTGCATTAATTCACATACATTGATACCCTTTCTCATGTGTTGGTCCACATTTCTCTCCCCCCCACCCCACCCCTCATCTTGTTTTCCCCCCTTCCCTATCCAATTTGACCCAGAAATTCCACTACTAGGCATTTACCCAATTGTCCAGAAACAAGGACATACTAAATCCACTAGCACAACGATGTTCATTGCAGAACTATTTACCATAGCAAAGATATGGAACTAACTCAGATGTCCCTCAGTTGATGAGTGGATCAACAAGATGTGGTATTTGTACCCAGTGGAATTTTATGCGGCTGTCAGAAAGAATGACATCGCCCCATTTGTTAGGAAATGGAAAGACTTAGAAAAAATCATATTAACTGAAGTAAGCCAGACTCAAAGGAACATAGGCTCAATGGTTTCCCTCATTTGTCCTAATCAGTAGAAACCTTGGGCTCTCATAGCAGAGATTTGCAATAGAGTAAAACCTAGATACATAAGTCCATATAGTATGACACTAAATGAAAGGACCTCTAGGATATTGAAACAAAAATGAGTGATTGTTGTCCTTAATGTACTATGTTATCTCTCATCTCTTTTGCTGTCCCTTGGTAATCTCATATTGTTACAGTATCTCACTTTGTTATCTGATATAGTGGATATATTTGTATTTGGTTATTTGAAATTGATTATTATTTTTAATTGTATTTTATTATTGGGCTGACGGATCAAAGGGTTACAGTTACATTTGTCAGGCAGTGGGTACATTAATTCTTGAGCATTGTTCAGTCATTCTTAAAGACTTGGTAACAAATGTCTTAAAGATATAAAGACTGCGCCGGTAGTTTGGCCTAGTGGTAGAGTGCTTGCCTAGCATGGACAAAGACCCGGGTTCGATTCCTTGGTACCACATGCATAGAAAAAAGCTGGAAGTGGTGTTGAGGCTCAAGTGGTAGAGCTCTAAACTTGAGAAAGTCCAAAGACAGTGCTCAGGCCCTGAGCTAAAGCCCAAGACTGGCAAAAAAAAAAAAGACATAAAGACTTCCTTTATGTCCTATCTAGTTATCCATCTATTTAGTTGTTATTGATTGATTAATCAGTGGTACAGATACTGGAGGCTTGAACTCATCGCTTTGTATGCTCACTCGGCTTTCTTCCTCATGGCTCATATTGTAACACTTGAGCCATACTGTCGGGTTGATATTCTACTGGTTAATTGAAGATGAAGTCACCAGAATCTTCTGCCCTGTTTGCCTTTGAGGCAAGGTCTTGCGGGTCTCAGCCTCCTGCTTATTTGTGGTTTGCAGGCAGGAACACAGGTAGCAGCTTCCTTTTTATACTTTCAATGCAGGTCAGCAGGCAGTGAATGATCTCTATTCTTGTTTCTGTCCTCGGTTTTTTGAGCATTTTATTCTAGTTTTATTTTATAGGATAATTTCTCTAAATGTACAATTCACAGTTGACTTGTTTTTCAAAAAGTGAAACACTGTAATTTTCTAGCATTCATTTTTTGTGGTAAGGCATTTTTGACTATGCATCCATATGCAAAAGAGGTTCTACTTGCTTTACAAGGTGGTTATGTTCCAATAAACACATCATATATTGAAAATCATACATCACAAATCAAAAAGACAATTATATAAATAGGTTGCCTTTGCTGAGGTACTTACTGTAATTATTAAATCATGTAACAGAAAAAAGAGAAAAGACTAGATTTTGATTTGTTTTGTTTAATATGGAAATACTTTTGTTTTGACAAAAAGAATATAACTTCATTACTGATATCAAAATATGTGCAAATAAACATATACATATTCTAGATTCTTAGTAATAATTTTATGTATTTATTTGGGTAAAGCAGAAGCATTGTAAATTGCAAATGCATTTAATACATTTAATTCACTATATGCCATATAATCCCAGCAGTGTCCATGGGAATGTATCTTTTTGGTCACTTGACTGGCCTGGTTGTGGTCTCTGTCCATGGCCAAAACACTGACAAAATTTCAGAACACATAGTATTGATCTGGTAAAGAAAATTCAATCCAATATTTCAACTGTGCTTGGCACTGAACACATATCACTTTTGACACAGTGAAAAAATTCAAAAGATTGCAAGTTTCAGTACTGTAGATGAGAAACAGGATTTTATTTTTCTCTTGATTCAAGCATTTTTCTCATTTATAGTATTCAAAAAATAAAACGATAGTAATCTACTTAGGGTACATCTCTATATTTTGTGGTTTTTCTTTGCTGAGATGTTTTGATATCAATGATTTTACTGTTAGAAAATATGTAAATTATTTAATTGTATCTTTTCAAATATATTATTTTACATTGTTCCTGGTTTGAGTTTGTTATGTTATCTTTGCTGATACTTGTCTTGAACTCAGGAACTCATGCCTCTAGCTTAGCTTTTTCTCTCAAGGCTGGTGCTCTATCGCTCTAAAAACCGCCATGCATTGTTGCTTTGTTTTTATTTTTATTTTTATTTTTTTGTTTTACCCTGGATAGCTGGAGACAGGGTCTTCCAGACAATTTTGCCAGGCTAGCTTCAAACTGCAATTCTCAGGTTTGATCAGTTGTGTACCTGTGTTTTCAGATTTGAACTCCCCCAAATACACACAAGCTTCCTCTGTTTCTCAGCAATAAAATATATACAAATGTGATGCTCTGAGAATATTTGGGACAGCCTATTGACTTGTATCTTTTTTTGAAATATTACTTGTGAGAACTAAACATAATCTAAGAGAATAGGGCTAAGTTATTGGAACCCCAAACTCACAAAAATGCAGATAACCCAGATATGGACTAAGACCTTTAAAACTGTGGGCCCACACTGGAGGCTAATCAGGAGGCTGAGATCTATGGATCTCGGTTGGAAGACAGCTAGGACAGAAAAATCCTCGTGAGTCTGTAAATCTTTTATCTCCAAGTAACCACTCAGAAACCAGAAGTGGTGCTGTGGCTAACGTGTAGAATTTTAGCCTTGAGCAGAGAAAAGGCTCAGTGACAGCACCCAGGCCCCAAGTTCAAGTCCCAGAGAGGGCCAAAATAAATTTCCCCCGCTTTAAATCCATTTCACATGGTGATAAAACGCTAACATAGATAACAAATTATTTCATCGTTCATTATGCCGGCATGTTGAAAAAGTCATGTTTTTAATAGCTTCCCTGCTTTTTCACTCAGTTTTAGTTCATTTTTTTAAGCTACTCAGTGGCTTTTTCAGTAATGCAGAGCTGATATCTGATTATTAGATTAGATGAGTTACTATCTATAAAGCATATCAAACCATTCTAATTCTAGAAAGGATGTGGAAATAAAAAGCACACAAGCTCAAGTTTTTGTTTTAATTTTAATAACAGATTTCTACCACAAGCTAAAGGCATAGCTATTTCTCTGGAACACATTCAAATTATCTTATTGCTATATAAAATTTCATATGCCCCTTACCCATAAATATTATCCACTTTCACAGCACGTGAAGTATTTTATCAAGCTAGTGTTTCCTGGGTCACGCAGGAAGCCATACAGGGATCATTCAAAATGCCGCTCCACTGTGTCTGTATTTATGTGCTTCTCCAGGCCATCATCATTCATACGCGTGAGTTTTACTCCCACAGTTATACTGACACCTCCTAAATCTCCCTTTCCATAAGTGGTGCCCCAGTGCTGAGCCTCCAGTGCTCTCTTGCCTTGATGCCATTGGAGCTGAGTGGTTGTGCCCTCCATCTCCTCTCCTTGTATACACCTGACCAACAATCCTGCGCCCACGTGTGTCCCTGTGCAAGTATTTCCCACAGTGAGGCTATAACAGGCCATGGGAATTTTCTGGGTTTCCCATTGTCCTCTCACCTATAGAAAATGTTCTTCAAATAGATATTTATTACCTGAGGGACCATTTTCAAAGGGGGTTTATAATGCATAATTCAGTTTCCGTTAAGTCCATTACATGTTACATGATTCCAGAATTAGCTTTTAATTAAAAGGAATACAAAACATAAGTACCCAACTTGATTAAAATTCTATGAGTTTGAAATGTAATTATCTTTTAATAAATTCAAAAGAAGGTACCCAGTGTTCTATCAACAGCCACTTCTACTGTTTTACCACCTTTTGCATAATTTATTTAAGATAAATGATTGTTTTTTGAAATTCTAACAATGAATGTGTGGGCACATTTCAATAGACTATCAGGATGGATGGCATGTGAAACAGACCAGGAACGCTGTAAAAATCCCACTAATAGCTTAGAAAACAAAGCAACATAAAGATTTATTATAGTTAAAACCAGTTTTAATTATATTTAATGACTAGGGCTTGTTCATAACTTAATGTAATCTAATGGTCAGATTGTCATTCCCCAAAAGTTCACAGATATTATCCTACCAATAAATTCATTCATTTCTGACCAATTCATTTGCAGTATACTAATATGAAGTCTTTCATGTGGCATTTTTCCTAAATTCAACTTATTCCATAAATACTACCAACCCAATAGGCTTCATTAATTTCAGCATCCATTAATGATAACGTGAAAATTATCCAGAATGAAATTGTTACCAGGAGTATGGAATGCAAAAGAAAATGTATTTCTGGCAAGGATTATTAATATGCTCATAAAATATGTCAATGCAACACTTCAGGCCATTAACAGCCAATTCCCCCATCCCAGAAAATATAGAATGTTTGTAGACTGTTATTAAGTGGACAAAACTAAAGCAACATTTTCAAAAAATAAGTATTAGATATTCATTCACTCATCCAGATCAATACCTTAACATTTTATTTGAAAAACGGAAGGATGGACAGCTTCTTCTATAGAAATATAAATTTTAAAATCTTGACCTAGACACCGATGTAAATATTTGAACAGTAAAGTGAAAGTCTTTTATTTTCACAGAGCTAATCAAATATTTGATTGATGGTGCACTACCATATTTATTGCTTAGCAACACTGGATACAGCAGTAAGGACAGTATTGGAAATAAATTGCTTCTAATGGAAACAATTTCCACTCATATTCTACCTGTTAAGGAATTATATAATCTGAAATACCAAACCAAAGCACACCACTCTCACCTATGGACAGATCAACCAGGCAAAAACTCAACAGAGAAACCTTAGAATTGAACAATTGTATAGACCAACTAGATCTAACAGACATCTGCAGATTATTTCACCCAGCAACAACACAATATACATTTTTTTTCAATAGCACATGAAACATTTTCCAAAATAAACCACATTTTAGGTCATAAAACAAACCTGGGCAGATTCAGAAACACTGAAATTATTCCCTGCACTCTCTCAGACCACAGGGGCATCAAATTGGATCTGAACACCAATCTCCACCAATGAAAACCCTGTAACTCATGGAGATTGAACAATACATTGTTGAGTCACCAATGGGTCATCGAGGAGATCAGAACAGAAATCCAACAGTTTATGAAATTTAACAAAAAGGAGCACAAAAAACACCAACTCCTTTGTGACAAAGCAAAGGCAGTACACAGAGGAAAATTTATAGCTCTGAGTGCCTACAATAACAAATTGGAAAAATTGCAAACCAACAATTTAATGTGTCACCTTAAGCTCCTAGAAGAAGAGAAACAAACCAACCCTAATCTCAGTAGAACGAAGGAAATTATTAAAATCAAAGCAAAATTAAATGAATTGGAGTCCAAAAAAACTATAGAAAGAATCAACAAAAAAAGGAGATGATTCTTTGAAAAAAATAACAAAACTGACAGGCCCTTAGCAAATCTTAACAAAAAAAAGAAGGGAACATACCGAAATAAAATCACAGACGAGAATGGTAATATCACGATACAAATTACCAAGATCCAGAGCATCATGAGGGAATACTTTTCAAACCTTTATGCCAACAAATTTGAGAATCTAGAAGAAATGGATTTCTACCCAATATTAACATATCCACACTAACCAAGAAGACTTAATCCAACTAAACATGCCTATTTCAAGCACTGAAATAGAAATGGCAATAAGAGACCTTCCACCTAAGAAAACCCCAGGGCCAGATGGATTCACAGCTGAAATCTATAAGGTCTTCAAAGAAAAGCTCACACTAATACTCCTCAAGCTCTTCAACGAAACTAAAAATGAAGGCTCTTTGCCAAAGTCATTCTACGAATCCAGTATAACCCTCATCCCCAAACCAGACAGAGATTCATCAAAGAAAGAGAACTATAGACCCATTTCTTTGATGAATATTGATGCAAAACTTCTCAACAAAATACTGGCCAACCATCTACAACAACTCATAAAAGAATTATACACTATTATCAAACAGGATTCATCTCAGGGAGGCAAAGCTGGTTCAACATATGCAAATCAATTAATATAATTCAACACATCAACAGGAGTAAGGACAAAAATCATACAATTGTCTCAATAGATGCAGAAATGTCATTTGACAAGATACAACACCCCTTTTGTTAAAAGCTCTGGAGAAACTAGGAATCCATGAAACATTCCTCAGTATAATAAAGGCTGTGTATCACAAACCCACAGCTAGTATTATACTTAATGGTGAAAAGCTAAAGCCATTCCCTTTAAAATCAGGCATGAGACAAGGATGCCCACTCTCTCCACTCCTCTTTTAACATAGTATTAGAATTCCTAGCCAGAGCAATAAGGCAAGATGCAAACATAAAGAGAATCCAAATAGGGAAAGAGGAATGAAACTTTACCTCTTTGCAGATGACATGATCCTGTATTTAAAGAATCCTATAGACTCCACTCCCAAGCTCCTTGAGCTGAATCAAAACTTTGGCAAGGTGGTAGGGTATAAAATAAACTGCCTTCCTCTATGCCAACAGTGAGAGGAATGAGGCAGCAATCAGGAAAGCAACTCCTTTTGCAATAGCCTAAAAGAAAATGAAGTACCTAGAAATTAACTTAACTAAGAATGTAAAGGACTTTTTTGATGAAAACTTTAAAACCCTGAAAAAGGAAATTAAAGCAGAACTGAGGAAATGGAAAAACCTCCCATGCTCCTGGATTGGAAGAATCAACATCGTGAAAATGACAATCTTGCCCAGGGCTATCTAGAAATTCAACACAATACCCATCAATATCCCAATGTCAATTTTTAAGGAAATAGAAGAGGCAATCCAAAATTTCATATGGAAAATAAAAGACCCCATATAGCAAAAACAATTCTTGGCAGAAAGAACATCGCAGGAGGAATTTCAATACCAAACTTTAGACTCTATTACAGAGCTATAATAATCAAAACAGCTTGGTAGTGGCACAAGAACAGGCCTGAAGACCAATGGAATAGAACTGAGGACCCAGATATTAATCCACAGACCTATGGTCACCTAATCTTTGACAAGGGAGCCAAAGAAATAGAATGGAAGAAAGACAGCCTCTTCAACAAGTGGTGCTGGCAGACCTGGTTAAACAACTGCAGAAATCTGAAGTTGGATCCTTCTTTGTCACCCTGCAGTAGAATTAACTCCAAATAGATAAAAGACCTGGAGGTAAAAGCCATCACAGTGAAAACTTTACAAGAAGGAATAGGAGATACACTAGGCCCCATTGGCACAGGTCAAAACTTTCTCAATAAGGAACAAGAAACACAACAAATCAGAGAAAGGCTGGATATGTGGGACTGAATTAAACTTCAGAGCTTCTGTATGGCAAAGGACATAGCTAGTAAATTAATTACGAAGCCTACAGAAAGGGAGAAGATCTTTACTAACCATAAAACAGACAAAGGCCTCATTTCTGAAATATATCAACAGCTCAAAAAATTGAATCACTACAAAACTAACCTCCAAAGAAACAACCATCCCATTAAAAGATGGGCCAAAGACTTAAAGAGGGTCTTCTCTGAAGAAGAAACAAAAATGGCCTATAGACACATGAAGAAATGCTCAACATCTCTGCTCATAAAAGAAATGTAAACCAAAACAACTCTAAGATTCCACCTCACTCCAGTTAGAATGGCCAGGATCAAGAAAACTAATAACAGATGCTGGAGGGGATGTGGCCAGGTGGGATCATTACTACACTGTTGGTGCGAGTGCAAACTCGTTCAACCACTATGGAAAGCATTATGGCAGTTCCTCGAAAGACTAAACATAGAGCTCCCCTATGACCCAGCAATTCCACTACTAAACATTAACCCAATTGTCCAGAAACAAGGACATACTAAATCCACTAGCACAAGGATGTTCATTGCAGCACTATTTTCCTTTAATAAATTTAGAAATACATTGGTTCTTTGTTGGATATATTTAAAACAGATGTATATTTGAAATTTTAGACATATTTTTTCCAATATAATCTGTAGCTTTGCACTTAGGAAGGCATAATCTAATCAATTCTGTTCCAGAGTAACATGAATGAAATTTAATTATTTATTTTTTACCATGTATTTAAGGGGACTTATATATATATATATATATATAGTCATTACTTTTGTTCACATAATTATTACCAGTAAACTTAAAAATAGGTTTAGTGTAGAAATAGTAATTTTTCCATCTTTGAATTTCCGTGCAGTGAAAGTGTTGGTTGTTGCTGTTAATTTAATTCTTGTGTTGAAGTACTTCAGACTGAAGAGCCAGATCTTTCTATTTTACTCTATTACTGGAGCTATACCTCCAGCCTTGTTTATAAACTTTGCCATTGTCCCATTCCTACTTCACCAGAGTCTGGTATTATAGGTTTAGCCTCTAGACTGGATAAAATTTATGCTCATAGTTCTTCATGATACAGTGTCAAGAATTTGATAAATTAAAATAGAGCAACTTCAATCTGTTTACACTATGGATTTTAATACCTGCACATACCATGGTCACACCACAAGGGTGGTTTTTAACCATTTGAACCAAAGCTCCATTTTGATGGTTCACCAGAAATAAGAATCTCTAGAGTTGTCTGCCTGGGCTGGCCTCCAGCTTCATCCTCAGATGCCAGCATCCTGGAGAAGACAGACATTAGGATTTAGGCATAGCCTAAGACTTTCTTTTTTAGATTAAAAAAAACACAAATTCCTGATTATATGATTATAATTTATAAACTTTATATATGACGCATAGTTTGGCTCTACAGTCTGGGAAATAGCTGCAATACTACTTTATACTATTTTATTCAGAATTTTACACTGCACTGTAGTTCAAAATACATTTTGCAGAAGCAGTGATGGCTGGTTTTGTTTTTATCTAAAACGTTGGACCCATCCTGACCCCTTAGGTCCCGATTTAGGACTTTAAAAAACTGTTCCTTTTCTTTTCTTTTCTTTCCTTTCCTTTCTTTGATATGCCTGTCTAAACTTTGTGCTTGTTGACAAGGTCATTTCATTCCTGTTATCCAAAGCCACAGAATATATTCATTCATTGTTTCTAAATTCTATTGCAACACATTACAATTAACTCCTAACATTCTCCAATATTTTCATTTGACTAGAAAATTCACCATAAATGAATTCAGATACAGGCCCCAGAGTTGGGTGCATGAATCTTAATTTGTCCTAGTCACAAAGTGTAGTCTCAATAAATATTTGTCGGTTATAATGGCAGATTGTATTCCAGGTGTAGAGCATGGGAAATCCTGAGTTCAAGGTCAGCCAAAGGAAGTTAGTACAAAGTTACAAAACAAAAGTAAAAAACTACAAAGTTAAAAGAAAATAAAAATGGAGACATGTAAATTTTGTACCTATTTGTATTTATCTGTCCATTCATTTGTGAATCCATTCATCCATCCATCCATCCATCCATCCATCCATTTGTGTGCTGCACTCATTTAAGGACAATGTGTTAGAAGACACCACACAATCTTTATTTTCCCAATGTTTTCTTATATATTTCTTTGTTGTTCCTGGATCTTTCAGCTTTACTGTATAAACCTGAGCCTCAGATTTACCACTCAACCTGTTGTAGGACATCGTAGTAAGCTTTCCATCCAATGATTAGCTCAGCAGCTTTGTTCTGCCAGGGAGGACTTCACTGTATGCCATCTTGGAGATCTGCCTCCTGCTAAAACCTAGTTACTGGCTCCCGAGTATGTGACAAGCAAGGGCACCAGTGTCTGTGGTTCTGGCTGAACCTGGACCACAAATCTCAAGAAGCCTTGCTTTAGGCTTCACTGGGCATTTGGTGAGAATATACCATAACCCTTCGCTTTCTTTCATTGCTGGATAGAAATATAATGAATTCTGTATTTAACCCAAATCTGCAAAATGTTAGTTTCTGTACAGGAGACTTTATTAATTAATAAAAATATAATACTCTATTTCTCTTTTTTATGTGTGTCTTTAATTTTAAAAATATATATACGAAGACTATAACTTTTTTCCAAATAAGCCATGTAAGAATTTTATAGAAATCAATTAGTAGAAATAGAAAAAAAACTATCAGTGAAAAAGAGGTTAAAGCTAAATGTGTGTTCATTATGTCCCATTCTTTTAAAATAGATTTGAAAAACAATATAACCAATCTATGCCTTGTAATTATATTGGAATCAGTTTTTAAGTCTTCATCTGAATATAAAATTCTAACTTGTCCTTTATGACATTTCACCTGGTGGGTGCCAATAATGTTTCCACTTGGATGCTGCGCATTAATTCATTTAAAATGATCCCTCAATGTTTCCACAGATTAAATAGTAAAAAGAAAAAAAGGACAAATATCACAATAGATTGTTGATTGGCAAATGTTTAAGATAAGCTGATCTCTGCAGCTGACATAAGGAAATGAGCTGCTTCATGACCCAAATCCTCTACTTTGCAACAATGTTGATTTTCAAAGCATTGTCAACTTTTGGTTGCAAACATGTTTTCTAATAAATATTGTAGAGAAAGACAAAATTATCTTGGACTTGTTCCTTCAATTTTCCTTTGCCAAGTAGGCATTTAATCTAATCACACACTTTCTTTTGTTTTGATCTTTGCATTGGCAATTTACACACCATATTTTGGTGGGGTATGGCCACTGCATTTACTTGAGTACTAATACAAGGTATGAAAAAATTTGTAGCTGAATCACAAAGGATTGCCCAAAGAAATTTGCAAGGGGTGTTTTGATTCATATCATAGTTGAAACTTTAAAATTTTACTTCATTAACCTTGAGATACTTTTAAATGAACCAATACTACTTCCTCTGAGGAATGAAGAGACAATATTTCACATGAATTTTCCAAGATCTTGATGAAATTGATTGTCATCATGTAAAACCTTGGGTTCTCCTAGAAGAGATTTACAATAGAATAAAACCTAGATATATAAGGCCATATAGAATTACGGTAAATGAAAGGACTTATAGGATAGAGAAACAAAAGCCATATAAGGAGTGATTGTTGTCCTTAATGTACTATGTTATCTTTCATCTCTTTTGCTGTCCCTTGGTTATCTCATATTGTTACAGTATTTCACCTGGTTATCTGATATATTGTATATATGCGTATTTGGTTATTTGATGTCAGATAGGGAAGGGAGGAATACAAGGTGAGGGGCAGGGGAAATGGGGACCAAGACATGAGAAAGGGTATCAATGTTTGTGAAGTAATATACCTTCTATCTGGTGAATATAATGTAACCCTTCTATTAATTGTAATAAAATATATGAAAAAAGAAATAAGAATAGAGTTGAAAAAATACACCAATGGAGAACTCACCATTCTCTAGTGCAAAGAAAGATTTAGTAGGATAAGTTTCCCATACTATCTTGTGCAAAGTTCTGTCCTTCATGGTTTGACTTAGAACATTTTAAAATATATATTATAAATCAAAATCTTATCACAAAATGCTTTGAGGAAAATGGTGACAAAGACCAAATTCACGTAGGTCAATTAAGGTACAGTGGTGCTCACCACTGTGGGGACAGTGCAATAAACTCTGAAAAACATCATCAATTTTTTGGATACATTTATATTATATATTTATTTTATATCTTAAATATTCCCATGATATACATTTTTTTTGCCAGTTCTGGATTTGGTCTCAGGTCCTGAGCACTGTCCTTGGGCTTTTTCCTCAAGCTTAGAGCTCAACTACTTGAGCCACAGCACCGCTGCTGGCTTTTCTGTATATGTGGTACCAAAGAATCGAACCCAGGTCTTTGTGAATGCTAGGCAAGCACTCAACCACTAGACCAAACTCTTGGCCCCCATGATATATATTTTTTTATTAAAGAATTTATTAACATTGATTTTTACATCATATTTCAAATGATGTGTTTAACAAACAAGTATTCAAGAAGGGAATCTCTATATACACATCACAGGCTCTTAATTTTTTGAACATAATCAAAATTAGGCTAAGGGTCTGTATATCATAGATATGTATCAATCAATGTAATAAAATATTATGTCTATAGAGTCATAAGTTTTATCTCTATGTAGTTGTGTTTATATTTCCCATATTATGTCTATATCATTGGGTATGCAAATATTGAGTCTTCACTCTTGTACTGTTTGGATTTAATAGCCATATATTAAAGATACCATGAGCCTTTTGTTCCTTTGACTTGTCTCACACAACATGATTCTCTAGATTCATCCACTTCCCTGAAATTGACATTATTTTATCTTGCCTGTTGGCTATGTAGAATTCCATTGTGTATATATATATATATATATATATATATACATATCACATTTTCTGTATCCATTCATCTGCAGTAGGGCATCTGGATTGTTACCATTACCTGGATATTGTGAATAGTGCAGACATAAACATAGCTAAGCAGGTGTCCTTATCATATCTTGGGTTATGACGTTCAGGGTAGATGCCCAGTAGTATGGCAGGATCGTAGGGAAGTCAATTTTCAGTTCTTTAAGAAACCTCCACACTGCTTTCCAGGGTGGCTGAACTAGTATACAATCCCACCAGCAGTGTAGTAGGATTCCTTTTTCACCATAACCCACCAGCATCTGTCATTGTCTGAGTTCAAAATCTTGGCCATTCTTGTTGGGGTGGGTATCTTAGGGTTGTTTTTATTTGCATTTCCTTTATGACCATATATGATGAACATTTTCTCATATGCTTTTCTGCCATTTTAATCTCTTCTTCTGATAAGTCTCTCTTTAGTTCATTTGCACATTTAGTGAATGTTTTGTTGAGTTTGGGGGAATTAGTTTCTTGAGTTCCCTGTAGATACTAGATATTAAGCATTTGTCAGATGTATTATTGGTAAATATCTTTTCCCAGTTGGTTGGCTGTCTCTCTACTTTTGCGACTATGCTTTTATCTGTGCAGAAAATTGTTATTTTTAGGTATCTTTCCAATTTGTTGTGACCCTGGGATTCTGTTCAGGAATCTTTTGCCTGTGACTATGAGTTCCAGTGTCTCTCCTACTTTATCATGTAGCAGTTTCACGGTTTCTGGTCTGACACTGAGGTCTTTGATCCACTTTGATTTAATGCTTGTGCATGGTGAAAGGCTAGCGTCAATTTCTGCATGTGGCTGCCCAGTTTTGCCAGCACCAATAATTGAATAGACTGTGTTTGTTCCACTGTATATCTTTGGCTCCTTTGTCAAATACAAGGTGACTATAGGCATGTGGTTCTGTTTCCGGATCTTCTATTCTGTTCCATTGGTCTGTTTTTGTGCCAATACCATGCTCTTTTTGTTATTATGGCGCTATAGTAGAGTTTCAAGTCTGATATTTTAATACCACCTGCATTGCTCTTTTTGCCTAGAATTGTTTTGAGTATTCTAGGTCTTTTCTTGTTCCATATGAACCTTTGGATTGTATCTGCTATTTCAGTAAAGAATGTCTTTGGGATTTTGATGGGGTGTCATTTCTTGGGATGGTGACATCTCTCTCATCCTTTCACTCTTGTTTCCTTTTGGGCTTTGTGTGGGACTTTCATTATTTACATACGTCGTAATTTGTCTTTGTGCTTTCCAAGGCATGGAGGACTGTTGTTGTGGCTCACTCTGTAATCGGTAGGTGGCGGTCTTTACTTGGTTTGGGACTGGTGGTTCTGGAAATCTGTGTATACCTGTGGTTCTCAGCCAAATTGGTTCTGCTGCTGACTAGGTGTTTGGCAGGTTTCCAGAGGCTGTGTGCTGTTGGAGGGCTAGCTCTCAGCCCAACCCATGGCCCCACAGTGGGCCGTAAGAAGGAATTGTGCACTTCATTCTCAGGCTACCTGGTGGATGGCTAGTTTTCCTGCCCCTGGGACGGGTCCCAGCTGAGGGCCTGGGATTTGGGGGTTTTTGAGTGCTCTCAGCTAAACTAGCCTGACTGTTTTTCACCCTGTTCCCAGGGGCCGGCTCAGCCAAAGAGGTCTCTGAGGGTGGAACAGTGCCTTTCTGACTCTCAGATAGTGAGCTTGTCCCCTGCTGGTGTGCCCTTCAGTTACCTGCTGTGTTTCAGCCGCTTTTGCAGAGAGGCTTTCTGTGACTCGGCTGGGGCCCCTTGGTGCTGTCTTGCTGGAGACTCCCAGCAGGAGGGCACCCCCCTCATGGTTCACATTTTGGTCAGTCAGATGCTGGCTCCCAGACTCCCGCACACCCTCACCCACTGTTGGAAGGCAGGTTCTCAGCACCCTCAGTCTCTAGTTTCAGTGGTCTGGGAGTGGTTGCTATTGGACAGGTGGGAACAGGGACACCACCGCCCCCTTTGGTGGGGTACTGGGTCTTAGTGCCCACCCACTTGTCAGTCTCTTTTCATTAGCCTGGGGGAGGGGGCTGTTTGGGGAAGGGACACGATTCTGAATTTCTTGCCCCCCTACACTTGCCAGTCTTTCTTGGGTGGGGTGGGAGGGGTCTATGTTAAGTTCTTTAGATCGCCACCACCTCTGCTTTCCTGATGGGTTTGGGGGAACCTGCTGGACTACTTACTCCTGGGAATTTGGCTGTGAGCTCCTCTGTGGTGTTGGAGGGTCATTCGCGTCCCCTCTAGTCTCCCCCACAGTCTGTACTACCCTCACCCAGTCTGTGTGGGTTCCTGCATCTGGATTCCACCTCTTGCTGGCTTAGCTGAAGTTCGGGGCTTCCCAGCCTGGCGCCCTCCACCATGGAAGTTTTGGAGCCTGCGCACAGGGATGGGGAAAGGTCCTCGCGTTTAGGATTCTTTGAGAATGTTGGATATAAGCTTTATCTGGATTTCTTTTCCAGTTTGTGTACTTCTCCATTGCTTCTTGAATTTGTAGTTGTAGATTTCTTAAGATAGTTGGCTCATGGGATTCCCTGATTCTCTCTTTTTGTGGGAGAGAGCTAGGCTGGGTCCCTATTGTCTCGGCGCCATCTTCTGAAGCATGATATACATTTTTAAACAGTTAGTAAATGAGTTCAAACCTCTAAACATAAGAACAAACAACTGAAAAAGAAAGTCAGATTTGGGGGCGGGAGTTTGGCCTAGTGGTTAAAGTGCTTGCCTAGCATGCATGAAAACCCGGGTTCGATTCCTCGGTACCACATACATAGAAAAAAGCCGAAAGTGGTGCTGAGGCTCAAGTGGTAGAGCTCTAGCCTTGAGAAAGTCCAAGGACAGTGCTCAGGTCCTGAGCTCAAGCCCAGGATTGGCAAAAAAAAAGAAAAAAAAAAAGAAAGTCAAATTTTTATTATCCTGATTTGGTAATTTCAGGTTGTATATATGTTGTAAAAGAATCACATTTACTCTAAACTATGTACAATTATCATGTTTCAATTAGAAAGAATTAAATTGGACCTATCTGCTCCATTAGAAAGAATATTTATTTAATAAAATTATTTCATATTGTTACAGTATCTCACTTTGTTATCTGATATATTGAATTTATTTGTATTTGATTATTTGAAATTTGATAGGGAAGGGGGAAAACCAAGACGGGTGAGGGGTGTGGGGAGGAGGGTAATGGGTACCAAGACATGTGAAAGGGTATCAATGTATGTGAATTAATGCACCTTCTATCTGGCAAATATCATGTAATCCTTTTAATAATTACAATAAAAAAGAAACAATAAAAAATTGAATGCAAAAATGCTCAATGGTTATAAATGTATCATTTTTATATGTGTTTTCTGGATTGTCTCATTTATTGACAGTATTCTTTATCTCTTCAATATAATTTTACTCTTATGGCTATTCCATCAAGTGTATGCATAGCTACCCCTTCTTTAGATTTTTTTGTTTGCTTGGTAGTTCCCATTTTTCCACTTTTAACCTATGTGTGGCTTTGTCACTGAAACATGTGTCTGTCCACAAATAGTTGAACCTTGTTTTCAATTTAATTTTATTTTATTGTCAGAGTGATGTACAGAGGGGTATAGTTACATTATGTAATGTAATTAATATATTTTTGTTGAATGTTGTTGCTCCATCCCACAATTTTCTTCTACTTTCCTGTTGCTCCTCTCCTCTCCGGGGCAGCAACACGGGAACGGGGAGGGACACACAGGGCCAGCCTGTAGTCCCCCGGGAGCCGAGCGAGATGGTAAGTGTCGAAGACCCAGCCCTCCCCCAATCACCGGGGAAGAAAAAACCACGCTGAGTCAGAAGCAGTGTTAACTATGAAAGCGCATCAGATCTCTCTGCTGATCTCTGCTGATCTCTGATGCTCTCTGATGCTCTCCTCCTTTATTGCGTCAGACAATTAGTTATATACTGTTAGGGTAGGAGAAGGTGGGCACTGGGAAGCTAGCCAATAGGAAGAGGGCCTCTGTGCTACCACTAAGGGTCTGGATGGGGCTTTCAGGTACTGGGCAGGACAGGTACAGGAAAGCGCGCGAGACCCGCGAAACTGCGAGACCCGCGAAACTGCGAGACCCGCGAAACTGCGGGGGGTTCAATCGAGTCACGTACACAGAGATGCCTTAAGAGAGGTATGCAAAAGACCGAATGCCTGGTCAAAGCCCTTTAATTGCAGCTGAGCCAGAATCAGGCTTCAGGGATGGAGGCTAGGCCCCAACACTTTCCCTCCCCCTTCCAAACTGGACCTTATTTTTTAAATACAATCAACCACTCTGTACACATTTTCCTGATTTGTAGTCATGTGACCTGTTGGAGCTAGTTCTTACATAGTGTGTTTGATTTGTACTGGAATAAGAGACTTTGGTTCTCAGTTTATCTTCAATTTTCTCATCTTTGATGCTCTGTATTTTACTCATACATATTTCACTCTCTTAATCATTACTGGGATGAATAATATTTTTTTCTCTTAGCATCTTAACAATAATTTCCTGACAAAAAAATGAAGTATTGCAGCAATTGACAATTTTCACTAGTGTGTTTGCTTGGAAACTAATGTGTTTGTGTTAGAAATGATACTTGGACACAAAGTGAGCTTGGACACAAAGTGAGCTTGTCATTTGGTCATCACAAAAACTTAAGATATTAAGCAGGAATCAGCAGGGGTTATAGGATATTATGCTACTGTCTACTCAGAATGTGTAGAACTTTCTCTTCTGTCAACTAAAGAAGACAGAGTATTCACTCACTAAATTTTTATCCATCATCATAAAATTATATGGCACTCAATTGTATACCATTAACTCTATAACAACACTTGCTTCCCACTTGAAAGCCAAATTGACTTCCAGCTGCCACATCAGGAAAAAGTGGCTAGCAAACACCAGCTGAACCTCCAGCTGATGGATCAGAAACCACAGGCCTCAAGAAGACAAGTAGAAAAGCTGAAGGCAACTGCTGTATGTCTGTTGCACACATAAATGCCACTTTAATAATCTTCAGTCCCTAAGAAAATAGATTAATAGTGATATCTAATATCTTGAATGTCTTTAAGTTACTGGGTTTACCATTTTGCCCCAGAAATAACACTGATGTTACAGAAACAAATAAAAAACAAATTATAGTAGACTTCCTGAGAAAAAATGCACTTACTTTTGTTTGCTACTTAATCAACAAAGGCGGCTGTCCTGCTCTGTCCATCAAAAGGATGGTAATGAGCACTACAAAGGCCTCAATAATAAGATTAACATAAATGCACAACAGAGGATATTAAAAAAAAACAATGGGAAAGAATACAAGCAACATTCTCAGTAACTGATCAGATAGCAAATTATTCTATGAATTACATTATCCTTTTTTTAAAAAAATTATTTTTATTTTCATGGTGATGTATAGAGGTGTTGCCGTTTCATTCATAATGTAGTGAATACATTACTTCTTGAACATTGTTACCCCTTCCCAGTTTTCCCCCCTCCCTTCCTCACCTCCCCAAGTTGTAAAGTTAATTTCCAACATGTTGTTTTTTGAATACTGCTATTAAATTGGTTCACCCCTTGTCCTTTGTTTCATCATCTTGTTTTTCCCCATTCCCTTCCCTAATTAAAATTAACAAATACATGTATATACAATACACCAGGTACCAAAGTCAGATACAGCAACACCAGGAGATAAAAGATAATGGGGGAAAAAAGCAAAAAAAATAACATCATATAGTACATTAAAAATAACAGCCACAAGGAAAACCTCTTGTTTCCATATCATTTAGAAATTCCATAGAAAATCCAGAAGTTGAGACTAAAATTATTTCTCCTCTAATAAAAGATCTTTAACAAAGACATCAGTTGTTTCTGAGGAAAGTTTCAGTTTACCCAGGAGCCTTTCACTACCTAGACTCACCTCAAGACAGAAGGAATCACTAAAGATAGACTTAGCACATTGCTAAAATTGATTTCTCTAATTTGCATCTCAGCATGCCACAGTCATGATAATTAAGCCAAAGGATATTATCATTTCTGATTGCATCTTGTCAGAAACTGTGGTATTTCCCCCATTGGGTAGGAAGAGTTGGTAGGGCAATTAAACTTCGTGCTGGAATTATTCTCCTCTTAGGCAGAATTAATCAAAATCAACAGTGAGTTGCAAAATGACCAGTAATAAAAGCAGGACAAGATGATTGCCTATCAAGTTCAATTTAATGGTTCTGAGCTCCTTGGGAAAGTAATGCCATAGTGAATTCATAAACATAAAAAAAACCCATGATGTATATTTTTATGATATTTATTTTGTTAAGGAATGAAAAAAGAACAGAAATTTTCACAAAACTAATTTCGTATTTCTATGCCACCCTATTAAATGTAGTCTTACTTGTTAAGATCTCAAGATGAAAAAGTAACTTCTATTTGTAGATCTATGCTGGATTTCAAATTCATTGATAATTTAAATTAAATGTAAATTTATATACATATGTGTGAGTGTGATTTGTCTGTTTGTTCATTTTGTCTTGTTTTGGTTGTGGGGCTTGAACTTTAAGCCTGGGCACTGCCCCTGAGCTCTTCAGCTCAAGGCTAGTACTCCATCACTTTGAGCCATATCACCACTTCCGATTTTCTGGTGGTTAATTGGATATAAGAGTCTCAGGACTTTTATGCCTGAGGTGAGTTTTGAATCTCGATCCTCAGATCTCAGCCTGTTGAGTAGCTTGGATTACATGCGTGAGCCATCACGCGGGCGCGCGTGTGTGCGTGCGTGCGTGTGTGTGTGTGTGTGTGTGTGCGCGCGCACGTGCGAGTACATGCATTCATTGCAGTGTATTCATGGTTAGAATCAACAGTCGCCAGTGAATGATGGACTGTGGGCTCTGCTGTGTGCAATGTAGACTGACGTGGACTCCTGCGTGTACCCCAGGTCTGATTTAGCCTCTGACTCCAGCAGGGAACACTCCGGGAACCTACAGGGTTATACATGTCTCCCTCTCTTCAGGGTTTTCTTTTAGGGCCAGCGAGCACCCAGGCTATTCTGGAAAACACCAGAAGGCCAGCAGGGCCTGTGTGTGGAACCAGCATCTCTGAGGCCATCTAGCACTGAGTTGCACTGGACACACTGCCTGCAGAGGGAGGCAGGGGGGACCCGAACTCACAGCTTTCTTACAAGTGTCAGCCCAAGACACTTCATAGCCCAGCTCATGCTGTGGTGGGGCCTAGAGGCTCGGGTCTCATCCGGGCCAGACGACCACGGCCAGAGCCCAGAGGTCCCGGCACTTTCCAACTACACAGCGAGAACCAGAACGTGCTCACATTTGCCCTCTTAGGCTATCTTCTCCTCCTTTTCTTTTTGTTTGTTCTACATTCTTTTCCATTTTTTCCTTCTCCAGACCTTTCCTTTCACGCAACTGGCATCTCCACTACATTATATACCCCAAACTTTCTAGAAGCTTGAAGGCTCCCAAAGCTCTTGAGTCATGTTTTGAGTTTCAAATCTACAGAAGCATGCTTTAGAAAGCAAATTGGGTAAAAGGGGGGTCTTTTAAAGAAGATTTGAGGTTTTACTGCTGTTCCCTAACTTTTTATTTTATTTTATTGTCAGGGTGATGTATACAGGGGCTACAATTCCATTTGTAAGGTAGTGAGTACATTACTTCTGGAACATTGTTACCCCTTCCCATGTTTTGCTCACTTTTTCTCTCCCCTCAACTGCTCCCAAGTTGTAAAGTTGTCCCCTAACTTTTAAAGCATTTATCTGTTACTCTGAGTCTGTATTTGCTATTGATAATAAGCACAGGCACAGTCCTACTGGGAATTTTAAAGTTCCTGTTTTCTGTCTTTCACAAGTATTACATTTGAAGAACGTACTGTTTTCTTCAAAACAAAATACAAAACAAAACAAAACTCATATCCATAATAACAAGAAATTTATTGTCCAGGTTCAGTATCTCTGAGAGACTTCATACATGCTATATCTCCAGCAGCTGACACAAATTTAAAATTAGGTGTGTAATAGTGGTTTATAAGTGCAGCTGGGCCAAGCCCAAGTTGAGCACAGGTTTTCCTTGTGGAATACATGACTGACATCCATTTCTCCCAATTTAAATATCATATATTCTTTGATTTCTGAAATTTCTGCAGTACAACCCACCAGTAATTCTATTTTGTCATTTTGTTCCCACTCTTTGGTTGCGACTATTTTGGCTCCATTTTGTTCCAATGAATACATATTGCAAGGCAGTGTTTCAAATCCACTGTCATTTGCAAGTAAATAAATACATGCTCCTTGAATAATTTCTCCTACATTTTGTTCTGGCTGAGAAAATAGTGACATGCCCATTCTCCTGATGTTCAAGATTTGAAGGATTTCTCTAAGGGGACTGGGAGTTTGACCTAATGGTAGAGTGCTTGCCTAGCATGCCCAAAGTCTCGGGTTCTATTCTTTGGTACCACATACATAGGAAAACACCAAAAGTAGTGCTATAGCTCAAGTGGTAGAGTGTTAGCCTTGAGAAAAACCCAAGGACAGTGCTCAGGCCCTGAGCCCAAGCCCTGGGAGGGAAATGGGGACCAAGACATGAGAAAAAGTATCAATGTATGTGAATTAATGCACCTTCTATCTGGCAAATATAATGTAACCCTTCTTTTAATTACAATAAAAATTATAAAAAAAAGAATTAATCTTTCTGAGAACACTCAGGTACTTTCTTTCCTTCTTCTTTCCTACACTTAATAGGCCAGAATCTCACAGGGTTGCTGTGGGAAAGACCATCAGACTTCAAAAAAATGCCTGGCGCTCCTCAAAGGAAAGGCAAAAGGATTAATGTCCTGTGTTTGGAAAACTAAATAGAAATCAAGAACCGAAGTAGTTTCTAAGTTGTGGTTTTCTCAGTGTTCCTCGGTAACAGGACATTCCAGAAAGTGGCTCTTAACCACTCTCTCCTGTGAATGCTGGGCTTCCTCACTGCCTAGCTGCTGGCCCTGCCATGTCCTCCTGACCTCTCTCTAATAAAATTAATCTCTCTATATATAGATATAGTATATTATATATGTATTTTTTTGTCAGTCCTGGGGCTAGGACTCTGGGCTTGGGTGCTGTCCCTGAGCTCTTCAGCTCAAGGCTATGCTCTACACCTTGAACCACAGTGCCACTTCTGTTTTTCTAGTAGTTAATTGGAGGTAAGAGTCTCAAGGACGTTAGTGCCTAGGCAGGCATTGAACCTCGATCCTCAGAACTCAGCCTCTTGAGTAGCTAGGATTATAGACATGGTCCACGCCACCCGTATTTTTTTTATTGGTAAAGCATTATGGATACTGATTCACACATTTCTTTTTTTTTCCTTTCTTTTTTTTATTGTAATTAGTAAAAGGGTTACATGATATTTTCCAGATAGAAGGTGCATTAATTCACATACATTGATACCCTTTCACATGTCTTGGTACCCGTTTCCCTCCCCCCCACACCCCCCACCCGTCTTGGTTTTCCCGCCTTCCCTATCAAATTTCAAATATCCAAATACAAATAAATTCAATATATCAGATAACAAAGTGAGATACTATACCAATATGAGATAACCAAGGGACAGCAAAGGAGATGAGAGACAACATAGTACATTAAGGACAACAATCATTCATTATATGGCTTTTGTTTCACTATCCTGGAGGTCCTTTCAATTACCTTCACATTATATGTCCTTATGTATCAAGATTTTGCTCTATTGCAACTCTCTGCAAGTAGAGCCCAAGGTTTCTACTGATTATGATGAATGAGGGAAATCATTGAGCCTAAGTTCCTTTGAGTCTGGCTTACTTCACTTAATATGATTTTTTCTAAGTCTTTCCATGTACTGGCACAGGAACAGGCCTGAAGACCAATGGAATAGAACTGAGGACCCAGATATTAAACCACAGACCTATGGCCACCTAATCTTTGACAAGGGAGCCAAAAAAATAGAATGGAAGAAAGACAGCCTCTTCAACAAGTTGTGCTGGCAGAACTGGTTAAGCACTTGCAGAAAACTAAAGTTGGATCCTTCTTTGTCACCTTGCACTAGAATTAACTCCAAATGGATCAAAGACCTGGAGGTAAAAGCTGACACACTGAAAACTCTACAGGAAGGAATAGGAGATACACTAGGCCTCCTTGGCACAGGTCGAAACTTTCTTAATAAGGACCAAGAATCACAACAAACCAGAGAAAGGCTGGATAAGTGGGACTGCATTAAACTGCAGAGCTTTTGTATGGCAAAGGACATAGCTAGTAAACTAATCAGGAAGCCTACAGAGTGGGAGAAGATCTTCACCAACCAAACAACGGACAAAGGCCTCATATCTAAAATATATCAACAACTCAAAAAATTGAATCACTCCAAAACTAACCTCCAAAGTAACAACCATCCCATTAAAAGATGGGCCAAAGACTTAAAGAGAGTCTTCTCTGAAGAAGAAACAAAAGTGGCCTATAGACACATGAAGAAATGCTCAACATCTTTGGTCATAAAAGAAATGCAAATCAAAACAACTCTAAGATTCCACCTCACTCCAGTTAGAATGGCCAGGATCAGGAAAATGAATGACAACAGATGCTGGAGGGGATGTGGCCAGGAGGGATCAGTACTACACTGTTGGTGGGAGTGCAAACTCGTTCAACCACTATGGAAAGCAGTGTAGCAGTGTCTCAAAAGGCTAAACATAGAACTCCCCTATGACCCAGCAATTCCACTACTTGGCATTTACCCAACCACCCAGAAACAAGGACATACTAAACCCACTAGCACAACAATGTTCATTGCAGCACTATTCACCATAGCAAAGATATGGAACCAACCTAGATGTCCCTCAGTTGATGAGTGGATCAACAAGTTGTGGTATTTGTACACAATGGAATTCTATGCTGGTGTCGGAAAGAATGATTCACACATTTCTTAATCAATACAAGTTATTCTTACTATACTAACCATTTGCTATACATATTCAGTATTATTAATTTTGGAAGTTTAGTATGAGAAAAATGATTCATAGTCTAACTCTATGTGTGTGTGTATATTTTTCTTAAATGGTAGGTGATGCTTATCATCCGTGCAATGGTCTTTTTACTTCTTGTTGTTCTGTTATGGGCATGTGTTACACATTTGTATGTAAGGTGGGATTGTAAACAGAATCTTTTAATCCTTACTATATATCTATAACCATGCAAAACTACTATTTGGGGGCTTTAAGTCTAGGCCTGGGTGCCAACCCTGACCTTTTTTGCACAAGGCTGATGCTCTACCACTTGAGCCACAGCTCCACCTTTAGTTGTTTAATGGTGAATTCGAACATAGTGTCTCCAGTCATTCCTTACATGGCTGGCTGCACACTGAAATCCTGACATCTCAGCCTCCTGCTTGGCTAAGATACAGGAGTAAGCCACTAACACGTTGCTTTATTCATTTTTTAAGACTAGATAATATTTAATTCTTAAAATGCTTTCCAAAATATTATATTTTCCCATAGCTTACCCACTAACACCAGGTCAGATACTAGCCTTTTATACGAATATTCTCCATCATTTGAATTGTATAATGTGGCTTTATTCTGAAGGGTCCCTGTGTGCAGGCTGTGATCAGAACCAGCATCTTCCCCCCCCATTCTCATCCACTTCCATTTCCACACCCACACCTAAATTATTTGGACTGTCTTCATTCTCTCCTTTCCCACTGGTACCCCAAAACCCAGGGGCCACTTTTTACATTCCTATCCTTCATTTATCAGTGTGTGCTAATTTTTTAGAGTGTTCACCTTGGGAGTTCACACAAGCATGCAGAGGACTTTAGTTGTTCAGGTTTAACTTAGCTTCGCATTTGCATTCTCATACATTCACTTGTGCTCAGTGAGTTTCCCTTCACTAAATATTGCTTCCATCTTGAAGGTAAATGTAAGCTAAAGTCATTCTCCATGAAAAAAAAACACAGACTAGTTCTTCACTAAATGTTTTATGCCTGAAGGAAAACTGAAGATGGACTCTTACTATTCATTGGCTTGGACTTCTAACAAATACGAATGGCTATTTTGTCTTAATTTAAGTGAATGGCTCTCATTTGAAATTTTGCTAATCATATTCTTTTGGACATTTATGGCCTTATGTTAACTTGTGTACATGGTCTATTCCTTATGTTCAGTTTCTCTAGCATAAATTGTTTTCATTTAAACACATAACAGCAAAATTACAATGCCAGATCTGATGATCTTCCTATTTGTTTTTCTGTCCTATACACTATGCATAATGATTTAAAGGTAACTTCAAGAAGCTTTGTATTATTTTCCTATAATTCTTATACCCATTTTCACACTATGCAAAGCTCAAATACTCATTTTGGTTGTTATCCATTCTAACTCAATGTTGCCTAACTATGCTCTTGTTTCTAAACTTCAACTCCTATAAATATTGAAGCAATATTTCAACAACTCCCATAAACAAACAACCAAGCAAACAGAGAAACAAAACAAACCAGTACGAGGCAACATGTTTACCAGACAAACTAAATTTCACCAGAAGCCAGATCATCTCACGGTTTAAGAAACCAGCATTTTATATAAATATATAGTATAATACATCTACAGTAAGCAAATATTTTTGCCATCTTTATGTTCAAAATATGAATACATGTGGAAATTAACATTGTCACAGTATTTTGCAAAAGACTCTATTGGTCAAAAACCAGATCACAAGTGCACAGTGTGATTGTTTGAAAATGTTTGTTTACTAAATAAGTAAAATATTTGCTAATAATAATAAAATGAAGGATATTTACAAGGTATGAGTTGTTGGTTCTAGGCTCATCTTAATTATTAAGTTAAAGGAGATGAAACTGTGAACAATTACTAATCTAAAGAAAATCTCACCCATGAAATGAAACCACCTTTCAGAATGTTTTATATTTTACCCTTTATCTATGCCTGATATTTTTATTACACCAACCAAATTTTATCATATCCAAATTTATGCACTGAAATTTTTCCACTTTTAATTAACATAAAAGCAACTAAGTAGCCTGGAAGTTCTGACTTTGTTTATATTTTATTGAGAGGGTGTGCTCAAGTTTTGCCCCTGAAAGGCTTCTTCTCCAGATTCCTATTTCATATCCTGGCCCTTGCTCATAGGCCTTAAAGTAACTGAATCTATTCTTTCCTTACAACTGGCAAAGAGGAAAGGAGAGGGGGATTTTGCAAAAGTGTTGGGAATATTCACCTAACCTAGATATAAAATGAAGACACTTGCCCATGTTCTCTCCAGAGAAAAGCTGTCTTGGAATGTACAAATGGTTTTGTCTGTGATATCTGTCCATGTGACTTCTGATATAGCCCTGAGACCTCTGAGGCTCACAGAAGACTGCAGTTGATGCAATAAACAGGCTGATGTGATTTTTTTTGTTATTTTCCTTGCCTTTTATATCTTTTTTTTTTTCGCCAGTCCTGGCTTGAGCTCAGGGCCTGAGCACTGTCCTTGGACTTTCTCAAGGCTAGAGCTCTACCACTTGAGCCTCAGCACCACTTCCAGCTTTTTCTATATATGTGGTACCAAGGAATCGAACCCGGGTCTTTGTGCATGCTAGGCAAGCACTTTAACCACTAGGCCAAACTCCCGGCCCGCTTGCCTTTTATATCTTAAAGGATACAACTTACCTCATCTCACACTGTATCTAACACTATCTATCTGACACTAAATATTGATCATAAATATTTACATTTATGTTGCTTCTTGTCTCCCTAATAATGCTGTTTCAAGGGCTGGATTCTATAAAAGTTATTTTGTTTCACTTCTTTGGGTTAGTCATCTTCAATAAAAGGGATTGTATGCATTTCAATTACTGTTTAAAATACCTTCTATTGAGGGCTTTGTACAAATACTTAATGAATTCACAGATAAAAAATGGCTAATGCTTCCTGTTACTGTTTGGAAGTTTATTAAAATATGGCAGAAAATAAGAGAATGCTATAGAGATAGTAACACTTTTAATAATTCAGTTATTACTTCAATTATACTGAGAAGTGTAGAAATATTGCCAGTTAACTTTAGAAGAGAGAATAACAGAGGAAATGACTTTAAAATTGCTTCATATTATTTTGCTTAATAAAAAACATGTCTTGGTTTCACTCTTTTAATCCTATCTATTTTCTGATTCTTATGGTCCTTAAAAAGAGGACTGTGATGACTGAATAGAAATATTATGTCTGATTTTTGTGCTAGAAAATTGAATCAGCGTGTGATCAGGGCAAAGAAAAAGCTTTATGGCAGTAGCAAATAGTTACATTATTGCTGAAGTATAGCTGTCATTGAAAATAGAAACCTGCAAGGATCCTATCATAAAAGTAGCAATTTCAGATTCACCAGTGTTTAAAATTAAAGCTCAGCAATTCATTGTAGATACATGACTTAATGGCTTCAAGAAAGTTTCTTATTTTTACCTAGCATTTCCTACTTTTTGGCTTTTCCATTCTGCCTTTCAGAATTGCAAACATATAACGTTAGTACTACATTTATGGGAAGAGGTATGCACATAATGCTAAAATAGTTGAATACTATGAAATAATGGATAGTCACTTACTTTTACTAACACAAGCTTTTTTAAATTCACTGATATTGTACTAAATGGATCCACATTAACCAGTGGTTTGTTTCTTCTTCTGCAATATAATTAGCTGTTGGATGAATCTAATTACAGGCTCTGATAAATCTCCAAGTGAAAATACTCCATGTATATATCAAGAACTTTCTAAGTAGTTTAAAAAATGTGTAATACCACATAGTCTTTAAAGTTTCAACAAGCAACACCTTAAAAACAGTAATAACTAAAGGAGTAAATTATACAGAACCATCCCTTTTCAGTTAAGCATTGATTTCGTTCATTATGGAATTTATTAGGGTCAATATATTTGCTGAAATACAATAAGCAACCAAATTTTTCATTCGTGATTTGTTTTCTGAAGTTCAAAATGCTGTACAGACAGGTAGCAATTTAGCACATTGGTGCAAGTTTTTCCTTGATGTCATCACTTGCATCCTTCTCCCTAATCCTCTTTGTTATCTCTTGCCGATTCATTTCATGTTTCTCACTTCCTTTATCTCTTATATGCATTGATTTTTCTTGTTGTTTTAGTCCCCAGTTTCCTTCTTAACCCAGAGAAAAATTTCAGGGTGGATAATATAAAAGGTTTTATTATGATAAGGTTTTAAAATATACTAAACAAAATACAATATTGAGGATCAACAGAAAAAAATAACTCATATTGAGGAGTAAGGAGAAAAGACAGTTTGGGAGTTGATGTTTACCCATAATATTTAAGCACCAAAGGGTTTTGATTTTCTGATTACCACATAAAGCATTTTTATAGGCAAGTCTGAATACAGCAGCACAAGTATTGCCTAATACAGGCATTCTAATAGTCCATATTTTCTACAAAAATTATAAAACAATGTTTGATAAAAGATTAATATCTCATTGCTAACATGGATGAAAAAACTTTCTGCAATATATGTATAGACATTTACCTTTATGTAAATTTATAAATGAATAAATAAGTATAGAGCATGTAAGCATAGTCTCAGGAAATAGTATTTACGATAGATATATGTTATAGTCCATATAAGTAGAAATATATTGACACAAAATGAGCAACATTGTTTTCTATGATATATTGGTACATAATTCTGTTCAGGCTTACTTAAAAGGACTATTTCCTCATTCAAAAATATTCACTGTCTTTGTGAGTACAATGGGGATTTAGAAATTTAGAAATTTGATCCAATTTGGCAAAAAATGTTGTGTTTGTTCTGTACTATAACAAATAATGTTTGTTTATTTTTCATACTGTCAGTAGGAAACTGCTACTTTCTGTTGATCCTGATAGGGACATAGCTTGGCTGTTGTCAAGGTATACTTTATACAGATTACTAGGGAGTATTTTAACTTTGATTTCACACCTCTCTGACATAATAATTTGCAATTAGTAAGACGATTGGTTTTCAGTGAGTTGATGAATGAATAACTAAGGTATCATAAATAACTGGATTACTTATGGTGATGCATATTAATTCACAGTTTTGTAGGATTACTAGAGATCAAATATTTTCATGTATCAGACATTTAGAATTGAATTCTTTCCTAAAAAAAAAAGTACTCGAATTCTCAATGCATGCTTACCTACATGTTTACTTTTGGTATTTAATATATAAACATAAATCTATGATTTTGATCACTTGAGGATATGTGGAGAATATTTGGAATGTGTCCCTTTCTGTGTTGTAACATCGTATTCAGGCCTTTGAGAGGGAATGGAAGTGGTGCAAAACAATGATTTCAAATCAAAATTATATTATCATGAATGATTCAGCACAGAGCGCATGATGCAGTCCACTGTTGGAGACCAAGTCAAATCATAGCAGAACTGGTTAAAAAAATGGTCTGCTTGGAATGGTCTGCTTGAAACTGTGTAAGGAGAGATATTGCTATACATAAAATAAATTAGTTACAGCCATTATCAAAGTTCCTAAAAATGTAGCTTATTTTTAATCTTCAGAATCCCTGACATTATTCAAAGTGTTTTTTAAATATGGAAACTAACACAAACCATTTTGGCAACATCTAGTAAAGTATCATTTCTTTGGAACACCATGACATATTTTCACCGGCTCATAGATGGATGTGTTCTAATTAATAAATGCATTGGTAACATTAGTGACATTTCTTTGCAATTTGATGATTTATCTTTAAAATTTATGTTTTGAAAATAGGCACATATGTAGTTTGTAGACTGTGTGGAAGTGATAAACCATTATAAAATGATATGGAAAAATGCACTCATGCAATCAAACTCCACATTTAAAAATGTATAGAAAAATGATGCAGGGAGTGTCTTGAGAAATTAACTTTTTAAGTGACATTTTGTATTTCAGAATGGCTAACTCAGAGATGTGACCTCCAACCTTTACAACTCTCTTATGAAATAATAGCTGAATCTCCCCAGGATAAATTCAGCTAGAAATGTCAAAAGAGCAAGGGGCAACTCCTAGAATACCATGAAGTTCTGAGTGAAATGTTACATGGAGCAATTCTGACCTAGAAATGGGTGGTGATCAAGAAAATATCCAGCAATTGTAATGGAAAGATAGCTGACAGAACAGAAAATATTATTCTATAATAAAGAAACAATCTTAATTACAATAAATTGGAAGTAGTGAATTATTTAATCACAGGAAAAGCATTACAAAATATTGTGCACGTATTATCTCATTAAGTCCTCACATCTCACATGGTAAGTAAACAAATGGCTAAAGAATCTAAGCCTCAGGAACAGCAACATTGCCATGACTACATTACAACTTCTTTCATTATTTTTTAAGAATGTTATCCAGAAGTGCATGTACAAATAAGTTGCCATTTTACAAAACAGTTTGTGAATATAACTTATGTTGATTGTACAATATATGTTTAGCATCATTTTCATCTGTCCCACCTTACCCAACTTTCCCCCACTCTCCTTAATTTCATGGAATAAACATTATGTTCTTGTTGGAATTCTCCCTCTCTTTCTTTTCATTTGTCTACGCCTTTCTTCTGGATCCCAGCCTATTCACTCAAGTCCCTGCTTTTTAGTTTGCTGAACTTTGATCCTGCCTTTCGAAATGAGGATTCATGCTAAAATTTTCTTTATCTTCTGCTTGCTGAGCGTGGTGATTTTCTACTTTCTCATGCACCGGAATGCACTCATTGTTTTCAATTTGTAATAATGGATTGGCTAGTAGTATATTTCCTTTGTGTGTTTTTCTAACACCAATCATTTAGTATCAAGATATTGCAGTTTGATCAAATTAATTTGTACTCATAATTTATATTCATTACAAAACTGAACCTTTCCTGGCACAAGCACAATGTACTCCAGTGTTGTGTCCACTTGGTAAATTCCCTCATCTGTAAAAGGCCTAAAATATAGGAGACACTGTTGATGAATCACCCCTTAACTGACCTGCATCCTTTAGAAAGACTGACCTCCTTTGAGGGTCTTTCCCTAGTTAATACTCTTTTTCATTTTAGTTCCAATTCACTAAGTGGTTTCCTTCCTTGCTTGTTGATGTTAATAAAAACATTTCACAAGTTTGGCTATGCTTTAAGCAAGAATTGAGTTAGTCTGAATTTGAGTTTATCTAAGTATATTCTATGTAAGAGAGATTCAGAAATAAATTTAAGAAATAAAAGGATGATTTCCCTAGGGGTATCTTAGGTAAACATTTTATACTTACCAGTGAAAATAAATATTAAAAGTGTATGGAGGAGTACTTGAAGGACTGAGATGTGAAAAATGCCAAAGGATGGATGTACACTTAAGTGTCAACATTGTAGGTTTCATATAAATAGTAATAATGTACAACCAACATGGATTTCACATTATGAAAATCCTTACCTTATTATGCTTTCTGAAATAGAGCTTAGAAATGTTTCCCCATTCAGGTTAAACTTAGTTTCTATCAGTTCAGTCTATAAACAAAGCATAAATACCTATAGTAGTATAGGATGTATACTAAGCTTCCATTTAATCCTCTCATTTTCTCCATCTTCCATAATAGAAAAGTTGGCTAACAAAGAACGACATTAAATATCACAAGTAAGGATTGTGCAAATTAAATCATTAGTCAGACTGGCTTCATGATTGAAATCTGGTCTGTTATACAAGGTTACTGACTGTATAAATTTTTCTTGCTTGCAGTATCCTTTCTGTATGAAATTTGTCCTGTAATTGATGATTTGGTGTAAAATAAAATAGTGTTGTATAACTGCTTCCCTAATGAATAAATGATGGCTTACTTAGAGATTTCTTCCTTTGTAAATACTCATACTAGTGTTTCATTTAATAAATTATTTGTTCTTTCATGAAAATTCAAGAATGATTTTCCTCTAGACATAGCCTGGGCCTCTATACTCATGTGCTTTATCTTCTGCATCCCAGAAGCAGAGGGAAATACATGTCTTAATCCTTGCATGCACCATTGTCTTCATGGGGAACCTTAATTCCTATAACAAATTTTGACCATTTGGTTCTTTACTAACTGTAAGTTTGTTTATTTATTTATGTTTATTTTCTGAAATAGTATTTCTCACTGTAAAATACTTTTATCAGTTTGTACATCACTGTCAAATTTCTAGATTTAGGTTAGTTTTCCTCAAAGAGAAGACCAATGTGCCATGGTTCATTATCCATAAAGGAAGTCAATTCAATACTTATTAATATAAACACACCTCTGTGTTGTAATGTTGTCAGTGCTTTTTCTCATGGTATAAAGGATTGTGCATTGACATGCCATTGACAAAGCATTACACATAAGTGTCTTAATTTTGCCCTCCTTTATAGCCTCATCTCCTAGTTTATTTGTAATAGAAATTTGCATGAAGGAAATATGCTAATAACATCTTCATGTCTTTCTTGTGTAGTTCATATTCATTTTAAGGATCATTGCCTACCTGTAACAAATTATAGCTGGTCTGGACTAATTTCCCTTCCATTATGAAGATGAATATTGTTGATGACCATGCACAGTTTTGCTGTGACCCTCAATGATGCATTTGTTCATTACATTGATCAACAGCATGATATTGTTTTGTGTTGTTACCCCAAAGATGGAACTTTCAGACAGATAGATGACTCCAGAAAAAGGAAAAAAAGCACTCTGAAATTGAATCCTGGAGATATGTGTATTTGAAAACAGATTTCTCTTGCAGTGAAGTTTAAATGCACTTGCTGGAGACTTCTAAATTTGTTCATATGATCTATAAAAAAGCTTATACCTAATTATTCCAGAGCTCCAGGGATAGACTTTCTAAGGAAATGGAATTGTATTTCAGTTCAAAAGAAATCAATTTTCCCTAATGATTTTTCAGGCCACCTGTTACCACATCTCTGTTTGTTTGCCTTTCTTTTGCATCTTTCAGAAAAGTATAGAGCATCTATTGTCATGGCAGAGTGGCCATGTAGTCTATATTTTATATAAGGGTTCCCCATGGTTAACTTTGCTGATGATGCATGTTTACTTTGCTTTCTTATCTCAAGATAACTTGGCCAGCCATTACCAATGACTGAAATAATAACTCTAGCAAGCATGGAAGGCTGAAGGCTCAGATTCTGAAGTGAGACTAGCATGGAGGGGGACAGGGAGAAAAATATCATCTTCTCTGTTGGATCTCAGAATAAGCTTGACCATCAGGAGGGCCCTATATGGATGGACGAGAACTACTCACTGTAAAGAATAATGGGATATTCATTTGTAAGGAAATACGAAAAAAATCACATTAAGTAAAGTAAACCAGACCCAAAGGAACATACGCTCCATGGTTTCCCTCATTTGTCATAATTAGTATAAACCTTGGACTCTCTTTGCATAGGTTTACTCTAGATACATAAGGCCATATAGGATGAGTCTAAATGAAAAGACCTCCAGGATATGGAAACACATATGTAATGTGTGATTATTGTCCTTAATGTACTATGTTATTTTTCATCTCTTTTGTTGCCCCTTGGTTATCGCATAGTGTTACAGTATCTTACCTTGTTATCTGGTATATTACATATATATATATGCATATATATATGGTTATTTGTTTATTTGAAATAGGATAGGGAAGGGGGAAAACAAGATGAGGAGAGGGGGTACGAGGAGGAAAATGGGGACAAAAACAGGAGAAAGGGTATCAATGTTTGTGAAGAAATGCACCTTCTATCTGGTGAATATGAAGTAACCTTTCTATTAATTACAATAAAAAAGAATAATGGGATATGTGCTGTTACAGAAGAATGGTGGTGACTCTTCCCCGGAGAGACTTATGTTGCTAAAGAATAAAAATATTATCTAAGATATTGTAAGAATCATAATCTGTGAGATCTTTTCTTCTGGAAGTAACACCTGCTGTTACTGGCAATAGTTAGTGCTGAACTATATGTCAGATAGATTTTCTAGACATTGAAAATTGCTGTTGTCATGGAGAACAGTATCTGTCCAGGAACCACAAGAACAAAAAAAATTGGGGGGGGGCGGAGGATTAATAGCACTATAGACCTGGGAGTGGTGGCTCACATCTGTAATCCTATTTGCTCAGGAGGCTGAGATCTGAGGATCAAGGTTTAAAGCCAGCCTGGGCACTAAAGTCTGTGAGACTCTTATCTCCGATTAACTACCAGAAACCAGAAGTGGTGCTATGGTTCAAGGGGTAGGGTGGTAGGGTGGTAGGGCTGTAGCCTTGAGTTGAAGAGCTCAGGGACAATGCCCTGTATCAGAAATCAAGCCCTATGACTCTCTCTCTCTCCCTCTCTCTCTCTCTCTCTCTCTCTCTCTCTCTCTCTCTCTCTCTCATACACACACACACACACACACACACACACACACACACACACACACACACATACACACACCCAACTAAACAGTCAAACAAACAAACAAAAAATACCCTACGTTAGATCGTTACTTTTAATTGTTTGACATCACTGAAGAAGATTGCTTGAGGCTGGAGAATAAGGTTGCTTAGCAATCTAGCAAAATTTTTTGCCATGGGAGAAAGATAACTGACTTGCAATATTTTCATTTTCTATCTGCCTTCTAAACTTGTATATCTGTTACTTTTATAATTACCGGATAATAAATTGCTCAATACTAATTAGAATTAGGTCCCATATCAATTGATGTTTACCTGATAGATGGAACTGGTTAAGTCAGTTATCAAAAAATTTCAAATTGTGTAGAACATTGTCAGTGTTGATATTTATTTTTCCATATTTAATATTTCATTTCTTCTCATACAACCAAGTGAGAAAGTTTAATAAAAAGAGCATCTTTAACAAAAACTGCTTTTTAGCCGGGCGCAAACGCTCACGCCAGTAATCCTAACTGCTCATAAAATGAGGATTTCAGTTCAAAGGCAGCCCTGGCACTAAAGTCCATGAGACTCTTATCTCAAATTAACCATCCCAAACCGGAAGTGTGGTGTGGCTCAAAGCGTTGGCGTTAGCCTTAAGCTAAAGAGCTTAGGGCATAGCTCAGGCCCAGAGTCCAAGTTCCACGACTGACAAACACACACACACACACACAAAAAAAAAACACAAAAAAACTCTGCTTTTTATACCATTATAGTTGCGCAAATTAAAACAGCAAATGAGACGTAACGAGATTGAGTAAGCACTTTGGTTATGTCTTCTATTCCGGAAATATATTCTAGAGAAGAAAAAAATTAGCAAAGAACTTAGGAAAAAATAAAGTGATTTTTGTTTCCTTAGATCTGTTTGGTAAACATTAAAATACCAGTTGCACTGTTTAAGAAGAAACGGAAATGTAAATATTCTAGCTGAGTTGAGTGAAACAACCAACGGAAAAATCCTGGGGCTTGAGCTCTGGGCCTGAGCATTGTTCTTGGGCTTTCTCAAGGCTTCAGCTCTACCACTTGAGCAACAGCACCATTTCTGACTTTTTCTATGTATGTAGTACTGAGGATTCGAACCCCGGTTTCATGCTTGCTAGGCAAGCACTCTACTACTAGTCCAAACTCCTGGCCACAAAAAGAGTTTGAGGTTTGTGAGACTGTTTCTGTGCCTGTGCCAGTAGTTACAATTCATTAGGATTAAAAGATGATCGAGGCAGAAGAGCAGAAATCCACTTTTAGCTTGCAATATACCTTGATTGTAACAAACCAGTATTAACCAGAAATATACTTATTAAGGTTGTCCTAAGAAAAGAAAAATTTACACATGCAAATGCTAACAAAATGAAAGGTTTTTGTTTTATTATTTATTTTTTATTTTTTAAATTTCCAGTGCTGGGGCCTAGGCACTGTCCTTGAGCTTTCTCAAGTATTCTACCATTAAACCACAGCAGCAAGGAATCAAATCTAATGCTTATGTATGCTAGGCAAGCTCTCTAACACTAGGCCATGCTCCCAGCTCTTATGCTTTTATTTTCATAAGATTGTTTTTATAAAAGAAAACTGCCTTTATGTCACAATTCTTACAAGCTTGCTTGGGAGGTATATTACATTTCAACTTTTTTGTTTTTTTAAATGGCAAAATTCAATTTATAGCCTGAAAATTAATAAAAGTGAGGAAAGGAGTGGGTTGGGAAGGATGAATTAGAACAGTGAAAGGGTTTATGATGATCAAGTCTCACTTGATTCATAAACTGCTTTGTTGAATGTCAACTCTTCTATACATCTACTTAATGATAATAAAAAAAATCTTCAAGGAAAACAGAAAAAAGGAGTCAGGGATTGTTTAATGTTAGCTGACCAAATATCAAGAACGTTGATTTCCAGCAGGACTGCTGATTTACTAAGGCTCTGTTGGTATTTACTCCTTCCTCTTTCCTTTTTGATTCCTTTATTTCTCCTCTCCCCTTTAGACACAGACTTCAGTCTAAGAATTTTTCTCATCCAGATTCTCCTCCAAAAGTAACCTTCAAATCAGTGTGTTCTGAATCAAGCAAATCCATGAATATAGGCTGTGGAACCCATTGTGTCTATTTCTTTGCCTAAGACAGTTGATATAAACTGGTAGCACTTTTTGTTTATTAATTTCTTTCTATTGCCAATAAAGAATTAGTCAGTAGTTGAATTGTTCTAAAAGGCTTGGGCCATATATATATACAATACCATCTCTACAATATCATCTTTACTTACCTTTTTGAGTCTCACTGCCATTTCTGTAAAGTATTTGCATCAATTCACACTCTCTTCACTATTTGCTTTGTCATCACTGTGTTACTTGCTGACAAGTGCAAAGGACACAGATATTTGCTGAAGAATGAGGGCAGTGTGACTTGGCAGCCATTATCTCTGCCACTGCACCCATATAGAGTATAGCAGGCTTTGGGGAGAAGACTTGTCAGAGCATTCAAAAGAGGAAAAAACAAACATTACTGTTGCCCCGTGAAATGCACTGCTTTGGACATGCTAATTGTTCAGTGGCATATCTGATTCCAAGTTTATAAGTAACCTAAATAGAAATTCTGTGTCCTTATCTAGCTTATTTTGAACAATTTTGAAAATAGACACACATTGACAGGTATAAAGTTCGCAAACAGTAGAACTTAAATATTTTACGACACATGCATAATATTGCAATTGCATCCGATGACAGATATATTAAACTGAGTCTTAGCACAGTTCACTTTTCTATCAAAATATCACCATGTACCTAAAATATATATGATCTCATTTGCCTAAATTTGTTTTAAAAATTAATTAACAGAAAAAGGAGAAAAATTTCACCATATGAAGTATGGGGATGTTAGAAAGTGATACTACTGCAACAAAAAGATATTACTTGCAAAACAGTCAGAGACTATGTTAAAAAAAAAGCTGGTCTATATTCTGTTCTCAATATTTAAGTCTTTATTTCTTGAAATCCAGATTATTTCCATCCAAGTCGAGTAGGCACTGTAGCAATATTCATATGGTACACTACAGATGGAAAAACAATTTCTAGATTCACTCCTAGCAGGTGAATTTCATAGCATTGGATACAAAACCAAATAATCCAAGCTACCCTACATGGATAGAGACATATTGAAATGTTATGCTTGGTATTAAAATATATTTGATATATATATATGTATTTCAACACAAATACCTCTTAGAGAATTCCAAAATTATATGAGATGTACATTTTCCATTATTACTGTTATTATAAATGGGATATACACAGTGGTTACTGTTTCACAAGTCAGATAAAGAATACATTTCATTTGTGACAATGTCACCACTTTCCCTCTCTCTTTCTCAGGTTTTCCTTTCGTCTTCTTCATCCACAAGTTTCAACATAGTATCTAGAGAGTGCCACTGGTACGTTCCTTCATCCTTTGTTCTACAATTTTTCCAAAGTCAAATAAATGAACAAATAAGACACTAATAAAAGAAACGAACAAACAAAAAACCAACAAGGGAAAAACACTCTTGTTTCCATTTCTTGAAGTTTATTATGATAAGTATTATTTTATATGATCAAGGGCACAAAAGCATTGTGCCTATGGTAAATGAAGAGAAAGTTCTGAAACTCATCAAGATCCTATAAAACTTTTCTAGACTGATGTACATAAAATGGCAGAAGACTAAGTCACTAATACAAGACAATAGAGCAGTCATTCGTCATTGAAACAGTTTCTACTTTATCCATATTTGGATAAATACAGTGTGTGTGTGTGTGTGTGTGTGTGTGTGTGTGTGTGTGTGTGTGTGTATTATGTGCTTGGTGACAATATGGTGTTTAGCATGGCATTTTCCCTCACCTATAAGGTCTTATTGTAAGGAAAATGGAGGAGAATGGAAAAGGAATGGACTTGATTGTCAACAGAGGAGGACTGTTTATTGAGGAAAAGCGAGAGCAACAGACCTTCCTGCGGAAGTTGTGCTCCGGACTGAATTATGGGGTAGGCTTATATAATGCTTAACAAAGGAGCAAGATTAAATGATGGGTAGTGGTATTTTGGAGGCCCACAGTGGAATGCTCCAACTGGGATGTGGGGGCCATAATCCCCTGGGGACCAAGGTCAGAATGACTAGCCTGCAAACAAGCACATGAGCGTGCACCAGGTGCTATGCCTGACCTTGGGGAATAAAAGAGAACTCAATCCTTCATTAATTATAATCACTGATAAGTTTAATGATGTCACTATAGCTATAATATTATTTTATGATCATTTAGTTACATATTATAGGTCTAAGCACATATTTATGTATTATTATGTTGCTGACTTGTGTATAAAAACTAACATGCTGATGCCAGGCACGGTGGCTCACAGCTGTACTCCAAGCTACTCAGGAGGCTGAGATCTGAGGATCAAGGTTCAAAGCCAGTCTGGGCAGTAAAGACAGTGAGACTCTTATCTCCAATTAACTACTAGAAAAGCAGAAGTGGTGCTGTGGCTCAAGGAGAGGGCAGTAGCCTTGAGCTGAAGAGCTCAGGGACAGCGCCCAGGCCCAGAATTCAGTCCCATGACCCACCAAAGAAATCAAACATGCCTTAAATGCACTCTATAAGTGCACATAAAAAAGATGTGAATATATGTTGAAACTATGTACGAAACTTAATGTGTACTTCTTACAAAATTAAGAAGAAGGACGAGGAGAAAAAAAGGAGGAGGAGAAGGAGAAGGAGGAGGAGGAGGAGAAAAAGGAGGAGAAGGGGGAGGAGGAGAGGGAGGAGTAGAAGAAGAAGGAAGAAGAGGAGGAAGAGGAGAAGGAGGAGGAGGAGGAGGAAGAAAGTACTGCTCTGGGTACTTTTCCTGAAAGTTACTTAATTCCTTGTTAATAGCAATAATAGCATATCACAAGTAACATAATATTGGCACATAACTTTGCAGTATGCTATAGATTTCTGCTAATTTCCTTCTTTTCATTTATGCATTTTGTGGTTCTGATAGGTAGATGTTAAATATTCAGTTAAATTAATTTTAAATAAACTTCATTAGCATGTATCTATAAAACAGACATGTAACTAAATTTTGATAGGGTGAAGTTTTTTTTTTCAGTTATATGACACAAAGCTCTGGAATTCATTGACCGGTTGTGAGAATGAGTGGCTTAGAGTGGAGAAAAAAATCTTGTCAAACAAACCACAGACTTCGAGAGGAATACTCCCTACGTGGCTGTCCCTGGGTGTGCCGCTGGTTCACTGTCCAGCACTCTGGACTCAGTATTGACCTCATGGAAACTGGCTACAATGCCTGAATGTAAACAACAACAACCATGAAACTGAGTAATTGTTTTCCTTGTTATTATGTCTAATTGTCCAATGTTCATTTGAAATGAAGCACATTAAAATTGCCTATGTTTAATTCACTTTTTCAGTACACTGAAGGGGAAGGAAAAATGTATTTTATGTACTCTTACTTGGGACATAATGAAAATGTTAAGTCTAACCAAACATTTTAAATTGATAGAAAAAGAACTCAATATGTCTTGACTACTAAGAAGTTGTACTGTTGCATTTTATGCACACACACACACACACACACACACACACACACACACACACACAAATTGTACTTACAGGTATGTTTACTATGCCATTTCAGGAGGGAATTGACAAAATCTCAAACTGTAAAATAGTCAAGGCTTTATTTCCTTATTACCTTGAATTCCAGGAAGGCAAGAAGAAAAATTAAATTGGGGCCTGGGAGGTTGGGCTAGAGGTAGAGTGCTCACCTAGCATGCACGAAGACGCGGGTTCAAGTCCTCGGTTCCACATACATAGAAAAAGGCAGAAATGGTGCTGTGGCTCAGTAGGTAGAACTCTAACCTTTACAAAGCCCAATGACAGGCAAAAAAAGAAGGAAGAAAAAAATAAATTGGTGTTCATATTAGTCAAGCTTTTCTTTTATCTAAATATTTATTTATAAAGTTTATCTTGATTTATGTGAGAGCCCTTTCTGATGTCCCTTCAGAATATAATTTTTTTGTGGGTTAGGGGCCTGGGGAACTTTCCCTGAGCTCTTCAGCTCAAGGCCCACCCTTGAGCCAAGCCCCACTTCTCATTAACTAGACGCTAATGAAGATAAGAGTCTCCAGTCCTTTTTGTGCCAGGGCTGGCTTTGAATCTTGATCCTCAGATCTCAGCCCCCTGAGTAACCAAGATTACAGGTGTGAGCCACCACATCTGTCTCAAACATGAATTTTTTTTTTGACATTCACAACCAACGTGATGAAGATTCCAACTGGGTAGTTTGTCTCTACATTATTTGAACAGTACAGGAGTATTGATCTCTCTAGAGAACAGTAGCAAATTGTTTGAAATTAAAATTTACTTTGACAAATTGCAGTGTTAGATACAGTGCCCTACACTGGATAAACATACACATACAACATTTGTAAACCAGGGATATGTTTCAGGCCTCGTGGTGAAGTTCATCTCAACTGCATTGATTTCTGAGGAACACTGTCAGAAGCAGCAGTGTTTTATCTGCAAAATGCAAAGAATAGCCTCATGGGTCCTTCTAACATAGTTAAGATGTTTTTGAACCTTTGAGTACCTAGTCTGTGTATCCATGGAGACCATTATCACCAGAGAAATATCACTCTCCAATTAGATGGGGAAGAAAGAGGTCAAGGGAAGCATTGCAATTTCCATTGTGTTTTACCATTCAAAGCCACAGTCAAAAGAACAAGACAAATTACATCCTAACAATTAATGAAAGCATGACTTAAACATAAAATTGGTACTATTATACACAGTGGGACTTCTTAAATAGGAAGACCTCAATGAAAAGTTTTAGGAAATAAAATCTTTAATATAACTATGCATTTCAAGTGAAATGTTAGGTTTTTCATACTGTTAAGTCTTACAGAATTGCATACAATAGAGTGTGAAATAAAATACACATTAGATATGTAGATAAACAATATTTATCAAGTATTAATTAAATCAAAATAATCTCATATTATTTGCCCCTGCCCCCAAACTACAAATCTCATTACCCAAATTATTTTATATTCCTGTATTTCTCTTTGGGATTTTAATTATTATTATCTTAAAATATAAATATTAAGTATTTTAGGTCATAAACTATCTCCTAACAAGAAAGCTCTCTGCAACTTCATTTCAAAGATTTATGCACAAAATCTAGCCCCAGAAACTGGATTCCAATAAACCAAAGAGGACAAAATCATCTCAGTCTCAAATCTTATCTGATATTGTTTAAATATGCCAGATCTGTGGAAGATTAAATCTTACGACCATATGCTTTATTAACAACAGATGTAACATTTAACAACTGTGCTTTAATTAGCTTCGAAACACACACTCAAATTCCCCTTTCAAGCTACCATATCCATTAACATCCAGATGAACTAGTGCCCAAGGTTCTTCTGCATTCCAAACAGTTGTTTTGAAATGCTGACAACTCTAATTGCTCTAAATACCTTCATTTTTCCCTCACTCAAAGCACTGTACCATTTAACTTTATTCTTTAGCTTTCAGGTATACAGTCCTAAATTTGTTTGGAACACTAACTGGAAAAATGTTCAATTTGTATTATAAAGGGGTTCTTAGAAATGTATTGAATTAACAGAATAATATAGTACAATATTTTGATGAAATACAGAGGCTGATATACATTTAAGTTTTCCAAAGGTAGTGCTATGAAAGAGTGATGTGTTTGTGTGTTACTAATAATTCAGTATTTAAGTAATATATTAAAAGCTCTATGCAAGCCAAATAATAAAATCTATTTCTAAAATAATTACATCACAGGTCTTAGTGTATAAATATGAAAATATATGGACAGGGGCTGGGATGTAGCTCAGTGGCAAAGCGCTTGCCTAGCAAGTGCAGTGTCCTGGGTTCGATCCCCAGTGCCAAAAAAGAAAAGACAAAAAAATACAGTTAAAAAACAACAGCAACAAAAAAACCCCACCCTTTTAGGGCCGGGAGTTTGGCCTAGAGGTAGAGTGCTTGCCTAGCTTGCACGAAGACCCGGGTTCGATTCCTCGGTACCACATACATAGAAAAAAAAGCCGGAAGTGGTGCTGAGGCTCAAGTGGTAGAGCTCTAGCCTTAAGAAAGTCCAAGGACAATGCTCAGACCCTGCGCTCAAGTCCAAGACTGGCAAAAAAAAATATGGGCAGAAAGATATGAAAACATTATCTATGTATTGATTATGGACACACATGCTTGTGTGTACATTCAGTAAATCCTTATGAAAGCATTTATGATGAAAAGATAAATTTATAAAGAAAGATAAATGAATGAAAAAGCCTGCATAGGCATATGCGACCCAGAATATATGCATTTCCATATATTCTTGGAAATTAACTTTTACTTATGTCTAAAACATACATGAACTGAGCTATGCAGAGATGAAGAGAATAATTGAAGCATTGGAAGAAATGTATAGATTTTGTAGTATAAATCATTTGCTAAGACTAAGGAGGATACAAAAGTGAGTAAGCAGGAAGTAGAAGGAATGATAGTTATGTGGTAAAATGGTGCATAAGAGTTGATGCTGATAAAATTTCTCTATATTAACTTTATGACCACATACACTTACATGTATAATGAAAGTTATGAGAACCATACTAAGAGAAGTATTAAATAGGGAAAAGTGATGAATATATAGCATTGTAACCTGAGAAGTGATATTTTTCCTACATATAATACATTCATTTAAATTTCTTGATTTTAACACTAGTTTACTTATAATATGTATATGTAAGCATTGCAGAAAATTGGGTGAAAAAATGGAATTTTCAGGGAACTTTTGTAATCATGGTATAGTAGTGTTTTTTTTAAACATTGATGTCAACAAAGAATCAAAAATTGACTTTGACTTCAATATTTATAGAATTTGGAACATATTGGTATTCTTTCCACAGGTAGATGATAGAAGAGGGGGGGGCGGAGGGAGGGAATGAGGAAGGGAGGAAGCTAGAGGAGAGGGGAGGAGGAGAAGAGAAATTATTGAACAAATTCCCACAATAAAATCTTTTTAAAAAGTATATGCAGAGAGATTAACCCGAGATTTGCTTACCTGGAATAAAATTCTTTAGCTATTTACTATAAAAATGCTTCACAGGCTATTTTATCAAATTTCCTAAGGATCAGTATAGTCTAATATGAACGGGAGTAAATGTACAGATATGTTACACAATTCTGTGGCATTTATACAGATTTTATCTTTATAATCTCTAGTAGATATAGAAAAATTAAAATACAATGAATATGTCTTTATATCTTTTGTCAGTTCCCCAGATTCTGCTTCTATATGAAAGAAATCATGTTATCTTTATTTGCTCTTTTGATTTTCCATTTTAATATATTTATAAATGTCAACATCTACTTTACATGTATGCTATTCTTAAAACAAAATGCCTCATATGTGTTAACCTTTTCAGAATATATCAAAATATATTGAATATATTGTTTCTAAATAATTTTTGTTTTTTCTTAAAATCAGATATATTTCAAATACTTTCTTTTCAAAAATGAGAAAAATTAGTATGTACCATATCATATAATAGCATACAGCAGAGTCTGAATTCAGATCCCATATTTTTCTAAATAGCCAGAACAATTCTGAAAAGCAAAATAAAACACATTGCTTAATATCACAGACTCCAGTTATTTACGTTAATATTCCAAAAATGAATTTTTTAAATGGCATTTTAAGACATAAAGCCTAAGTAGAAGGGCTTTGGAAGATTCCAGAATATGGAATATTTTGAATAGGGCAAGACCACTTTGACATTTGTTTTCATTTTTTGTTTTTGTTTGGTTTGTTCCTGGGGCTTGAACTCAGGACCTAGGAATATCCTTGAGCTTTTTCACTCAAGGCTAGCAATCCACCACTCTGGATATGGATTAAAGGCAACATCGCTAAAGACTAAGTTGAATAAACAACAACAAATATATATATATATGTATATATATATACACACACAATTGGGTGTTTTATATTTTTCCCCCAAAAGAGTCATTGAGATAAAAATTTGTATAAAAGCAATTCATTAATATAAGGGAAGAAGTAGGTCAAAGGTCAGTGAAGACACTGAAGTGGTGACAGAGTTCAGGATGTGCTACATGCATAACCTCCCTTGTTAATAAATTGCAAAAAACATCAATATGTAAACTAAAATGTAGATAAGTAAGAGTAGGGGTAGGTTGGGAAGGATGGGTGAGAACGATGAAAGGGGTAAAATTGATCAAGATGTATTCATAACCTATGTGAATGGCAACTCCTTTGTACAGCTATGTAAAGATAAAGAAACTATTTTAAAAATTCAGAAAGAGGAAGTTTATTTACACGACCTGGTTTCATAGTGAACGCTACAGGGTGAACCACACCCTTTTTGTGGTTGTTGTTGCTGTTTTGTTTTGTTTTGATGTTTTCTTCAACTTCTGAGCAGAGGATAGGTCTTTTGTCAGGCCTTTGAGGGTCAAACCCGGGTGGAGAGCGGATCCCAGGTGCTGGCTGGAGGAAGGAAAGCACACAGAAATTGCAGCGGAACGAGGGCATCCGGGCAGGTGCCACCGTGCTCATAGAAAAGACGAAAGGTAATCAACCAAACGTGTCACAATGTCCCCAATAGTACTGAGTGTGCGGGAGAACTGGGCTGAGCTCTGAGGCTGAGTGTGGGCTGAAGAAAGGCCCCTGTCCACCACAGGCAAGCAGCCATCCAGGGGCCCTCAAGCCCTTGCCAAGCAGCACAGGTGTCTTCTCACCAATCCCTTCCTCTGGAGCCAATGCTGGAGAGCTGTTGCAGGGTTCCTCGTCCTCTGGCACACAACCAGAGAATACATTTAGATTTGGCGGTGCTAGCCCACTCTTGTAAACAATAAATGCTTTTACATGAAATGATGCCCAACATCCCCTCATTTTATAGTGCATTACAAAATAGATTTTTTAAGTAACTTTAAAAATAAAACCTTCTAACTAACGTACTGAAAAAGGATTGACTTAAATGTTTCTATCTGAATTACTCACATACTTTCAAACCATATGTGTTTTTCTCTTTTCTTTTTTTCAATTCTTTTTTCCTCTTGTGGGTGGTTTGTGCCTGAATTTCTAGCTACAATTAGGGTAGAGACACTGTGATTTCAGTAAAGGACAACATGATCGACATAAGCTGTTTGCAATGGTGCAACATTGTAAGAGAGAATAAGCAAGAAAATGATAAACGTGGCCCTACAGGCATATAATAGGATTAGATCCTAATAATTACTAACACACACAAAAGATTGTTCTAAACACACACACACACACACACACTAAACACACACACACACACACACACACAAAATAAGGTATTTTTTTTTCTTGTTTGTAGATTAGGCAGTTGTTCCTCACTGTTATTTTAATTTTTCTGCTCCTTGAACTTTTTTGCTCACGGCTAGCATCTGTCAGCTCAGCCACAACCCCATTTCTGGCTTTGAGGGTAATTAAGGAAGGAATCACATACTTTTATGCCAAGTTTGGCTTTGATCTGTGCCTATCAGATCTCAGTCTTCTGCATGGAGAGGATTATAAGCAGGAGCCACCTCTGTTGACATTTATTTTATGCATGCATATTGTTTATGTAAGTATTTTATGTGCTTATATATGTGTATTTGTGATATATAAAATCTTATTTATAAATTAATATTTTATGCACAAAAGTAATGTGGCTAAAATTACTTTTTGAGTTGGCTCTAGTCTGCATCATAATAGAAATATGAAAACATGGCATTTAGGTAACTTATTTGGAAAGAATATTTGCGGTTCACTGAGCCTAAACCACATTGGGCCTAAAGACAGGCTACCAACCATGATCATAATAGAAATATGTCAGTAACTATGGAAGAGTCAACAACATGCCAACATGCTTTCTGTGATACCAACCCAAACTCAAAGGAACTAAAAAGTGACTCCTACTATTCTTTGCATTGATATCCACTATCAACTCTGGTCTCAGAGGTGCCAGGATTCAGAATCTGCTGCAGTGTGGTCTGTTCTTGGCAGCACTGGTCGGCATTGGGCCAGGGTTATGCAGCTCACGGGCATTTATTTGTTTTGCTTGCTGCTGTCCCTCACACATCTAGGAACCCATGAATCATGGTACTCAATAAATCGTCACAGAAAGGGAATTGATGACATGAGTGATTTAATTTACCAGTTGGAAGTTGAATTCAGGCTTCAACACTGTGTCTTACTTTGGGTTAATTAATGTTTGCTCACCATATAATATATATACATATAAATTTTATACATATATAATATATAAATAACATACAATATATATGGTATACATATATTATACATGTATTCTCATTTAAGAAAGTATGGTGTTTGTCCAAAGCTTATATTACTTCAGAACCTGAGAAACAACTGTTGAATTAGATGGGTCTCAAAATTGAAGATCTCATTTGACAGTTCCTCTGAAGTTATTCTTATTGCTACAGCTAATAGACTTGTTCCTGTTTGGTGGCATCCTATAATCTACTTTTAAGTTTAGTGTTTTAGATTTTACCCAGAATCTACAAACTCACCTCTTTTATGCATTTATTAGTGTTTTAAATTACATAATTGTATTTGTAACCCGGGAGTGTAAAAATGAATTAATTTTTATTTCTTAAAAATTTAATGCTGCTGATTGTACTTTTGTGTAATTTATCAATGTATTATACTTTTCTTTCCTTATAATTTCTTAGAAATGATATATTATACAATTTTATTGTAAGAAATATGTTTTTAAGACAACTTGAGCTTTTATTTATTTTTCATATACACATTAAAATATCAATTCTGTGAGTCTACTGACATGTATTTTTCGGTTAAAATATCACCATCTATTGGGTTTCATAAGAATATTACCAGAATCAAATAGTAGTATTAGAAACTCTGAACCAAAATCAAGTAGTACTAGACGCTCTTAACTTTAGATATATTTTAACCAAAAAAAGTGACGACTGCAATCTAAATGTGCCAATATTTGACAGAACAAAGAAAACCCTTTCAAATTAAGATGCTATTTACCCAGGACATACAATCTGTTACTTCCTATTGGCAGCATGATCATTATTCAAACTACAGGGAATTTAATTTTCAATTGCTAATAATTTGCTGACTTTAACATCATACTGAACTTGAGAGCTTTATAAAAAATGTTGTAACATTTCATTGATAAGATGAATCCTGTTTTATTTTCAAATAGCTAGAAAAATAATATAGATTCCTTGTAAAATGAAATATATATTTCTAAATCTATTGTAGTTCATCAATGGACATAGATGTATATGAAGATAAACGTACATGTGTATAGGTGAGGCATGTGTATAGGTATGTGTGTATGTATGACTATACATATACACACACGTACATATAACTATATGACATTTCTAAAGTTTAATATTTTATTACATTAGAAATCCATATGAAATATATACAAAGCATTTCTCCTATCCTCAAAGCATGTCATCTCTACACATGTAAAATAATTGAATAGCTAATATTTTGGAAGAAAAAGACAATTTCATATTACAATAGTTCAGTATAGTGTACACACAGAACATTACACACACACATATATAATTCCAGAAAGTCTTTTCTTCCCTATGTTTGACAGTGATAGAAACTAAATCCATTGTGTATTTTACATCATCTCTCTTTTAGTTTATTTCTTAACTGAAGCTGAAAACATATGTTTTTCTGATTTTCAAATATTTCTTGTAGAGAATTATCCTTTATGTAATATGATTTTTTGTCATATGGAACCTAAACATTTTTAGTCAACACTTTACTATTAGCATACAAAAAGATCATGTTTGTCATATGTAACAAATGCTGACATGTTACTTGTAGGAGACCTTTCAATACCACAGGTTCAGGTTTTTCTTGGTTTGTCATTCTCTCATCACTGATAACATTTTATTATGACTTAAAACAATTATTGTATAATTTTGATAAATAAACATATAACTTTACAATCAGTATTTAACACATATTGAATGAACATTTTCCTACAATAAGGTAGTGTCATGTCTATGTGCTCAAATGAATATTATTTAGTGAATGGAAACATGATTTTTCTGGGGAATCCCTTATTTTTGTTTAATACTGACTTAGTGTAAAAATGAAGTTATGTGTTAATGAATTTAGCTATTAAAATTCAGCATTATAGTAACATAATATTTGACCATACAAAAGGTAAGTTTCCACTTGAGTGGTTTCTAAAGTGGTTAAATTCATAGATAAAATTTTACAATTCACTTTCAATTAACTAAATTAGAAATCCAATAAATTCAAATGAATTTGTTTAATTTAATGTTTTTATAGCAAATATTATTTTTATATTACAGAGTAAACTGAATGAACTGTTCATAATAGCCATGTAATCAGCAGTGTGTGTGTGTGTGTGTGTGTGTGTGTGTGTGAATTTTGTGAATCCCATGAATTTTATACAAGAAAAAAGCACTCCGGGATTGCCTAACAAGTACCCTCATTTAATTATTTCATTGCTTACATTTAACTTTATGTTTCCCTAAACATGACCTTCTGGAAATGAATCAGATTACCAAGGTTATCCAAAGAAACACAATAAGCTGTGTTTAAACTTCAAGAATTATTTTCTCCCTGTTCTTCAGTTTTGATGTCCATGGTCTCATTGTCTTAGGGCTGTGTTGTTTCTGATGATGCATCTGCCCATAGACTATAGGCTTTCATACTGTTATATTATTATCATATGGTTTTATCCTATTCTTATTACTTCGTGAAGAGAGTACTCAGCTAGTCCTCTGCAAAAGCAGAGGACTAAAAATGTCAACAAACAAATTTGGGGGACAGAATCAATTACACCTTAACAACTAACCAGAGTCCTAAGTATATGTCACTTCAATTAAACCACATATTAATAAAGTCATACAAAATATGTTAGAGTTTCAACTTATTTTGCAAGGTATGGGTATTTTGGTATGGGTACTTATTTTCATTCCTTTTTATTAAACATGGAGTGCTAACCTAGTTGTTGTTTAATTTAAATTCCCCTACTGATTAAAAACATTAAGCATTGTCTCATGTACTTATTGAGTGATCTTTCTCTTCAGGTCACTGATGCTTTCTTTTTTAAATTATTATTATTGAGTTGTTTGTTTTCTTATTATGAGCTCCCAGAGTATTTAATAAATTCCATGAACAAGTCAGTTATACGTTATGTTAAGTGTTAATATTTTCTCATGGTATTTAGAAGAACTGGAAAGTTAAGGTATTTATTATCCACTGTAATGGAATAAATTTTAACTGCCATTCTAGGAAAATGACCCAAATATAAATGAAAACAGTCTTCCTCACACAAATTCCTCTAACAATTTATGATGGCTTATGACTGCATGGATGGCTTAATTCTTGCTGATTTCCCTCTCAAGAAGAAAAACTTTCATTTTCCCTCTTAATACTGATCCTATGGGGGTGAAAAGTGAAGCTATTTTCTTTTCATCCGTTTCAGTCTTGCATTTTCCTTTCTTTTGAGTTGGTGGTAGAGCATGAACTCAGGACATGCATGTCTCACTTGGCTTCTTTTGCTCTAGGATGGTACTCTACCACTTGAGACACACAACCTCTTCCAGCTTTTTGGTTAATGGAAGGTAAGAATCACATGAACCTTTCTACTTGGTTTGGCTTTAATATGTGATCTTCAGATCTCCTCCTACTGCAAAGGCCACCAAGGCCTGGCCAATCTTTTAGATAAACAATATGCTCCATATTTGAAGAAGGTGTCTCTTCCTATTACTGTTTATCTCCCACCTTTCTTTTCATTACTAGTTTTTCCAGGCATAAAGTTTTGTATTTTATTGCACATTGCCTCATTAGTGATTGCCCTTTATATATTCACTAAGCCACCTTCTTCAGTCTTCTCTCTTCTGTCATTGGCTTAAAGCTACAAGAATTAGATCAGAGGGTATTTGATGCAGATTCCTGAACTCACAAAACTCATTTCCTTAACATTTATTAGTGAGTGATGGTAGAATAGAGAAGAATCCCATGGGTTCTGGTGTTCCTTAACTCTGTAACCCTGCAGATTCAAACTCTCACACAAGGGTAAGTTCTGCCTTGCCAACATATAAAATTTTTTGGATGAATTCTTTTCACTGGTTCAATTGTTTTAGCAAATACCCAGGTATCTTCTTTGGTTTAGGGGCCATTTGATTACCATCTGCTCTCAGCTATGTAAGTAGCTTGGAAGAATTTGAGAATGGATCTATGGCTAAATAATACTATTTGGCAGTGGATAGAAGTAATACATTCAGCTTTCTACATTTTAAGGGGAAATTAGTTGGGTGTCAAAGCTAAAAACAGGTCTCATCATTTTTCTATGGACAGTTTCCATCTGTTCAAATTAGTGACATTTATAATAAAAAGAATAATTGTTATTTATTTATTATAATTTACAGGGAGTTACAGTTATATTTGCCAGATAGAGGGTACCTTACTTCTTACACATGACTACCCCTTTTCATGTTTTTGTCCTCATTTCCCTCCCACCCCCCCAATCATCTTGTTTTCTCCTCTTTCCTTTCCTATTTCAAATAAACAAATAAATGTACATACAGTATACCAGGTAACAAAGTCAGATACAATAAAATATGAGATTATCCAGAGGGCACAAAAAGAGAAGAGAAATAACATAGTACATTTTATTCACTCAATTTTAATAATAAAATTTTAGCAAAAATGCTATGAAGAGGTGAGGTATTGGTTTTAGCCAGAGTATGATAATTTAACAGCTTCTTAGTTCTTTGATTATCTGTTTGACAGTGAAATGTGTTTATTATAAGAAAAAGATCTTAAAAATACACTAAAAGATGGTGTCCTATAGTCTTTTTTTCCCTGTTGGTCATGACACTTGAACACAGGGCCTGGGAGCTGAGCTCCTTTGCTCAAAGCTAGCACTCCTCAACCATGCTGAAGAACAGCACCAATTTTGCTTTTGTAGGGGTTAACTGGAAATAGGAGTTTCATAGATTTTCTACCTGGCTTGGCATTGAACCGTGATCAGATCATTCTGAGTAGCTAGGATTATAGGCCTGAGCCACCAGTTCCTGGCTTGTTTTTAGTGTTAAGAATCATATCAGCAATGTGAAGTATTTGGAAATTAGAAAAAAATATTTTTATCATGTTTATGTAGATATAGAACATATCTGAGGATTAGTTTTATCTTGGCAAGTGTGATATGAGACAAGTAGAGAAAGATGGAGAGAGAGAGAGAGAGAGAGAGAGAGAGAGAGAGAGAGAGAGAGAGAGAGAGAGAGAGAAAGAGAAAGAGAGAGAGAGAATTTTCTTTCTCACCATAGTACACCAAGGAAGAGGTAACAGGGGTACTTTGGGAAAATGCAAATTCTTAGGATTATTGCCATAATTTCTGAAGAAATAAAGAGCTCAGAGGAGGTTCTAGATAGATTTATTTTTTTTGCCAGTCCTGCGCTTGAGCTCAGGGCCTGAGCACTGTCCTTGGACTTTCTCAAGGCTAGAGCTCTACCACTTGAGCCTCAGCACCACTTCTGGCTTTTTTCTATGTATGTGGTATCGAGGAATCGAGCATGGGTCTTCGTGCATGCTAAGCAAGCACTCAACCACTAGGCCAAACTCCCTGGCCCTAGCTTTAATTTTTATAAACATTTCAAGAGACATTTTTCTCATTAGGAGACATTGATTTTGGACAATATTAGATGATAAACCTAAATCCTTTAAAGATGAGAAAATAAGAGGAAAATAATCTACAAACTAGCAAGCAAGGCTCTAAGTCAATGACATTCAGTGAAGACAGATAAGGCACTAGAATATAATTGTAGGATGAGCTGCTCAAAATTTATATTAGTATATAGTTAAAATTATATGGAATTTTATGTAAATAATTCATATAAACTGATATAGACACAGTAAGCATCATGGAAAAGTCAAACATTGTCTCAGGACCAGGGTTTCATATTTCTCCTAACAGAGGATGTGGGAAAAAAATCAAAGAAGTCAGAGGAGAGCTGAGAAGGAATTGGCTTTTCCAGCCTAGTACTTTATGGAGTGGAGCTCTAGGCATAAATCATCCCTCTCCATCCAGAAATCATTTCTTAGCGGGAGATACCAGAAAAAGAACAGGATTACATTTATAACAAAACTTAGAATACATTTATAAGTGTATACATGTTAGAGAATTAAAAACAGGAGCTAGGAATCACAGGGTTATTGACTCTTCAGCTATAAAGCTGAGAATAAAAGGGATCAAATATGGTAAAGTTTAAAATGTCTAATAGCAATTATTACCAAATAACAATAGATATGCAACATAATGTCAAAATGAAATCTCTTTATTAAAATAGCAGACCATCAAAGACTGTCAAAACATTATACGCATTCATATATATATATATATATACGCATAACATACTTGAACGTTTTTTTCTATAAAAGGAAAATCAAGTCGGGTGCTGGTGGCTCACACTTACAATCCTGGCTAATCAGGAGGCTAAGATCTGAGGATAACAGTTAGAAGCCATCCAAGCCAGAAAAGTTTGTGAAGTCTATGAGACTCTTATCTCCAATAAACTACTCTGAAAACTAAAGAAGTGGCATTGTGGTTCAAGTGTTGTAGTGCTAGCCTTGAGCAAAAGGAGCTCAGGGACAGCTCACAATCCATGAGTTCAAGCCCTAAGACCAGCAAAAGAAAATTAACAATACAATTAGAAATATATGTTGCTCTCCTGAGAATGGAACTGGATAATATATGTCTTTTAAGTAGCATATTTTTCAAAGAAAAGAAAGTTGTCTGGTTAAATAAAATACCTGTTTTGTTTTGTTGTGCAAACAAATAGATTAATTAAAAAACAAACAAGTTTTATGATATTTTGGAAAAAATTTATTGCAGGAAATATAAACAACAGCAACAGCAACAAATTTACTGTCAGAAGACCACTCATCTGTGTCTTTAGTACCATAATTTAACAATACAAATCTATGTTTTAGGAGAGAAAAGATGAATTGAACGTTGCATAAATCATTTCAATCTTCAAGAGAATAATTCTCAACTATCTCTAAATTCATACTCTCTAGCTTCCCCTCCCCATTTGTATCAGCTATATTACTTATACAAAAAGTTTCACTGCACTGATATATTTTCATTCATGAGTATAAATATCCTGAACAAACCCATCCCCTCAATTTACCCCCTCAACCTTCTCCACTCCTATTCCCCTTCTAAGAACAATTTTAATACATTTTGAAGTTGAAGTTTTATATGAGTACATGGAAGGCACTGACTATATTCCTATAGTTTAGCAGTAAAAGATGAGTCCTGTGATCCTGGCTCCTCCCACAGCAGACCCAGGGACCCCCAAACACTATGTTTTCTTAAAATTGACTTCCTTGAATCACAATAGAAAACTGGGTTTAAATCTGTTGGAATCAGGTTTCCAGGGATTCATGATTTTGTCACGTTTGTCTGTATTTCTTAGTAGCGATTTGAACAAACTTAGAGAATGTGATTGAAGTAAGGATCCATTCACACAAGTTCTATAAAGTTAAAACTGACCACTGTAATCAAGGAAGGCTGCCAGCAGTAGATAGGTTGAGACAGAAGGGTCAGGAAGTTGAGGCCAATCTGGGCTATAAATCAAGACCTGTTGTAAAACAAAACGAACATTGATAAAGTATACTGAAATGTATTTTGTCATGACATGAATATAGTACAGTTATTTAAATTTTTCCACTAATATTGTTAATTTATATTGTTCTGCATTAATTATATCAAATTCCAGTCACTGTTTCTGCTTTTTATTCTCTAACCCCTTACACAAATTTTTACCCTCCCTCTGGACATATTGAAGGTAAATTAAGAGATTATATGTGACTTTCTAAGCATCTATTTTTTTTTGCCAGTCTTGGTTCTTGAACTCAAGGTCTGAGTACTGTCCTTGGCTTTTTTCTCAAGGCTAGCACTCTTCCAATTGAGCAACAGCAGCATTTTTGGCATTTTATATATATGTGGTACCAAGGAATTGAACCCAGGTCTTCGTGCATGATAGGCAAGCACTCTATCACTAGGCCAAACTCCCGACCCTAAGCATCTATTTTAGAAAACAATTTGATAATATGAAGGTACCTTTTCTAGGAATGTACATGTACCATATCTGTTTATCTCTTGAAATAAGGTACATGATTTCCTGTGAGAATGGTGCTTGTTATTATAAATAGTAGAGAAAATTAAAAAAAGAACTTCCTGAAAATAAGTAGGACTTACTCCTTTTGAAGTGTAAAAGACAAATTCTTTTGAATGTAAGCAGGAAAAGTCATTTACAATTTTTATAATCTAAAATTTAGTGATGTGAACTGTGGGTAATCAATTGATGAAAATCTGTTATACTGCAACTATTCCTCCTCCTACACAATAATTAATGCTCTTGAAACAAAAGCAGGATCCAGCAATAATGATTTCATATGCTCTGCTACTTTTAAGAGATTTACTTTTGCATGGAAAAATTTCCCTTTATTTGTTTTTTTCCCTTATTTTACAGTAAAGAATTCTCCTATTTCCACAGAAAAAAGAAAAATAAAATATCCTTCCCACATCTTTATTTTGCAAAATCTTTTCCTGTTGAGTTTGGCTATTCCTTACAAAGTTTCTTGAACATTAACTGCTACTATATCTCAATATTGATACAGCCAGAATAATTTAATTGACATCCATAATAAATATGTTTCCCATTTACAGTTCAATCTTTTGGCTTTGCATTGTCCAACATAACAGAGTTTAGAAACTGAATCTGCTAATCATTTAAGCCACTGAGCAAACAAGGTCAAGTTACAATTCACTCAGAAATGGTCCTCTCTAACCCCATCCTCATATGGATGTATGTTGCCTCCTCCTGCACAAAGATGAAAAAGTGGTGAGCTTGGTTTTCAAAATGAGTGCCTTCCATTAAAATAATTACTACTTCAGTGTCTAATGAAAGTGAACTAAACATTTTTTTAAGGACAAGAACATAATAACTGCACTTTAAATGCTCATAAAAACAGGGCCGGGAGTTTGGCCTAGTCTTAGAGTGCTTACCTAGCATGCACGAAGACACGGGTTGGATTCCTCCTTACCACACACATAGAAATAAAGCTGGAAGTGGTGCTGAGGCTCAAGTGGTAGAGCTCTAGCCTTGAGATAGTGGTCAGGCCCTGAGCTCAAGGCCCAGGACTGGCAAAAATAAATAAAAAATAAAAACAGAAAGTTGAGAATTTTTTTTCTCAGCAGAGGTTTCTCTTTTTACCTTAAAAAAAGATGTATTTTGTTCACACTTCTTGATTTATTTTCATGCAACAGCAACTCTGACCTTTGTATTGTATCACAAGGCTCAGTGTAGAGATTGTACTGAAGATATTAAGTTAGGTACATTTCATGACCATGAGGAAAATTATGAACTTTCAACATAGGAGAAATGTCTCCCCAAACTGAAAACTGGCTAGGCTCGAGTGCTGCACTACTGTTATCCTGGCTACTCACGAGGCTGAGATATGAGCATTGTGGATAGAAGTCTGCCAGGGCAAGGAAGTTTGTGAAAACTTTATCTCCAATTACCCAACAAAAAGCCAGAAGTGGAGCTGTGACTCACATGATAGAGAGCTAGTCCTGAGCAGAAAAGCACAGTGATACCCAGGCCCTGATTTCAAGCCCCAGGAGGCACATAAACACACACACACACACACACACACACACACACACACACACACACACACACACTCACACACAAATCTTAAAACCCAAACAACAGCAACAAAAATAACCATCAGTTGACTATATGAAAGAGAGTATCCAGGGCAAACCTATGGTATCTTGGAAGAACTCTAACAGACTTTTCAGAAGTTCATTGTGGATACAACATGGCTTGCTTTGGGAAACAAGGTGCTGAGTAGTGGCGATGGTCCTGGGATTGCATTTCCACTCATTTTGCTAAGGCAAGGACAATATGTACATTGATTTGAACAATCTACTGGCTTATACAACATATATCTAAGTAGCAGATATGAATAATGTCATTCAAATGCCCTTGATTTCTTTAAAAATAATTATGCGCAGTATAGTGATAGAAGAGTGTGGTAATTGTCCCAGTGTTGGGTGAAAGGGTTGGGCATTAGCAGAGATAATAAAATCCTGTGAAGACGAAACTTAAAGGAGTTGAGAAGGGTAGCTGTGCTGGCACTTAAGTGCAGACACTTGAGTAAGGAAATCATTAGTTGACTTGCATAGTCTGTAAGGGGTCTATACTCCAAGACATAAGTGAGAAATGAAAGAATGAAAGAGATCCGGTTCATCAATAAGTCATTACGGATCGTTTTAGGACTGGAAGTCTTTCTCAGAGCCTTGAGTGATATACAATACTGGCTGAAAATGAAATACAAGCTAGCATAGAAGATCCATGGAACTTCATTAGATTTAATTTGGATGAAAAAGAAAATGTTGATATCAAGTTGATCTGAAGATCACAGTTTGAAGCCAGGCAGGCAGGAAAACCTGTGAGATCATTAATTCTAATTTAAAATAAAAGCCCAAAGCAGAGCTGTGGCACAGTTGTAGAGTGCTATCCTTGTGCAAAAAATGCAGAGACAGTGCCCACGCCCTGAGTGCAAGTCCCAGGACCCACACAAAACAAAAGTGTAGATGTCAAAGATCTTAAAACAACTGTAAAGTTATAAGTGTTGTGTGTTGTGTATGCTTCTTGTGTGCATACTTTTGCATTAATTCCAACAAATAATTATTTGAAACAAAATTTAACATTTCAGACCTGGAATGCAATTCAGTAATAAAACATGTGTTTACTACATATTAGACCCTTATTCATCCCCAGAACTATACAAGTAGTAACATTCATTTATTTTCATTGATTCCTGTGACTATATTCCTGAACAAATCATAGGTTATTGATTCAGACTTTAAGTTGAGAGAGAGACAATTAAGTATTTTCAACTATTTTTCCCCAATAAGTGATGCTGGTATGGACAATTTTGCATTCTTCTACCTTTTTCATATTCTCATAGTATAATTGTTCTAAGAACTGTATCTTAGGTTGTAACTGTTCAGTCACAATTAAGAGCATGTGCTTTTTAAAGCAAACTATGTAAATCATTGATTGATCTGTACCTTTGTTTCAGTAAAAAAATTCATAGTCTTGGAGACATTTATATTTTTCTCATTTATTAGCATGTATTAACACAAAAAATGATGTCAATTTGGTATCTCCATCTATGCATTTAATGTGCATGATCTTATCTATCTTCCTCATAGTTACAATTTCTTAACTGTCCAGTGATGAACTTAAAACTCACTCTGTGCCTGGAACCCATTAAAGGTCATTCAGAACTCAAGAATTCCATCTTGAAAATGTTCTAGGTTGCTTCCTCTTTACATTTCTAAACTTCTAGTATCAGGTTTTATTTTAGTAGTAATCTAAATATGTAGCTGGATAGTAACCTACTCAGCTACACATTTAGTAAATGTGTACCTTGTTATATTTGCAGTACATTTTTATATGCCAGTGTACCCCAGCTTCTGAAATCTAATTTTGGAACTTCTATATTGAGAATATGCAATGAGAATATATATTTGAATATTCCCATGAAAGTTTAAACATGCTATTCTGAGAAACTACTTACTAACTTACTCAACATCTAAACTATTTCATTAGGTTTCTTGGTATGGTCTTAAATTACTTTTATACTTATTTTTATCAACCATGTATAGCTCAAGATCAAATATTAGTCAAATATTATTCATGTAATAGATTATAAGATACTTGTAGAAAGAGGGTATGTAAGTGTATGTTGTATTTTTTATTTTTTAAAATATTTTTTGCCTTTCCTGGGGCTTGAACTTAGGGCATGGGCACTGTCCCTAAGCTTCTTTTGTTCAAGGCTAGCACTCTACCCCTTGAGCCACAGCACCAATTCCAGCTTTTCCTGTTTATTAAGTACTCGGGAATTGAACCTAGACTTTCACACATGCTAGGTAAGCACTCTACCACTGAGCCACACTCACAGCCCAAGGATTTTATTTTATTGCATGTTATATATCTAACAATGACAAAAATAGTGCCATAAAAATGTGTCAGGTCTGGAGCATCACGTTGGTGACTTTGTTTTTCTTGGAGAGCTAGGCCAGGAAAAATGGTGTAAACCCAGACCCAAGTCATTCAGGAGAGTGAGAGTGTTTGATAATCTAATATTGTTTGATGAAATTTATGAGACAACTAATAAAATAGCATCTCCATGACTGTTTAAACATACAAGACTAAAACTATTTTGGAATCATTGGTGATCATCTAATAGGAAAATAGAAGCTTTATGTATGCAATATTTCTGGGAGTATCAGAGATACTTAAAATAAGTTATTATGCAAAGAATGTGTGAATAGGACCTACTGGGGATTATGATTTAAATAAGGGGTATCAAGTAAGAGACATCTGAAGACATCCTGTATCACACTTCAGAAATCAGTAAGTAGAGCAAGCTAACAGTATTACAAAAAGAAGTTAGCAGAAATAAACTGATTAAAATTTAAGCCTGCTTTACTTTCCTTCCAATGAGTTTAGAAAGTCAATTTCAGTGAATAAAAGGAATGCATCGTATTAACACTTTCCAGAAATTCCCTATCATCTTATTCAGAATTGTTCTCATGTTTAATAACACATTAATTTCAGGGGCTAAGATAAAGAATCTATTGTGGAAATTTTGATGAATATTTATACTTGAGTATTAGATTGCCTAAGAGACTTCTTTTTGATTTTCAGATACCCACTGTTGTCAATAGATAATAATGAACCTGCCTACTGAATGGCATGTGCATATTTCATGCTATCATTTTCTTCCCCATGTATTAAACAGGAGGCTTTGCCAGATTAGTTTAGTCCTTTTCTAGGAAGACCTCAGGGTGCTCAGGACCAAGTTGACAAGCAGCAAAGCCTGCTTTCTCAGAATGAATCATGCCCTCATCAAAGAAGCAGCAATTGTCAGGACCCGCTTTTATAGTAAATAGGAATTTCCACAACAGCAGATGCAACCAATGAGTCTGGAAATTAGTTCTTTAATAAAGTAGAATTTTATTTCCTCTTATTTATAAAGTTGATTGTTATCATTGAGTTGCACTTACCAAATCTTGTGCTGACATATGTACTTTTTTTTTTCTTTTAGTTGTTATGGGTCTTGAACTCAGGGTCTGGGCTCTGTCTCTGAGCCTTTCTGTGCTCAAGGCTAGCACTCTACCACTTGAGCCACAGTGCCACTTCCGGCCTTTTCAGAGTAGATTATTGGAGATAAGAGTCTCATGGACTCCTAACTGACTTTTAATCTCAATTCTCAGATATCAGCTTCCTGAGTAGCTAGCATTATAGGCATAAGCTACAGGCACCTGGCTACAAGTACAATTTATCTCATATTTTTATTGCAAAAGGTCTTTCAAAGCACTGATATGAAAAAATAATGCATTATCTGTAATGTTGTTACCATTGTGAATACTGTTTTCATAAAATCCTTTAGAGTCAGAACATAATAAATCCCTTGAAGCCAAAAACTTCAGCAAATCAAAATAGCTGCATTTTTTTTGTAGTTTCCACAGGAGGCTTTCCTTTGTTCTTTATTTTTCTTAAGAATGTTTTTAATAGTTCACAGCAATGTGTGTGTGGGTTTGAACTCAGGCCCTGTTTTTTGTTGTTGTTTGGTTGGTTGGTTGGGTTTTTTTTTCCCTCATGGCTATTGCTCTATCACTCTACCACTCTACCTCTCTGTCAGCAGCTCCAAGGCTGACCTTTTTTCTCTCTCTCTCTTTTTATTTATTTATTGGTAATTAACTGGAGCTAAGACCCATGGGAGAGTGAGTTTCCAGATTGTTCTGAGGTTAATATTGTGTCATGGAAAATCTCTTCTGTTTCAAACAAATAAAAAAAAGAGGTAAATAGTGGATTCCTTCTTTCTCCTTTTCCCTTTCTCTCCCTCTTTCCCCCTCTCTTCCCCTCTATGTCTGTCATCTATCTATTATCTATCTCTGTCATTTACCTATTATCTATCTGTCATCTATTTATTTATCTACCTACCTGTTACTTCTACTATCATATCTCCATTCATATGTATTTATCTACTTGTATTTTCTTTGTATTTATATGAACAGATAAAAATCAGTTTCATTCTTTCTTCCTGTCTCCATATTCCTATGAAAATAATTTCTGCACAGTCTCTCAATCATTTTGGATCGTACAAAGCTCCAATCTAACTTCTCTTAAGTTTCTGTGGCGGTTGTTCTGGAAATGACAAGTGTAAGGCTTCTATCAATCCAAATTACTGAAGCATACACTTCAGAACTGCTACTATGCGAACGATTTACATTGTTCATGAAAAACTAAATAAAAATAAAAGTCAAAAGTGTATTATGTGTGTGTGAGAGAGAGAGAAGGACACAAGAGAGGAAGAGAGAGACACACACAGAGACAGAGACAGAGAGAGACAGAGGATAGCAATGAGAGAGAGAGAGAGAGAGAGAGAGAGAGAGAGAGAGAGAGAGAGAGAGAGAGAGAGAGAGAGAGAGAGAGAGAGAGAATAGCAACTTGACTAAAAGAACTCATTTACAAGAAACATGAACCACTGTGGCGAGAGTGGAACTTTGTTCCCAAACATTTTTCTTCTGGGGCAGCATTAACCTGTTTCACACCACTACTGTGGCGAATCAAGGTGACCTGTAGGCCCATGTGTGATGTATTATCTCTGCTAATTTGGAACTTGTTCCCCTGTATGCAGTAATGAGATACAGTTACAGTGACTTGGAGTTCCTTAGAGATCTCACTGTAGAAAAATGGGTATCATTTGAAACTCGGATGCACACATCCAATATTTCCATGGTTCATTAAGCAGCATTGCTGGTGAGTTATTGGGGGAAATTCTATAAATATTAATATCATATCATTAGAAGGAGTAGATTTCAGCATACTATTCCCCAATATAGAACTGGGAATTCTGGTTAAGCCCAAAAAGTGTTCAACTTTCAAAAGCACTGGGAAAAACATACCAATCAACATTTCTAGGCACACCAGATGGCTTTTTTAAAAAATAATTCTACTTTGCTAGGCATTTATTTAATTATAACCTTGTTAACTACACACTGTGGTACAGTAAAAGGTTTGAGGTCAAAATCAAGAGTTGATTTGCCAGTTCTACAGTCTGAGTTTATTAAGCAATTAAGCACTATCTCTAATCCTTGCTTTTCTCATTTATAAAATATAGATACATCTTTATTAGTGTGTGTGTGTGTGTGTGTGTGTGTGTGTGTGTATGTGTGCGTGTGTGCTTGTGAGCACGCGTGCATGTACTGGTATGGAGATTTGAATTCAGGGCCTCTCAGTTTCACTTGATATTTCTGCCCAAGGAAGATACTATTGAACCACTGCTCCACTTTTGATTTTTGTCATTAATTGGAGGTAAAAAGTCTCAAGGACTTTCCTGCCTGATTGGCAGACAAAGTGTGATTCTCATATCATGTATTCCAGAGTAGTGAAGATTGCAGAAGTGAACTGCAGGCACCTTTTAAAAAGCAAATAAATGCATTTATTAGTTTACTCACAGTACACAGCTTACCGTGTAAGAAGAGAATCATAGTGCTAAATAGGCTGAGCTCTTTCATATTTGAAACTCCTTTTCTTTTATATTCATATCTGAAAGACATACTCCTGACAAGAAAATTTAGAAATATCTCATTTATATAATTTCCAGTTCCTATTATTATTTTACATAAAGACAGCCCAAGTGGAGCCAAGTTTTGTTTCTCTTATTTATCAACTATTTGCACTTATGGAACTTAAGTATATGTCCAGCTTTATGATTCACATTTTTTTCAATATCTCATGGTAATAGAAAAAATCAAAATTATTCCTTATATTTTTTTCAGCAAGAATGTACACTCATTGGGAAAATGTGTCTAAGCAGACATTTTGGCTCATCTGCGTCGATGGATATTCAAGTTTCTATCTGGGTAAGACCTCTCTGGATTTCTTCAAAATATAAATAAACAAATGTGAATTCCTCCAATCCTTAGGGGAAAAGGAAGGAGACTATGGTGGGGGGGGAGAGAGAGAGAGAGAGAGAGAGAGAGAGAGAGAGAGAGAGAGAGAGAGAGAGAGAGAGAGAGAGAGAGGAAGGGAAGAGGCAGTGAGACAGCCATTAAAGCCCTCTGATGCTTATAAATTACTGCCTATAATTTCCATTTCCACATCAATATTGATTTAATAGAAGGAAAATTTTTCAAAAAAATCTGCATAGAGTTTGTATAATAGTCCCAAATATGTACACACTGTGTAAACACTTATATTACATGCTTGCTAAGCTATTTAGCAAAAGGCTTTACAGACAGAAAAATGCTGTGAAAATCATTACATTCTCACATAGTCTTAACCTAGATAAAACCAGTATCTTGGGCAGTGTTGAGAATATGAATTCTAAAAATGATTTCCAATATTATCTAATTCCAGTAAAGAATTGTCTATGAGAATGAAGGGGCAAAGGAGGTAAGTGCAGCCAGGAATTCATGATGTATACCACAAAATTAAGACTAGGAAGGGAATGGGCAAGTTGGGGAGCTTAGAATGGTGAAGGAGGTGACACTGATCAAGATACACTACATTCAAAAACTGCTTTGTGAAGTTGCTATTCCTGTGTACAAACAATTAATAAGATTTTAAATCAATGATAATAGTGGACCACTAAGTTTTGTCTTTAATTTTATTTGGTCTCTAGTCTATATCTTAATAATTTTATTTAGTCAAAGTTTGTCTCAAGTAGTTTAATCTGTCTCTGTATAGTCTTCAGTAAAAATATAAACACTTAAATTAAAAAAAATAACTCAAATCTTCCTTGATTGTTGAAATGTCACATGATTATGTCACAAAATTATACAATATTGCCAGATAGGAAGATAATAGAGGCTAGGAATGGCCTGTGTATGATATTTATTGCTGGACATACTTGTTACTTCCAGATTTATTACACTCAGTTCTGACAAATCATAGCCTAAATATGAAATTATCAAATATTACAAGAAATTTCAAAAGCAAAATGATTCAATTCCCACATGCATTTTACTCAGCTTATCTAATGTAAAGAAATTTTAGTTTGGTCCCTTTCAATCAGCAATTGCATTTGTATCTTTGTATGTTCTCATTGCCTTTAATTGTACAAAATTAGCAAATAATACTTCTAAAATCTTTTTTTTTTTTTGCCAGTCCTGGGCTTGAGCTCAGGGCCTGAGCACTGTCCTTGGGCTTCTCAAGGCTAGAGCTCTACCACTTGAGCCTCAGCACCACTTCCGGCTTTTTTCTATGTATGTGGTACCGAGGAATCGAACCCGGGTTTTCATGCATGCTAGGCAAGCACTTTAACCACTAGGCAAAACTCCTGGCCCCTACCTCTAAAGTCTTAACAGTGAGTGTGTTTTCTTGAGATAAGGAAGTCAGTACTTTGATTAATTGAAAGGTTATTGGTGGAAGTCTGACACCACCAAGAAGCAAACGAATCAAGAAGCAATGCTGAACTCTACACAGGTTGGGCGTGGGTGATTTCCTCAACTCGAGTCTTTGGAAACATATACACCTGGGTTCCAAAACATTGTCTCTAGCTGGTCAATGACTCAAAATTTATGATAAGGTATAAGCAACACTTATTCAGTACATCTATGGTCTGAACTTTGAGGTTGTACGTGTGAATGAAATGGTGGAATTATACCATATTGTATTTCTAGACACCTTTCTTGAACAACTTTCTTTCAGCCATGTGATCTTATTAGACAGCATGGAATATTATATCATACACTGGGCTGGAAAGCATTACTGTTGGATAGGTAACATGTATGAAAATAAATTTTCAATATAAAATGTTTTATTTATCCTAAGAAAAACTTTCAGTTGTTGGGTTACTAAGAATTTGCTGTATGTATGTATCTATCAATCTATTTCAGTAGTTAATCTCCACTTCTTTTGTTCTCCAAAACAATAAATCATTTTTCACAAAGAACAAACAAATAAATATCTACTTATTCTCATTATTCATTATTTTCTGATACCATCAGCCTATTAAGAATAATTAGCGGAATGAAGGCAAGCTGTAATTAATTTATACTTCAGCTACTGAATGCAAATTGAATGAACATATCAATAAGATTAAAGTGCATTTCAAAAATATCAAAAGAAGTACTTATATAAATATTAATGCCAAGTGATAAGAACAATTTCAAACATTATTAAATTTCCAACTAGTTTAATTCTTTGTTAGTTGGTTTCCCTCTCTGTAAGATTATAATTGTATAATTTAATCCAATTTTTATAGCATAAGATAAAATAATATTAAACTCATCCCCACTATGTTTTAAAATAACTTACTTTTTAAAGTACATGAACGTCATCTTATATTGTAATGGAAATTATATGATCAAGACGTTAGAGAATTATATATTATTCAATATTTAAGCTTCCTTTCAAGTAGGGTTTTAGCAATAATAAAATTACTTTAAACTTTATAATTTTGAAAAGCTTATTCATAGGAGACTTGCAAGTGTTAACTAAACAGATTTTCACAATATTACCAGGGTTATTTAAAACTTATTTATCATGACACTTAGATTTCTAATGAACTCACTATATTTTTGTTCATTAACTTCTTTTAATAATACATATTAAAACTGAAATCTTGTAACTTACTGTATTATATATTTTGTTTTATATATTATAATATATAATGTTATTTTTATAAAATACTCAAAGGCTATGTGTATTATATAAGTTATTTCAGCAATATATATGTAAGTACCTTTTTGATAAAATACATGTGTCCATTTAAAATCAAATGGTCATTCTGTTTTTCCAATTGTATTTTATTGTTGGGGTGATATATAAAGTGGTTGCAGTCACATTTGTCAGGTAGTGAGTATATTACTTCTTGAAATTTGATACCCCTTCTCATATTTTTCTCCTAGTTTCCCTCCCAACTTTTCTTTAATACAGTTTTGGGGATCCAAGCCCAAGACTTCACAAATGTTAGGAGATTTTAAAAATTCATTTAGCACACAATACTCACAAAAATGGACTCCTAAAATTGTGTTTCTATTCTTTAGCTCTTATTAGATATTAATTGTCTACAAAGTTAAAAGTTGATCATGCTATGATACTTGATTAATTTTAAGTAAAATTTGAATTTCCATTTTATTTTCCTTGCATTTTCCATTAAAATTATTTATATATAATTGGCAGGAGAATGTTTAAACAGAATATGAATACTTTGCACATCTGCAAATCAACAAAGAATAAAGATTAAACAACAAATTTACATAATGAACTAGAATATGCAGAACCATGTCAAGTAGTTCTACCAAATAATAAAAATGGGATAGATTCGAGGTTGGGGTTCCAGTTCACAATGTCACTCTGTAAATACTCTTGTAATTGTCTTTAATTTTACAGAAATAATTTAGAAATTGGTAATTGAGAAAAAGTTTCCAGTTTAAAACTTCCAGTAAGCTGTTAATCAGAAAATATTCTATAAGCATATTTACATTTTTGTTTATGGTTTTCAAAATGTTCCCAGAACTATGCATATTTTTAAGTAGGTGATTGGAAGAGAGAAATGTAATATCACCCAATAATCTCACTGTACACACTTAGAAATAGGTCAGTCCATTTGCTGTTTGGTGTTTGAGCAACATTTCCAAATTTCATTCTCTTTTTTGTCAGTAGCCATTATGATAAAGCCATCATTATTTTTTTTTGATTTTTTTATTGTAATTAATAAAAGGGTCACATGATATTTGCCAGATAGAAGGTGCATTAATTCACATACATTGATACCCTTTCACATATCTTGGTCCCCATTACCCTCCCCTCCACCCCCCCATCTTGTTTTTCCCCCTTCCCTATCCAATTTCAAATAACCAAATACAAATAAATCCAATATATCAGATAACAAAGTGAGATACTGTATCAATATGAGATAACCAAAGGACATCAAAAGAGCTGAGAGATAACATAGTACATTAAGGACAACAATCATTCATTATATGGCTTTTGTTTCTATATCCTAGAAGTCCTTTCAATTAGCTTCATACTATATGGCCTTATGTATCAAGGTTTTGCTCTATTGCAAATCTGTGCTAGTAGAGCCCAAGGTTTCTACTGATTATGACAAATGAGGGAAACCATTGAGCCTAAGTTCCTTTGAGTCTGGCTTACTTCACTTAATATGATTTTTTCTAAGTCTTTCCATTTCCTAACAAATGGGGCGATGTTGTTCTTTCTGACAGCATCATAGAATTCCATTGTGTACAAATACCACAACTTGTTGATCCATTCATCAACTGAGGGACATCTAGGTTGGTTCCATATCTTTGCTATGGTAAATAGTGCTGAAATGAACATTGTTGTGCCCTAGTTTCTGAATGATTGGGTAAATGCCAAGTAGTGGAATTGCTGGGTCATAGGGGAGTTCTATGTTTAGCCTTTTGAGGCACTGCCACACTGCTTTCCATAGTGGTTGAACGAGTTTGTACTCCCACCAACAGTGTAGTAGTGATCCCTCCTGGCCACATCCCCTCCAGCATCTGTTGTTATTAGTTTTCTTGATCCTAGCCATTCTAACTGGAGTGAGGTGGAATCTTAGTGTTGTTCAGATTTGCATTTCTTTTATGACCAGAGATTTTGAGCATTTCTTCATGTGTTTATAGGCCATTTTTGTTTCTTCTTCAGAGAAGACTCTCTAAGTCTTTGGCCCATTTTTTTGATGGGATGGTTGTTACTTTGGAGATTAGTATTGGAGTGATTCAACATCATTAGTTTTTAAAATTCTCTCTTTTATTAAAATACAGACAGTTTCAGTAACTCTGACATTTTGCACTGATCAATTTAAAGTAGGTTCTGAGTAGCAGACTATGTTTCATCATTAGTTTGTCTCCTGCTGAATTTACAAAGATTAACACTGATTGCTGTCACAGATGTTTATGTTTATTTGTATTTGTTATTTTGGAAGCACCTCAGTCCGTTTCTTCTTTTATCATTAAAAACATAAGGCTCAGAATTATTGCTAGAGTGCTTGCTTAATATGCATGAAGCCCTGGGTTCAATTACTCAGTACCACCATATAAACAGAAAATTTGAAAATAGTGCTGCTGTTTAAGTGGAAAAGTGCTAGCCTTGAGCACAAAGAGGATCACGGACAGAGCCCAGGCCCTGACTTCAAGCTCCAGGACTGGGAAATAAAAAGTAAAAATAGAAAAAAAAATATATAAAACACACTTTCTATCATTCATAACATTAATCAGGAAAAAAAAGTTTAAGAAGAGATTGTGCTTTCTTTTCTCTGATCTGATTACGAAGAACTCGACACCAATACCTAAGGAAAAAGAAAAGTGTCTATACTGTGCCATCACCCATAACTGAAAAGTCTATGATACTTAATAGAACTTTTTGACATCTATGCTTTATTTTCAAACTTAATTCTGTGAAAAACAGAGAGCTAAAATATTAACTAGAAATATAGTGAATAATCAGTAAGTCTTTTAAAAATAACTTGTACATCCTTACATAATATACTTCACAAGCTTATTTTAGTAGTATTAATTTATTGTAGAAAATATGAGTGATTAGGGTAGATATGTAGCTCAGTGGCCAAGCACTTGCCTGGCAAGTAAAACATCCTGAGTTTGATCCCAATTCCAAAAAAAGAAAAGATCAAAGAAATATGAGTGATTAAAAATTAAAGCTGATTAAAATGTAGACTATGGCAAGCTATCCTACTCTGACATAAAAAAATGTAGTCCATAGAATTGTTAATAAAAAATTCCTAGTAACACTAGTCTTCAAGTTTGTGGCCAAGAGCCTAGAATTATAATTCATTCGATGCATTAATGTTCTATAACTGAGTGTTACCACTGGTGCTAAAATAACAGCAAATATAATTAGGGTCTAAGTCCATTGAATACTGTCAGTAACACACAACTGAATCAAAACTGACCATTGTCAATGAATGAGGACATAATTTATACTTAACATTTTAGGAAGCTCATAGATAGATAATTGTTTGCTACATTTGACATCTTGCTTATGCCCCTATGAGTGAAGAGAATGATGGTCTGTTGTTCCAGAAGCTGTTGATCCTAGAGAAATGAACTGTCACTAGCTGAGAAATCTGTCAGGCAAATACAAACATTTGAAAAGAATATCTCAGCAAAAGTTATTTCTTATGACAGCAAGTAGTTTTCTAAAAGTTAACATCACATTGCCAAGTAGAATATATTTTTCTTGCCACAACTGAGAGTAACACAGTTACACAGAAGCTATCATTTGCAAAAAAGCAGGCATTAATGTATTGTGAAGAGGATTTTGATTTTGAAATATGTTTAAATATTCTGTTATACTCCAATTTCATAGCAAATTAGAAATTTCTTGGTTCTGGAAAGCTGATATACTGGTCTTTTTTATGTGCCTATGTGTTAGACTTCGAACTGTGCTACAAAAGAGGCAATCAAGTACGTGTGATTAGCACTTTGCTTAGAGAAAAGTCTTAATATTCTTTATTACATTCGCAACTTAGAAGCTGTGGGAATCTCAATTAAGCAATAGTCTAGTACCTTTGTTCCCACAGTCTTCTGCCCTTAGAAACAAAGAGTTAATTTGTAATCCTCTTTATGTTTTTCAATGACTCCATTTAGTGAGGACTTGAAAGATAACTCGAAGAAGACTCTGCTAATAGTAGTTCATTAGCGGTCCTCTGTTCTGACCTTTTGGTCATTTAGGTATTAGAGTAACTTTTACTTTGAGGTATGTTTACAGGAAGTTACAAATTGTCATCGGATCTCAAACACATATTCCAGATTTCCCTGTGGTAACTTTTTAAAGAAGTCTAGTATTATAAGGAGTCACAACAGAGAAGCCACATTTTGAGAGGTGGAATCTGGGAGTGGGTATTAAAAGGCTGGCGTCTGCATGGTGGACTCCTGTCTCAAAGATCAGCAGCAGCTCCGCAAATACAGTTAACACCTCTCAGAGACTGAGCCATGGAGGCTTACAGAGGAAAGAAGAAACACTAATGGTGTGTGATAGTAAGGAACCATGGTGTGAGAAATGCCCTTGCAGGCTGTCCGGTGGACGTGGATATTTACTGTCCTACACAAAGATGTCCTCAGGCATGAATGAGTTGAGAGCCTTCCAGCTGGGGGAGGTTCGTGCTTCCTCCTGACTTGCTATGTTACCAAACCTCCATTACCACCACCAGAGGGGAATGATGGGGAGGCTCAGGCTTCTGCTGTGCTCTCCTGTGACACAGGAAACCCAGATCCCTGCACCAGATTCTCTGAAACAGCTGGAGTGTAGATAAAAACTGTAAAGATATTCCTTTATGATGCCATGGCTCTACAAGGAGATACAGATTTGTAAATATAGCTAGATAGAGGTTGGGATTATATGATTTTAGATGCATAGCTTGCCACAGACTTAGACAGGTTTAAACAAACTAAGAAAAAGATATCATGGGTTTTGCAATTATTGATTTTTTAAAAAAAAAACAAACCTTTGAGTGTGTAAGAAATCTAAAAGATTGAAAATTCCCAAGAGGAGGAAAAAAGCCATATTTTAAACTCGAAGGAATGATCAAAGTTGATGACATTTACTACAATTTTAAGACCACAAGCTGTTAAGTTTCTCTGTAGGAAACCTTTAAAGTCAATGAAAACAAATTAATTACTGAAATGACTCTCAATGGCAGTCTGGGAGAAAGTAGTTTCTTTTCACCTCTAGAAATAAAACTTGATAATAAGAAATAACAATAAAGCACTGGAAAATAAAGTATAAGCTCAGAGTGAATGGGAAGAGTAAGATATACTTATATTTCCAGTGTGAAAATTTTTTTCTGTGAACAATTAGACAATGAAAATAGAATTGTATTAAATAAACTTCAGTCTCTATATTTTCCTCTGGTTTGTACTAGCATTTTCTGTGAATGCCAGTTGAATATTTGCTTCCAAGAAGATAGATGAAAATTAAAATAAATTCTAAATGCAATTTTATTAATATACCTGCCATCAGAGTAATTTATGCACATTTACTTCTTTCAACCAGTAATAAATTGACAGCATTATAGAAGTTTCAGATTTTATCAATATTTACAATATTGATATTTTCAATATTTTCTTGAACTTTTCATTACAAAAGCAGGATTTATTACACTAGTTTCTGGCATTTTTATCCCCTAAAATAAACTGGAAACACAAAGTCACTTGATTTCTGCAGTAAAATATAAAACCTGGTATTAAAGTAAAAATTTCTTCAGAATTCCTTGTCTTTGAATACTTAGCAATAAGTAAAGATTAACATTACTGATGGATCAGTTATAAAGTAACAGTGTTATAATAATTAGTATGCATCTAGGATTTTTGTAGCAAAGGAGCACAATAGCTCAAAAGCTTTAGCCACACAAGAGGCTATGTGAAGTGAACTCCAGGATAAGGAAACAAGAGATTAATCCTTGTGGTTGTTGTTTTTAATGTACTACATGAAGTTATTTCATTATTCTTTCCTTTTTTCTTTTTTTCTTTTTTTTCCTTATGGCTCTGTTGTTGCAATATCTGACTCATTTATCTTGTATATTGTATATACATTTATTTGCTCATTTGAATAGGGGTAGGAAGGGGAAAAACAAGATGATGTGACAAAAGACACAGGATGAACCAGTGTAACAATGATAGTTACAAGACAATATGTTAGAAATGAACTCCACAACTTGGGAGGGATTAGGGAAAGGGAAATTGGAAGAAAAACATGGGAAGGGGTAACTATGTTTAGAAAATGAGGTACTCACTGCTTTATGAATATAACTATAATGCCTCTATACATCACTCTGATAATAAAATAAAATAAAAATAAACATTATGTATTATTAAAAGGACATTTAAAATGAATTCAAAAACTCTTGTAAGTATCAGTAGCAACAAGTTGTTCTTTTCAAAACCGAAATTGTCAAAAAACTTCCACTCCTTTCACATATAAAATAACGCGAAATACATTATCCTTCTTAGCCATAAATTTTTGTCATTGCAGGACACTTGTTCAAATGTTAAATATATTTCCATTCTGCACCCTAGAATTCAATTAGAAAACTAAAGTAATACTGAAGCCAAAAGCATGTAATTACATTTTTTTTTTGCCAGTCCTGGGCTTGGGCTCAGGCTTGAGCACTGTGCTTGGACATTTTCAAGACTAGCACTCTACCACTTGAGCCTCAGCACCACTTCCGGCTTTTTGCTATGTATGTGGGGTACCGAGGAATCGAACCAGGTCTTCGTGCATGCTAGGCAAGCACTCTGCCACTAGGCCAAACTCCCGGCTGTAATTACCTACATGTTTTAAAAATTATACAGTTCACTTCCTCCTGAAATTATAGCTTTATTGAAGAAACAGATACATTGTATAATTTTTTTCATAGATGTTTTTATTGTAATTAATAGAAGGGTTACATTATATTCACCAGATAGAGGGTGCATTACTTCACATACATTGATACCCTTTCTCATGTCTTGGTCCCCATTTCCCTTCCACCATTCCTGCCCCTCATCTTGTTTCCCCCCTTCCCTATCTGATTTCAAATAACCAAATACACATATATACAATATATCAGATAACAAGGTGAAATACTATAACAATATGAAATAGCCAAGGGACAGCAAAAGAGATAAGAGATAATATAGTACATTAAGGACCACAATAAATACCACATCTTGTTGATCCACTCATCAACTGAGGGGCATCTGGGTTAGTTCCATATCTTTGCTATGGTAAATAGTGCTGCAAAGAACATCGTTGTGCTAGTGGATTTAGTATGTCCTTGTTTCTGGATGATTGGGTAAATGTCAAGTAGTGGAATTGCTGGGTCAGACAGTATATAATTTTTGACTATTGAATAATTTAACATAAAAATATGTTCAGTTCTGTCAGCTGATACTATTCATCTACATACCATTAAAACTGTATCATGCCCTTATTTTTCCAGAAATACTTCTATAGTTAATGTTAATGATACATTCTCTATCAGCTTCCAATGATGTCAACACCTGCAGAGTATAAGCTCATTTGCCTTCTCAACCAGCCAAAATAGAGGAAAAGCATGATAAATAAGGGAATTATATAGTCCTTGTTTGAATTTGATAGATCATCAGCCTATACTAGCAGTTTCAAACAACAAGCAAACGACACTTGAAAATGAAGTTTCCGGTATAAATCCAATGTCCTTGTTGAAGAAGCATGAAAATGCAGTGTGACGAAAAGAAGCAAATAGTAGTGAAAGTTGAAGATTAAACCAGTAATGCTTATGCAAACACTGGATAACCAAGTAGGGAGGGCAAGAGGCTGATCTGGGTTAGTTTTTCTAATTTCTGGTAAATTTCTTTCTGGTAGTCACAAAGAGAAATTTTTATCTGCATAAATAATGTAATTACCTCAGTTAGCTCTGGTGATAAATCCATAGCTAGACAATAGGTAATATATAAATAGATAAATGATAGCTAGTTAAATTACAGATATCTATGTAGAAATATATATACATATAGACATTTGGTACACATATGTGGTGTTGTCAAATGCACATATGCCAAACACATTGTTTCTATGCTCTGATCTCTACCCTAAGCCTTATGGTAATTTGTCATGATCTGAGAATGCATATACACTTTAAATAAGGAACAGAAGCTTCATGTGCTATCCAGTACTCTATTAAATGAAATCTTTCAGCTGACAGGGATCTGTAGTTCAAGTAAAGTATATTCATACAAATTTCTACATGTATCCATTATACAGCCCTAAGATTCAACATCATGATTTACAACTATTGAAATTGTTACTGTCAACACATTAGCTTACAAATTATTTTAAACCCACAAAACACATTAATACGGCAAAATACAAATGTCATCAAGTTTCAATTAGTGCATCAAATACTACCTGGGAGTCCTTTTAAGTGCACAGAAGTGGCCTCAGGCTTGGACCATTTTCTTTCATTGAGATAAAAAGCCATCTGGGCACATTGCCTTGTTTGGGATAGTGTTTCTCTACTGTGCGCTTGTTCTGCTGGATCCTCAGGCACCACCCCAGCACTGTGAGGAGTGGGAAGGGAGGGCGGAGTCATGCCCTTAGTTCTGCAGGTCACCAGGCAAGCAGATCATCTTCATGTGCAAGTGCTAATGGCAGGTTCTATGTCTCTTCTCTAAATCACTTACCATTTCTCCCATGCCATACCTCCTCTATCCTGGCCAGTGTATTGATGTTGTTTGTCTAGCATTTTATTGAACTGGTATATAGTACAATGTAACATTGGTTGGAAAGGTAAGAATATATGATGTAATAAAAAGCATTGCAATAAATGGCAGAGTGCTAGCCTTGAGCAAAAAGTGTCCAAGGACAGTGCCCAGGCCCTGAGTCCAAGCCCCAGAGTGGGTTTTAAAAAAAGATAAAATCATTGCAAGCACCTCAAAGTTAATTTGGGTGAGGGAGTTCAAGATGATTCTGTGGTCAAATGAATCCATCTATCTGTCTGACTGTCTGACTGTCTGTCTGTCTGTCTGTCTGTCTGTCTGTCTTATCCATCTATTATTGCCAGCTGCAAACACTTACAAGAAAACAGAAATTGAATTGAATACTTTCCGATCATGGAATTAAGCGATATTTATAGATTTAAGTTCAGTACTATTATGTTTTGACTATAAACATATCTCTCAAAAGAAGACTGCGAAATGCCCAGTGGTAACATTCCAAAATGACAATTATTTTCCTGTTGCTTTCTATGAAGGGATTTATGAGTGAGCATACTGGTCAATTTTCCATGATAACATATTTGCAGTATAAATGACCAATGGTTTTTCGGCTTCATTTATGGAAGGCTTCTTAAGTTTGCTTTACTTCAGGGTATCTTGAATTGTAAATTAGGAGCAGCAAATATAGAAGTAGAGTCATAACCAAAGTACATGCTAGTGGGAGACCAATATATTCCTAGAAATTGAAACAGAAGTTCACACATGAATAAATACATGTGAACGTACACATTCCTGAACACATATGTGAACTCATACCCAATGTTTTATGGATTACCTTATTCTGTATGTTTTGAGGCCAGTCACTTTTTAAATATTTGATATGCATTTTTTAAGGAAAAGCAACTCTGTGAAGTGTTGATTTGACAAATGTTAAGATGTTTTATGTGGTGTCTCTGATGTGTAGGTAAAGGTGGGATCTCAGAGGCCAAGATGAGGCCCATATGGGAGAGCAAACTCCATTCTCCCCTTTCCTAAGGACTGGATATAAGAACTTAGGAAGACAAAGTGAAAAAACACAAGGAAAATAATGAAACAAAAGTCTAGTTCTTGGCCATAGAGTAGAAGAAGGATTGCTTAGTTTTGTTCCTGGCATGGCAGGAATACCTGTCTCTCAGAGAGGGTTCCTGATATGGTCACGGCTGTCACTATACATTGCTCAAGAAGGACTACTAAACTTTGATCAAGGTAGATACAGAGATGTTTGGATCTTAGCCATTTACTCTAACATGATGGCTTTTCACGCAGTTCTCTATGTGATAATTGCGAAACAAGGAGAATGAAGAAGCAACCTGAGTGCTACATATTTCAAATGAGTTTTTCAATGTTTGCCAGGAGTAGAATTCAAAATCAAAGAGGTGAATCAAAGCTTTAGCTAAACAAAATTCACTTAGGATATGAAATATTATTTTAAAAATTCGTCCTCACAAATATGATAATATACCTAAATGTAAAGTATTCATTTCTGTGGATTGAATTAAAGGCTTATATGCTAAGTCAAGGTCAAGAATATTGTTGGGATAGCCAGACAGAAGGTAATTAGGATTGCAATGCCAGATGAGACAGGTGAATGTTGCAACAAGGGTAAAGTTCTTTAATATTTCAATCTGACTATTTGTGTGTGTGTGTGTGTGTGTGTGTGTGTGTGTGTGTATACATATATATGCAATATGCTAGGCAAGCACACTATCTCTAGGCCAAGTACCTGGCCCCCCATATGACTATTTTTTAAGCTTGAGAGTTAGTGAAATATTCTTATTTTCTCCATACAGGGCTGACACTGTGGGTAATAGCAATTTCTAACAGCATCATGTGCAGGCGAGAGACCTAGGTTTGGCTTTATTCTTGTTATTTTTGGAATTTGCTTGCATGGTTCATCTTTACAGAGAAAATTTGAGCTGAAATCTGAAGTGAGGTAAATCAGGTTTAATGGGATTTCTCTGGAGACTTTTTATTAAACTTGCTTTAAAGTCAAGTTCTTCAGATGGTGGTGACAAAAGATGCGTGTACCAATACATATTGCCATAACTGACACACTCCATAATAACTTAAAAAACATGTGGGGGAATTTAAGCTATATCTCAACTACTGAAAAAAACTCATCACAATATTATGGAACTCCACAAATACTTGCTATACTCATTTTAAATTTCCAGGTTCATCCAACTTTAAAATCTTATGTTGGCTGAGAGTTTGGCCTACTGGTAGAGTGCTTGCTTAGCATGCATGAAGACCCAGGTTCTATTCCTCAGTACCTCATACATACAAAAACCTGGAAGTGGTGCTGTGGCTCAAGTGGTAGAGATATAGCCTTGAGGAAAGCCCAATGCCAGTGCTGAGGCCCTAAGTTCAAGCCGCAGGACTGGCAAAAAATATTTGTGTCATCTGTAGGAACAATGATGTATTTATCCTTGGAATTAGCTGTCTACTTTCTCCATTTTCCAAAGAATTCTCACCTTATTTTCCACAGCAGATTATCTTCACTGTATTTTTTCTTTTTTGGTTCTAGATATCTTAACTATGTTCAGTTTCCCAGAATTTTAATATTCAAAATTGCACTCTATTTAAAGTCTCCCGTTAACTTTCTTACTCTCCATCGTTAGTACTTATTATTCATTTATCTTCGAATTTGTGGTTTATGGTTTCTTTCCTCAGAGTTGCTTCTAAGGAAAAGACATGTGGATTCTAATTAATCTGAATGATAATTTACTGTGTTTCAAAAAAAAAAAAAAACAGTCATCAACCAAAATGGGAGACAGCATACACCTTTACTCTGGACATGAAGATCAGGAGAATCCTGATTTGAGATAAGTCATGACCAAAATTTTAACCGGAAACTGTCTCAACTAACAAGCAAAGCATGATGATTAAGGTTGCGATCCAAGCTGCTCTGGAGACATAGGAGGATTAACAGAGACAAATTGCAGGACGTATTTAAAAAATCAATAAAGCAAAAGGGGCTGAGAGTATGAGTCCATTGGTTCAGCGCCTGCCTAACAAGGTTCTCTAATTTAAATTTAAATTGCAGTGACAAAAAGAAAACCTACTCCCATAATGAGTTATTAACATAAGGCCATAAAGTATGATGCTAAATGAAAGGGCCTCTAGGATATAGAAACAAAAGCCATATAATGAGTGATTGTTGTCCTTAATGTACTATGTTATCTCTCATCTCTTTTGCTGTCCCTTGGTTATCTCATATTGTTACAGTATCTCACTTTGTTATCTGATATATTGGATATATTTGTATTTGGTTATTTGAAATTGAATAGGGAAGGGGGAAAACAAGATGAGGGGTGGGGTTAGGGGGGAGGGAAATGGGGACTAAGATATGAGAAAGTGTATCAGCGTATGTGAATTAATGCACCTTCTATTTGGAGAATATAATGTAACCCTTCTATTAATTGCAATAAAATATATGAAAAAATTAAATCATGATAAATATTTTTGAAGAAAGTGCCCTTTTTTGTCTCCCATATCATAGTGAACATAAGCCAAACTCAAAGTCCTTAAAATGTCAAGGAAAATTAAATATTGAAATATAGTTTAAGATTAATGTGCCATCTTTCAATGCAAGGTATTTGTCTAACAAGATAACTTGCTGAATAAGCTAGTACTTTCAAATTGTTGATGTTGGCCGTAGCACGTCACTGACATAAAGCTGGGTAACTTGTTCAATGCCAATTAGCTTTGACAGCAAGCAGAAATGGAATCACCAAGGTTACAAACCACGGTTAATGCCTGGACCAGATCTTTCAGATGTAACAGGGATTATCACATGGACATAGTATTTTTGCACTTGTCTGATAAAGCACAGTATCATTTAGTCTAGTGGTCAATGCTGGTGATTAGGCTGACTTTCCTGGTAGCTCAGTAGATATTGTTTTCAAAACTTCCCCCCGAAATTATTAACCAAGTGAGGTTGTTCTGTAAATTTCTTGAACATGAAGGAAATGGTAGGGTTCCCATCTCTAACAAATGCCTGCATTGGCTGAACTTTCATCGGGTGCTAACATTGAGGTAATTGGCAGTCAGTGGAAGAATGCAAGCACTGGTCTTACCTTTACTATATAACCTTTCTATTACTGGAGGCAAAATGACCTATTACTAGGGTGGTCCAAGGAAAACAACATGTGTGGATAGTTCAGGATAGCAAATATAGAGATTATGTGACCGCTTTGTTTTATTTTTTGATGGGGCATTAAAAAGCCATAGCTAAATGAATTTAGAATAAGCTGTTTCTTGAATTAACAGGGAATTGAAAATTGAATTAAAATTAATTTTAAATGTAGCTAAGATTAAGCAAATTGGAAGTGCTTGATAAAATCGCAGCAATTTGCGAAATTGGAAACATGCCTTGGGCTACTCACTTAATAATTGCAATAATTTCCAGTTTTTCTGGCTTTACCATGAAATTATTGGACTAGCCTGATATATACCACAGAGGGAGTACATGTTTTAAGTTAATGTACAAATAAGGAAAAACTTTCTACATCACATGTGAAACCCAATGGCCTCTAAATCAAACTGTTAATGAACAGCCTTAACATGTCAATTGATATTATCTTTCAATAATAATCTTCCCTTTTCTTTTTCTTTTGCCAGTGGTGGGGTTTTGAGCTCAGGGCCTGAGCACTGTCCTTGGACTTTTTCTCAAGGCTAGAGCTCTACCACTTGAGCCACAGCACCACTTCCAGCTCTTTTCTATGTATGTGGTACCAAGGAATCGAACCTGGATCTTTGTGCATGCTAGGCAAGCACTCTACCACTATGCCAAACTCTGGGCCCTCTTTTTCCTTTTCCGAATATTTGAAAATCCTACTATAGAAATATTACAATGAAACCTTGTACACATCTAATTTGGAAGTAGAACACAAATTTAAAAACCCCACTTGATTTCAGAGTAATCACTAAGTTTTGAGTTTTGTTCAAGTGCACAAAATGAAGTGTGTTTAGAAGGGACTCAACAGAATAAAGCTTGGAAGACAAATTTTGAGGTTTTTTTTTCTTATTGATTGTATATAAAGTAATCATAAAAAGCCATGTAATATTCTGAAAATCAGTTTTTCACAAACTAGATAGCAATTATCACTTCAAAACTTGAGTAAATGTCATTTCTCCATGTATATTAGAGATTCAGAAATAGCAAGAATTACAAAAATCATTGAAAATGTCAAACAGAACATATTTTCTGTGGCAATAAATAAAACCAACACAAATTGCATTAACACAAAGCGAAACTAATTCTTAAAAGCCTGAATACTGACAAGTGATTTAGCATTGTGATACCATAGTGGCTTAGAAGACAAAGAGCTCAGTCTTTAACCAAATAGAAGGCAAGAGAAGTCTGTACCTATTTGCCAAAGAACTTATGATACTCTAGAATCATCCATGCATGATGCAGTTCTCCTCCACCTGTGAAATGGCAGAAGAGTATCATGAAACCAGAGCCTGTCAATTAAAGCAACTTGTGCTACTTTACTATTCTATGGTAAATGACATACCAGATACTTTATGGGTAGCATTTAGCTTAGAGCATTTTACTGATTTATTAAAAAGGATTCATGGATCATTGATATTTTTACCAATCCTAATGACTGAACTCAGGGCCTGGGCACTGTCCTTGGGCATTCTCAAGGTTACTGCTCTACCACTTGAGCCACAGCACTGCTTCTGAATTTTCTGTGTATGTGGTACAAGGAATGGAACCCAGGTCTTTGTGCATGCTAGGCAAGCACTCCACCACCAGCACAAACTTTTGACCCCTGATTATAGATATTTTTAATGCAAGCTTAATCTGTTTTCTTAAATAAATCTATTCTTTTCAATTTTTCAATTTTCATTCATTTATAATAAGAGATTATTTTTAGATATCTGCTTAGATGAACACAATGTACCTTGAACTAATTCACCTCCTATGACATTGATTTCTTCCTTTTAGTAAAAAATAGCTTTGGTAGATTTCAACATGCTGTAATATATAATATGTCACATAAACATGTACATGCATATATAATTGTAATATATGATGTCTCATGTATGCATGAATGTACACATGAGATATGTTACATTATGAATAATATTTATTGTTTATATTAAGTATGTATTATATATTATGTATAGTACATTATATGTTATGATATATTCAAACCTATATATACATTATGAAGTTACATATATATGTATAGATCAATGACTAATGAATGAAAAGAGACAATCTAGAAATAATCTTTTAATGAAATTTAGAGTGTTTCTATATTTCAATGAAGTTTAAACATTCAATATAGCGACACCACTGGAAGTATTGATCCAAAGTCTAGTCAATAAACTATCTTCAGAAATGTGCAAAGAGGTAAGTTCATTCTATTTCATCCCCCAGAGGGAAACTTTAGTCAGACAAAGGATAAAGATCCAGCCACATATTCACCTAGGAATCTCATATAAATCAACAGAGTAGGAAAACTCACCTACAGAAAAGATCAATTTTACCATGTGGTAAAATTACAATAGGCAAATGTTTGCCTTTGTTTACTGAGAAAGAAAATGTTTGATTTGGAAATTGAGTGGTATGAAGAGTTTGGTCCAGGATTCATCACAGGAATTGAGCCAGGCCTTCTCAGGATGATTGTCTAAAGAGAGTTAGGCCTCCAGTCCATTAAATCATTCCTTCTCAAATGAAAAATATCCACATGGCATTATTAATAATAGACTGTAAGTCCCTTCATGAAACAGAACAGAGGTTTAAACAGTTAAAATGAGTCCGGGGCAGGGAGTTTGGCCTAGTGGTAGAGTGCTTGCCTAGTATGCACGAAGACCTGGGTTCAATTCCTCGGTACCACATACATAGAAAAAAGCCAGGCTCAAGTGGTAGAGTGCTAGCCTTGAGAAAGTCCAAGGACAATGCTCAGTGCTCAGGCCCTGACCTCAAGCCCAGGATTGGCAAAAAAAAAAAAAGAGTCCATCTTGTATCAAAATTGCAGTTTTCATCTATTCATTTAAAACTAACTAATGATGATTGTGAATGTCAGGATTTTCTACTTCAAAAAACTTCATTAGTTTGATGTTCAATTTTCTTTCAGGAAACAAACAATAACTTTCTCTTGAGTATGTGTATACATTTTAATTTGTGTGTGTGTGTGTCTGTCTGTCTTAGTACTTGAATTCAGCGGTTGGGTGCTTTCCCTGAATATTTATGTTCAAGGATAGAACTTTACCCCTAAACTCAAAGCTCTTCTTTTGACTTTTAGATTGTCACCTGGACCTTAAGAGCCATAGACTTTCCTGCCAGGGTGGCCTTTGAGCATCAATTCTCAGATCACAGGCTACTGAATAGTTATGATAAGAGACATGAGCTTCTGGTTATAGCAATACATTTTACTTATAATGTAATCAAAATGATTTTCCTTTTCCAGTTTCTGGATCTGTTGTTTTTATTCTACATACAACTACATTCTAGTATAGAGTATTTTATATTAATTATTCATTCAAACCTCTATTTTTCATACTTTCCTCACACTTTCTTCATTTATTGCATACAACTGGTTCACATTCTCCAATGATAAGAAAATGGAACAAATTATTTCTTGAAACTTTTTCTTTTTCCAATTGGTTGTACAAAATGATACATTCTATAACTTTTCTCAGTGTAATTCATTCCACTGCATTTAACATACTCTTTCATTACTTCTTTCATTATTTAGGCGGAAGCTGATTGTATCTTATTTTCCTTGTCAACTGTTTTCCTTACACGTCTTTTTCCCAGTAACTGTTTGGGGATCATCAAGAAATAACAAAGAATGTGATAAAATGCGATCTCTAATGACATTCATTATTTTCAACAAATTATTGAAGGTAATAATTCAAGATTCAATTGCTTTTCTATATGCCAACAGTGAGAGGATCGAGGCAGCAATCAGGAAGGCAACCCCTTGTGCAATAGCCTCAAACAAAATAAAGTACATGGAAATTAACTAAGAATGGAAAGAACTTTTAAGATGAAAAATGTTAAATCCTGAAAAAAGAAATTAAAGAAGAACTGAGGAAATGGAAAAACCTCCATGCTCCTGGATTGAAAGAACTAACATCGTGAAAATGGCAATCTTGCCATGGACTATCTACAAATTCAATGCAATATCCATCAATAACCCAATGTCATTCTTTAAGGAAATAGAAGAAGCAATCCAAAATTTCATATGGAATAATAAAAGAACCTGTATAGCAAAAACACTCCTTAGCAGAAAGAACAGCGCAGGAGGAATTTCAATACCAAACTTTAGACTCTACTACAAAGCTATAGTAACCAAAACAACTTGGTACTGGCATAAGAACAGGCCTGAGGACTGATGGAATAGAACTGAAGACCGAGAAATCAACCCACAGACCTATGGCCACCTAATCTTTGATAAGGGAGCAAAAAAATAGAATGGAAGAAAGCCTCTTCAACAAGTGGTGCTGGCAGAAGGTTAAGCACATGCAGAAAACTAAGGTTAGATCCTTCTATGTCACCTGCACCAGGATTAATTCCAAGTGGATAAAATGCATCGAGGAAAAGGAAGATACACTGAAAACTTTACAAGAAGGAATAGGAGATACACTAGGTCTTTAATAAAGACCCAGAAACACAACCAATCAAAGAAAGTTTGGATAAGTGGGACTGCATTCAACTGCAGAGCTTCTGTATGGCAAAAGACATAGCTAGCAAGCTAAACTGAAAGCCTACAGAGGGGGAAAAGATCTTCACTAGCCAGACAATAGACAAAGGTCTCATATCTAAAATAAATCAACAGTTCAAAAAAATCTCCAAAGCTAGTCTCCAAAGAAACAACCATTCTATTAAAAGATGGGCCAAAGATTTAAAGAGAATCTTTTCTGAAGAAGAAATAAGAATGGCCTATAGACACATGAAGAAATGTTCGAAATCTCTGGCCATAAAAGAAATGCAAATCAAAACAATTCTGAGATTCTACCTCACTCCAGTTAGAATGGCCAGGATCAAGAAATCTAATAACTACAGATGCTGGTGGAGATGTGGCCAAGAGGGTTAAGTACTGCACTGTTGGTGGGAGGGCAAACTTTTCAACCAATATGGAATGCAGTATGGTGATTCCTCCAAAGACTAAATATAAAGCTCCCCTACGACCCAGCAATTCCACTCCTTGGCATTTACCAAATGGTCCAGAAACAAGCACATATTAAACACACTAGCATAGTGATGTTCAATGTAGAACTATTTACCATAGCAAAGATATGGAACCAACCCAGATGTCCCTCAGTTGATGAGTGGATCAACAAGATGTGGTATTTATACACAATGGAATTCCATGCTTCCATCAGAAACAATGACATCTCCCCACTTGTAAGGAATGGAAAGACTTGGAAAAAATCATATTAAGTGAAGTAAGCCAGACTCAAAGAAGCATAGGCTCAATGGTTTCCCTCATTTGTCATAATTAGTATAAACCTTGGACTCTCCTAGCAGAAGTTGACAATAGGGCAAATCTACATACCTAAGGCCATATAGGATGAGGATAAAGGTCCTCCAGGATATGGAAACAAGAGCCGTATAATGTGTGATTGTTTTTCTTAATGTACTGTTATTTCTCATTTCTTTTGTTGTCTGTTAGGGTCCGTGATCAAAGGAACGAGTCTGACACAAAAGCGGAATTTGGAAGTTAAGTTAAACAGAGTTATATTCTGCGCCTAGCATGGAGAATCATGCTGACCGGTCAGGGCCGCCTCTAAGATGTGAGCAAGAGAGCAACCCACCTAATCTTACAGGCTACTTTTATAGGCCCCAGCCATGTGGTTGGGCTGGCCATATACAGGTGGCCAATGGAATTCAGCATGGTTGATTGATGGCTGGGGCAACCATTGACACCTTTGCTGTTTGAACGGACCTATCATCTCGGTTGGCTTCTGGTGCACTGTTCTGAGGACAAAGGAAGGGGAGGGAATTCCCTGGCAGGCCAAGGTGGGTGGGGTGGAAGGAATTCTGGTAAATCCACCTGGCTTAACTACTCTTGTAATCTGAGCTGTTATCAGGGATTCTGCAGCCCCTGCCTTAGGTCAAGTCCTCCTCTGTCATAAAGATGGGAAATGCCTATAGGGGATGGATTTTGGGGAAGTCAAGAAAGGGGTCCCTTCATTGTCCCTTGGTTATTCTCATACTGTTACAGTATCTTACCTTGTTATCTGGTATATTTTATATATGTTTATTTGCTTATTTGAAATAGGGTAGGGAATGGGGGCAAACAAGATGCAGGAAGGAAGTGGAGGGAGTGAAATGGGGACAAAACGTGAGAAGGGTTATCAATCTTTGTGAGGTAATGCACATTCTATCTAACGAATATTATGTAACCCTTCTATTAATAGCAATAAAAAATAATTCAAGATTAAATTGTACTCATAAGAAAATCTGAAATTCTACTAAACCATGTGCTGCACTTATTTGTAATTATGAGGATGAAAGTGAGTGTCATTTGCTTTAAATTCAGAAATCCATTGCCAAATTGTATGAAAAATTAAAGAAAAAATAATTGTTTTAAAAATGATATTGCATATTAATTTGCCTGTTTTTTTCTGGTTCCCTTTCTCATTTCTCCTAAACATAATTTATGGCTACACTCTACTTTTATCACTGGTTTTCCTTTTCCTATTTGTAAGATGTATCACTACAAAATTTTACTATTGTAAAATTATGCCCTTGGTCTTCCAAGTATAGTTTTGTGGTACTTATGAATACAATATGAATGAAATGTGCATAATTGTTTGCCCCTTTTTTCTTCTTATATGAACTGCATTTGGTCATACAACACCTTTAGCTGTCAGAATATTTTGCCATGTATATTCTCTCATAGAGTATACCACAGTTTTTAAATGTTACTTTTCATTCTATTGCTTACTCCTTCTGTATGGCTGTTTGTCGACTAGCATTCAGCATAATACAACACAGAAATAAGAAGAGAATGTGAATCAAAGAGTTCTCTTTGCCTATTCTTCAAGCAGCTTTTCTTTCAGGGAAAGAAAATAGTATTTCTAATGTTAAAACAACATTACTACTTTTATGTCATGTTTGAGATTAGAATTCTTCAGAAAATGACAAAGTAGAAGTTGGTGGTTGTCCATGTGGGTTACTTCATTTCTATTTACATGTGGTGTGGTATCAGACAAAGTCATTTACTTAGAAGAATCTATACTCCCTCAAACATAAAATTAAATCCTGGATTTTTTTAAAGTGGTTACACAATGAGTTTATTAGAAAGAAAGTGAAAAAATGAAAAGGTCAGATCCAGCTATGTGGCTCAAGAGCCATGTTACAGATAAAGAAAAATATTTATTTGTTCACATTCAAGAAATTGGAGTTAACAACTCCAAAAGGCTAGATTTTTGAGAGAGAAAAAGAATCATATACTTTTGTTTTTAATTTGTGTGAAGGAAATCCAATTCAACTTACAGAAGTCTTGATTTAAATTCTATATAATTTTCTACTTAAAAGGGTAATTCTCGGAGATAGGCGGAAGATGGTGGCGGTTCAGTGTAAGACGTACTGAGCTCCACCATATTCAAGTTCTGGCAGCGTAGGGGACAGTTCTTTACCAGAAATTGATCCTAAGTAAGCTTTAGCACCAGAGAGATCTCAGTCAGAGAGGAAAAAGGCAGAATACCGGCGTGAGAAGACAGCTTGGAGCCCTGCCAGCCATGGAGCAAACAGTGATTCTCCGCGGTACACACCCGCCGGCTCAGACAGAGCCACATAGAGCCTGCGCGAGCCCAGAGCCAACACCTGGCCATGCATGGACCTGCGAGCTTCATGGAACCGGACAATCCAGCAATTTGTGAACTGCATTAGGAGGGAGCCCCCTCCCCCACAAGCTGAGAGCAGCGCCATCTTGACTGCTGGCAAGGACCGGGAGCCTGAGAGGTGATGCTGGAAACGCTATCTTTCTAACTGGCAAAGGATTTCCAGAGATCCCTTAGCCAGAAATCCGGCCCCAGCGCTGCTGAAGACCGTCCCCTGCGCCACCACAGACCTGGTAAACAAAGCCACCGAGGATCTTTTAGCTTTGTTTTACTAATCAAACAATCTTATCCTAAAAACCACAAAGCCAAATCACAAGAGAAAAGGACTTTGTGAAGTGTTTGGATCCCGAATTTAGTGGAGACACAAGTTTCCTATCCTGCCCCCCCCAAAAAAAACCATGAAGAATACCCTTTTTCTTTTCTTTTTTTTTTATTTCTTCTTCTACCCCTTTTCATTTGCATTTTTAGGTGTTCTTATTTTTCTCTTTGCCATTTTACCTACACTTTTTTTTTCTAATGTTATGATTCATTCCTTTTTTTTCTCCTCTTTTTTCACACATTCCTTCTGTCCCTGTGGTCGTTCCTAGAAACACAGTGACAGCTCTGGGTACAGTCTGAATAAAAATGATATTCATATTGATACAGACACCTGCTTTTTAAACTCCTGGTTCTCAGCCCGAGTGTCCCTTGGGTAAGAATTCACAATAGTGATGAATCGCCCCCCATCTTTTCTTGTTTTGGTTTGTTTTTTGTTTTTTTTTTTTTTGCTTTTGTGTGAGTATGTGTTTTCTGTTTTCTTTTCTTTTGTTGTTGTTTTGTTTCTCTCTTCTTTTTAAAATTTGTATCATTGAAATCTCCTATATCTACCTCCCTTTTTCTCTATATATTTTCTTATTACTCTTCTTACTTTCATAAGTTTTATCTAAGTTCAAACTTCTCAACAAAATACTGGCCAACCGTCTACAACAACCCATGGAAAAAATTACACACTATGATCAAACAGGATTCATCAAAGGGAGGCAAAGCTGGTTCAACATACGCAAACCAGTTAATATAATTCAACACATCAACAGGAGCAAGGACAAAAATCACATGATTTTCTCATCAGATGCAACAAAGACATTTGACAAGATCCAACACCCCTTTATGATAAAAGCTTCCAAGTGCTATACAAATGCAACTGATAAACATCATTAATGAAAAATGTGAAAATATAAAGAAAGAGATAAGGGAGGAAGACATAGTTAAACAAGAGGAAACCATAAACAAGGTGATAAGTGAAAAAGAAGAACCCATTAAGGAGGCCATAATAAAGGTTTTTCAAAGAAAAATGGATGAATTCACAGAATCCACAAATAAAAAGGTGACCGAACTCCAGCAAATGTCCAAAGAAAAAAAAGCTACTGAGCTAACCAGTCAAATGGAAATCAAGGAGCTAAAGAAATCCATACATGATCTCAAAGAAGAGATGCAAGGCATCAAAAATGAGCAATTAGAAGCAAGGGAGATGAAAAATAAAGTAGATAGCTTTGATAGCAGGTTAGACAATGCAGAAGAGAGAATTTCTGGGGCTGAGGATAATTTAGTTGTTATACAGAAAGAACAGAAAATGAGTCAATCCAAATCTAGGAAATATGAGAGAGTGCTTCAGGAGGTCCAAGACACAATTAGGAAGCCTAATTTAAGGATAATTGCTATTGAGGAGGGTGTGGAGAAAGAGGTCAATCGTATTGGAAATATACTTCAGGGAATCATCTCAGAGAATTTTGCAAATATCTAGAAGGGCAGGCCCATCCAGATACAAGAAGCTTTTAGAACCTTAAACAGACCTGACCAGAAAAGGACATCCCACCGCCACATTGTAATATGAACTGGATCAATAGAGACCACAGAAAGGATCCTAAAGGCAGCCAGGGAAAAGGGATCAATAACCTATAAAGGCAACCCAATAAGAATAACCCCAGATTTCTCAGCAGAGACCATGCAAGCAAGAAGTGACTGGAAGCATATATGTCATGCCCTGAAGTCAAATAGCTACCAACCAAGAATACTGTACCCAGCTAAACTCTCACTCATAACTGAGGGAACAATAAAAACATTCCATTCCAGGGAAAAGCTGCAACAATATGTAGCAACAAAACCAACATTACAGAAAATTCTCAAGGATGTTCTACACATAGAAAACCAAAATAAATGCAATATAGGGAAAGAAATGGCACCTAAACATCACACCATCTAAGGACCACAAGAACTGTCAAGACACAGGCTCTAATAATAGCTTTTAAAAATGGTAGGAACTAATAAATATCTCTCAATCCTAATTCTCAATATCAATGGACTTAACTCTCCATTAAATGGCATAGGATGTCTAGTTGGATCAAAAAGCAAGAGCCATCGTTCTGCTGTCTTCAAGAGACACATCTTACCCAAAAAAACAATCATCTTTTGAAAGTGAGAGGTTGAAATAAACTCTATCAAGATAACGGCCCTCATAAACAGGCTGGAGTTGCCATCGTTATATCAGCTAAAATAGATTTCAAACTAAAATTAGTAAGAAAAGAGAAAGAAGGTTACTACATACTACTAAAGGGATCTTTCCTCCAGGAAGACATAACGATCCTAAATATCTACACACCCAATCCCGGAGCTCCAAACTTCATCAAGCAAACTTTACTTTCACTGAAACCATACATAGATAGAAACACAGTGATTGCTGGTGACTTTAACACACCACTCTCACTTATGGACAGATCAACAAGGCAAAAACTCAACAGAGAAATTTAGAGCCGAACAACTATATAGACCAACAAGATCTAACAGACATCTGCAGAATATTCCACCCAGCAACAACACAATATACGTTTTTCTCAGCAGCACATGGAACATTTTCCAAAATAGACCACATCTTAGGCCATAAAACAAACCTGGACAGATTCAGAAACACTGAAATTATTCCCTGCATGCTCTCAGACCACAAAGGCATCAAATTGGAACTGAACACACATCTCCACCAATGAAAACCCTGTAACTCATGGAGACTAAACAACACATTGTTGAATCACCAATGGGTCATCGAAGATATCAGAACAGAAATCCAACAGTTTATGAAATTTAACAATAAGGAGCACACAAAATACCAACTCCTTTGGGACACAGCAAAGGCAGTACTCAGAGGAAAATTTATAGCACTGAGTGCCTACAACAACAAGTTTGAAAAATCGCAAACCAACAAGTTAAAGTCTCACCTTAAGCTCTTGAAAAAAGAGCAACAAACCAACACTAATAACACTAGAAGGAAGCACATTATTAAAATCAAAGCAGAATTAAATGAATAGGAGTCCAAAAAACACTATAGAAAGAATCAGCAAAACAAGGAATTGGTTCTTTGAACGAATTAACAAAATTGACAAACCCTTAGCAAATCTTACCAAGAAAAGAAGAGAGCATACCGAAATAAACAAAATCACATATGACACGACAGAAATTACCAAGATCCATAATATCATAAGGGAATACTTCTCAAATCTTTATGCCAACAAACTTGAGAATCTAGAAGAAATGGATGAATTCCTAGCCAATATTAACATACCCACACTGAACCAAGAAGAACTAACCCAACTCAACAGGCCTATTTCAAGCTCTGAAATAGAAATAACAATAAGAGAATTTTCACCTAAGAAAAGCCCAGGGCCACATGGATTCACAGCTGAATTCTACAAGGTCTTCAAAGCAGAGCTCACAGTAATACTCCTCAAGCTCTTCAACGAAATTGAAAATGAAGGTTCTTTACCAAACTCATTCTATGAAGCTAATATAACCCTCATCCCCAAACCAGACAGAGATTCATCAAAGAAAGAGAACTATAGACCTATTTCTTTGATGAACATCGATGCAAAACTTCTCAACAAAATACTGACCAACCGTCTACAACAACTCATCAAAAAAATTATACACTATGATCAAACAGTATTCATCGCAGGGAGGCAAAGCTGGTTCAACATACGCAAATCTATCAACATAATTCAACACATCAACAGGAGCAAGGACAAAAATCACATGATTGTCTCAACAGATGCTGAAAAGGCATTTGACAAGATCCATCACCCCTTTATGTTAAAAGCTCTGGAGAAACTAGGAATCCATGGAACATTCCTCAATATAATAAAGGCTGTGTATGACAAACCCACTGCTGGTATCATACTTAATGGTGAAAAGCTAAAGCCATTCCCCCTAACATCAGGAACGAGACAAGGATGCCCACTGTTTCCACTCCTCTTTAACATAGAATTAGAATTCCTAGCCAGTGCAATGAGGCAAGAAGCAAGCACAAAGTGGATCCAAGTAGGGAAAGTGGAAGTAAAACTTTCCCTCTTTGCAGATGACATGATTCTGTATTTAAAGAATGCTATAGACTCTACTCCCAAGCTCCTTGAGCTGATTCAAAACTTAGGAAGGGTAGCAGGCTATAAAATTAACCCTCAAAAATCAACTGCCTTCCTCTACACCAACAGTGAGAAGAATGAGGAAATAATCAGGAAAGCAACTCCTTTCGCAATAGCCTCAAAGAAAATAAAATACCTAGGAATTAGCTTAACTAAGAATGTAAAGGACCTTTTTGATGAAAACTTTAAAACCCTAAAAAGGAAATTAAAGTAAAACTAAGGAAATGTAAAAACCTCCCATGCTCCTGGATTGGAAGAATCAACGTTGTGAAAATGACAATCTTGTCAAGGGCTATCTACAAATTCAATGCAATACCCATTAATATCCCAATGGCATTCTTTGAAGAAATAAAAGAGGCAATCCGAAATTTCATATGGAATAATAAAAGACCCTGTATAGCAAAAACACTTCTTAGCAGAAAGAACAGCACCGGAGTAATTTCAATACCAAAAGTTAGACTCTATTACAGAGCCATAATTATCAAAACAGCTAGGTACTGGCACAAGAACAGGCCTGAAGACCAATGGAATAGAACTGAGGACCCAGATATTAAACCACAGACCTATGGCCACCTAATCTTTGACAAGGGAGCCAAAAAAATAGAATGGAAGAAAGACAGCCTCTTCAACAATTTGTGCCTGCAGAACTGGTTAAGCATGTGCAGAAAACCAAAGTTGGATCCTTCTTTGTCACCCTGCACTAGAATTAATTCCAAATGGATCAAAGACCTGGAGGTAAACGGTGACACACTGAAAACTTTACAAGAAGAAATAGGAGATACACTAGGTCTCCTTGGCACAGGTCGAAACTTTCTTAATAAGGACCAAGAATCACAACAAATCAGAGAAAGGCTGGATAAGTGGGACTGCATTAAACTGCAGAGCTTTTGTATGGCAAAGGACATAGCTAGTAAATTAATTAGGAAGCCTACAGAGTGGGAGAAGATCTTCACCAACCAATCAACGGACAAAGGCCTCATATCAAAAATATACCAACAGCTCAAAAAATTGAATCACTCCAAAACTAATCTCCAAAGTAACAATCATCCCATTAAAAGATGGGCCAAAATTTAAAGAGAGTCTTCTCTGAATAAGAAACAATAATGGCCTATAGACACATGAAGAAATGCTCAACATCTCTGGTCATAAAAGAAATGCAAATCAAAACAACTCTAAGTTCCCACCTCAATCCAGTTAGAATGGCCAGGATCAAGAAAACTAATAACAACAATTGCTGGAGGGGATGTGGCCAGGAGGGATCACTACTAGACTGTTGGTGGGAGTGCAAACTCGTTCAACCACTATGGACAGCAGTATGGCAGTGCCTCAAAAGACCACACATAGAGCTCCCCTATGACCCAGCAATTCCACTACTTGGCATTTACCCAACCATCCAGAAACTTGGGCAAACTAAATCCATTAGTATAACAATGTTCATTGCAGCATTATTCACCATAGCAAAAATATGGAACCAACCTAGATGTCCCTCAGTTGATGAGTGGATCAACAAGTTGTGGTATTTGTATACAATGGAATTCTATGCTGCTGTCAGAAAGAATGACATCGCCCCATCTGTTAGGAAATGGAAAGACTTAGAAAAAATCATGTTAAGTGAAGTAAGCCAGACTCAAAGGAACTTAGGATGAATGGTTTCCCTCATTTGTCATAATCAGTAGAAACCTTGGGCTCTACTAACAGATCTGCAATATAGCAAAATCTTGATTCATAAGTCCATATAGTATGAAGCTAATTGAAAAGACCTCCAGGATATTGAAACAAAAGCCATATAATGAATGATCGTTTTCCTTAAGTTACTATGTTATCTCTCATCTCTTTTGCTGTTCCTTGGTTATCTCATATTTTTACAGTATCTCACTTTGTTATCTGATATATTGGATTTATTTGTATTTGATTATTTGAAATTGGATAGGGAAGGGGGGAAATCCAAGACAAGGGGATGGGGGGATGGTAATGGGGACCACAACATGTAAACGGGTATTAATATATGTGAATTAATGCACCTTCTATCTGGCAAATATCATGTAACCATTTTATTAATTACAATAAAAATATTAAAAAAAAGACTTAAAGAAAGTCATCTCTGAAGAAGAAACAAAAATGGCCTATAGACACATGAAGAAATGCTCAACATCTCTGGTCATAAAAGAAACGCAAACCAAAACAACTCTAAGATTCCACCTCACTCCAGTTAGAAGGGCCAGGATCAATAAAACTAATAACAACAGATGCTAGAGGGGATATGGCCAGGAGGGATAACTACTACACTGTTGTTGGGAGTGCAAACTCATTTAACCACTTTGGAAAGCCATATGGCAGTTCCTCAAAAGGCTTAACATAGAGCTCCCCTATAACCTAGCAATTCCATTACTAGGCATTTACCCAATTGTTCAGAAAAAAGGACATACTAAGTCCACTAGCACAACGATGTTCATTGCAGCACTATTTACCGTAGCAAAGATATGGAACCAACCTAGATATCCCTCAGTTGATGAGTGGATCAACAAGATGTTGTATTTGTACACAATGGAATTCTATGCTGCTGTCAGAAAGAATGACATTGCCCCATTTGTTAGGAAATGGAAAGACTTAGAAAAAATCATATTAAGTGAAGTAAGCCAGACTCAAAGGAAGTTAGGCTCAATGGTTTTCCTCATTTGTCATAATCAGTAGAAACCTTGGGCTCTCCTAGCAGACATTTGAAATAGAGCAAAACCTAGATACATAAGGCTGTATAGTATGACGGTAAATGAAAGGACCTCTAGGATATAGAAACAAGAGCCATATAATGAATGATTGTTGTCCTTAATGTACTATGTTATCTCTCATCTCCTTTGCTGTCCCTTGGTTATCTCATATTGTTACAATATTTCACTTTCTTATCTTATATATTGGATATATTTGTATGTGGTTATTTGAAAATAGATAGGGAAGGGGGGAAAATCAAGATGATGGGTGGAGGTGGGGGGGGAGGGAAATGGGGACCAAGACATGAGAAATGGTATCAGTGTATGTGAATTAATGCACCTACTATCTGGAAAATATAATGTAACCCTTCTATTTATTACAATAAAAATATATGAAAAAAAGGGTAATTCTCCTAGTACTTATATTTAATGTTGTAGTACTAAGGTTGCAGCAGCAGCACAACCTACATACTAATAAATGCAAAGAGGAAAACTATTGCAAGAATATGAGAAATCAACTTAATTGCAGTAAATACTAATTTTGCAAATGAATTGGCAATATATTACATAATTGTAGAAATAATAACTAGGTGATTGGAGATAACAGTGCATATAGTAAGCTGCACTAATTTGGCAAATAACTAATAAAATACGTGCTCATTTAAGATAGACTGATATAGCATAAAGAGCTCTGTGAGGAATTTAACACATGGCTTGTATAGAGTTCACACTTCCCAGAGTGAAGACTCGTATATTGATATTAGAATCCAACGCTTTCACTGGAAGAAACAATTAACTGTAGCAATGCCAAATTGTGTCTCCAGGTTTAAATTTTAAAAATTGTTATCCATTCTTTCACTTTATTGCATTCACATTTGACTGATGAAAAGAATTAATTGGGTTTAATAATTAACTTTTCAGTGTCCTGACTACTGAGCTTTGGCTTATTTTTCTATAGAGAGATTTGACTATAGCCAGAAAATATTCACATTCATTCATTCATTCATTCATCCATTTTTTTATTTGTTTGTTTGTGCTGATAACTTTTGAGCTTGGGGACATCATACTTGCTCATCTAACTTCCTCAGCTTCATTGCTTTGATGATACTCTACCATATAAGCCATGCCTCCAACCTAGCTCTTTGATGGTTGTATTAGAGATTGGTCGACCTGTATTTTGCTTGTGGGACTTACTTGAGTTAAGATCCTCTAGATCTCCATCTTGTAAGTAGTCATTATTTTAAACATACCTCAGGCATCCAGATTTCCTTTCATGTAGTGGTTCTGTATTTCCTATAAATATGATAGACAGATAGATAGATAGATAGATAGATAGATAGATAGATAGATAGATAGATAGATTCTACAAATATTCATTTTTTTGCAAATCGAGTAAGTAGTTGTTCAGTTGTTAAGAACTATGAATGTTTAACAACACTACATTTACCTGTACTTAGTAAAGATTATTAGCTTAGCATTTTGTTTCAGTTTATTCATCATGCTAGCTATTAAAGTTTTGAGACAATAGCATTTACTAAATTCAAAATACCTTAAACACATGTGGTGAAGAATAATATGTACATTAGTTAAGTAAAATAAACCTGTTGTAAGTAAAATCAGTGGATAGAGTTTAGAGAGAACGTGCTTTCAGTCAGTTTTTGATGATTAATAAAGCAGCAGCAATAAAACTGAATAATTCATCAGCCCAAAGCTAGAATTTCATAGTAGAACTAGTATCCCCAATAATCTGTGATTATCATGAGAATTATCACAAAATTGGATTTGGTCATGAAGATGATTATTGGTCTGAACACTCTTAGCAATATTAAATATCACTTTGACAACCTTTCCTTTAGGAAATAGGAGAGAAAGACAGAGACACAGGAACAGAGAGAGATAAGACACAGAGGGAAACAGAGAGAAAGGGTACTTATGTCCATATGTATATATATAGATGTTACAGAAACACAAACACAGATATACACACACACACACACACACATATATATCTTCCTATTTTTCTTACCTTTCTATAACCTATCACTTGTCTGTCTGTCTGTCTGTCTCTGTCTCTGTCTCTCTCTGTCTCTCTGTCTCTGTCTCTGTCTCTGTCTCTGTCTCTCTCTCTCTCTCTCTCTCTCTCTCTCTCTCTCTCTCTCTCTCTCTCTCTCGCGCGCGCTCTCGCTCTCGCTCTCGCTCTTTACTCTGGACCCTTTAACCACTTACCACCTCCATACCCCATGGTCATGATTTGTGAAGGTTCCACAAATAGAGTTTCCATCACCTCCCAGTGCTGGCAGCTAGGGACCAACGGCTTAACAGATTCCCCACACTGTCTGTGCAAGGGACATTCCATAGTCAAGCCAGAAGGAAGAGAATACAGCATATACTAAACTCTTTTCCCCAAAATCTGGTAATGGGAACTAGAACTATATGAGTTGTGGGTTGTAGTGAAATGAAATGATTTTGTTAAAAATGAGATTCATTATTAATACAAACAAATCACAGAGTTGCTAATGGGAAGGAAGATGACCTGAGAGCTCTTCCCAGGATCACATCTTCACATGTCATTACTATTGAAATATTCAGAATGTGCAACTTTATGTCAGTGGAAATGAGAGCTAAATTTTTCATGAGGAAAGAGGAAGGCATTCACTTCCTCCAGGATTAACTGGGCGTATGAAAGAGATGTTTTCTAAATGTTAATTTGGGCCTAAAGTAGATTTTTACTTAGAGAAACTACACTTTGGCTTATGAAAAATAATTAGGTAAGACCAAAATTATAATAATGTATGGGCAAATTAAAAAAAGGTAATTTCAGGACTTTGCCAAAATGGTGGGTGATTATACTGAAGTATTCAGATTTATGGAAGAATTTATAAATGCATAACCTAGTCTAGGTTAGTTAATCTAGTGACTTCATAGGTGCATTTCTAGTAAATTAAAACATTGGCACTTATTAAATGAAATATGTTCTATCTTAAAGCTTAAATATGCCTTTGAAGGGGAATCCTTGAGAAAATGAGTTACTGATAGTTAAAGAGCAAGTAGTAGGCATATTAATAAATAAAATGCATATAGCATACCTATATATTTCTAACAGCATCTGAAAATGTGCATTGATGTCATAAAATTTGTTTTTAAGTCTATTAAATATGCACAAACTGGTATAAGACAATTCATATTCTGAAAACAGTATTTGTTGTTTGTTTGTGCAGGTCCTAGGATTCAAAGTCAGGGTTCTGGGTGTTGTCCTTGAACTTTTTTGCTCATCTGTTAGTCTACCACTTTAACAACAGCTCTACTTCTGCCTTTTTGTTGGTTAATTGAAGATAACAGACTTTGCTGCCTAAGCTAGCTTTGAACTATAATCCTCAAACCTCAGCCTTCTGAGTAGCTGGGATCAGAGTAGAGAGCCATCTGCACAGGGCTGAAAACAGTTTTAGTCACTGGAATAGCACTTAGAGAAAGAGTGATTTATAGTGCAAAATTAAATTGATTAGATTTAATCTACTTTGATAAGCAGATATTTTGAGGAATTACAAACTAATTGATAAATCATTCATGATGGGATTATTTTTCATATGATAGCTCTCTCTCTCTCTCTCTCTGGTTGCAGTGATTATACATCGATAGACAAATTTAATCATCAGCAAATATTATTTTCATTTCTAAGTGTTGATTTGCAAAAGAAAGCAATTTTATTTCATGTTGATTATATAATAATGATATTATAATGCAGTAAATGGAATTGAAATACACTTAATTTTGATATGCTTTTTAACAGAGCATATGGGAATCCTACAGTGCAGAAAGGGACAATTGTGATATTTATGGGTATTGTACTAAAAAATTTGTAGATAGCCTTGTGCAATGCTGCCACTTTCATGATGCTAATCCTCTCAATCCAGGAGCAGGGGTGGTTTTCCACCTCCTGATGTCCTTGAACTTCTCTTTTCAGGTTTTTCAAGTTATCATTACAGAAGGTCCATCACTTCATGGGTTAATTCATAGGCATTTTTTTCTGAGACTATTCTGAAAGGAGTTGCTTTCCTGATTTTGGCCTTGCTCTTCTCATTGTTGGTATACAGAAAACCATTGGATTTTTTTTGCCAGTCCCAGGGCTTGAACTCAGGGACTGGTCACTGTCCTTGAGAATTTTCAAAACTAGCACTCTACAACTTTAATCATAGCACCACTTCCACCTCTTTTTCTGTGTATGTAGTACCAAGGAATCAAACTCAGGGCTTCCTACAAGCTAGGAAAGCATTCTACCACTAGGCCACACTCCTGGCCCAATCCATTGATTTTTTTTTAGCTTCTTGTCAATAACTTTATTGTCTTTTTGAAAAAGAAATCTTCATAGAAAACAACTTGGTTTAACTTCCAGAAGCCCACTCCTGAGCTCTGAGGAAGTTTGCCGTCTTTTAAGCTACCCGATCTTTCTTCTGTGCAAGAGACATTTTGGGACAATTCTACCTCTTCTTCTTTACTTCTCTCTTAGGCTTCTTCACATAGACTGGGTTCTCTCTTATAGCAGCATACACCTTCTTGTACAGCTCCTCCATTATGTCTGGAGTTATTCTGTTCTTTATGTACTGTAAGAACTGCATCTTGTAAGAATCTTCATCTTCTTCCATTAGATAAACACATATAATCTGTGCCATTCTGACCCATAATGTGCTTCTGATCTATTTCTGCATTGAACTCCTTGCTCTCAGAATCATAATGAGGGAATTACTTGGTACAGTGAGGGATAGACAAGACTCCATCCACAGCTCCCTTCAGGGCACCAGAGACTTTATTGCCAGTGGTAGCTCTGGCAAGGCCTGCTTCCAAATAGCAGGTGAAGGCACCAGGTATACCATCCATGCTTTCCCCATTGTATTCATTATGGTCACTTCCACTTGACCTTCATAGATCCTGTCCATCCCCAAACTATCAAGAAGCTTGCGGGCCAATAGCGGGCCGCATAATTGGGTAGGACAGCTTTCACACCATACTTGGGTATTTCCTGTACATACGCTGCACAGACGACCATGTCTCCATCTGTGTGTATATAAGCAATCCAACAAATAATATCTCTGTTGGTTACACAAATTATTATCCTGTATTTGGGTGTGTTGTACTTATTTTTGTCTTGTATCACCAAGCATTGTAGTCAGTTTTACCCTTTCAACATCTTCTAAATTTCACTTGGTATCTCTTAAAGTAGGCCTTACTCTTGCCAACTTTGACAAACCCTGTCCTGCAGAATAGAGACTCCCAGGCATTGATTTTTTGAGGGTTAATTGTATACCCTACTACATTTTGCCAAAGTTTCAGATCAGCTTGAGTAACTTGAAAGTGGAGAATTATGAGGCTTTTGTTTGTTTGTTTGTCTGCTTATTTGCTTGCTTTTGTCAGTAGTGGGGCTTGAACTCTGACCAGGCACTGGCACTTTCCCTGAACTCTTCAGCTCAAGGCTAGTGCTCTACCACTTGAGTCACAGAACCACTTCTGATTTTCTGGTGGTTAATTAGAGATAAGAATCTAACAGACTTTTGTGCCGGGGCCGGCTTTTAACAATGATCCTTAGATCTCAGCCTACTGAATAGCTAGGATTATAGGCATGAGACACTGGTGCTCTCTCTATAGGGTTCATTAAATACAGGATCATGTCATCTGCAAAGAGGAAGAGTTTTGCTTCACCTTTCCCTATTTATGTCCCCCCTTTATATTTGTTTCTTGCCTTATTATTTTAGCTAAGCAGTCTAATACCATATCGAAGGGAGTAGACAGAACAGACATAATGATTTGTTCTTGATTTTAGAGGAAATGGCTTTAACGTTTTGCCATTAAATATAATGCCGGATGTAGGTTTGTCATTCACATCACTTATTAAATTGGGGATTCTTACATGGATTCCTTACTTCTTCAAAGCTTTCATCATGAATGGGTGTTGGACATTTCAAATGCTTTTTTTGCATCTCTTGAGATTATTGTGTGTTTCCTGTCCTTGCTCCTATTTATATGATGAACATTCTTGTTGAATGAAATAAAGGAAATAATCCAAAAATTTATAAGGGATAATAAGAGATCCTGTGTAGCTAAAACAATATCTAGCTTAAAGAAGAATGCTGGAATAATATCAATACTAAAGTTCAAACTCTATTACAAAGTTATAGTAATAAAAACAGCTTGGTACTGGCAAAAGAACAAGCCTAATGACCAATGAGACAGAATTGAAGACCCAGAAAGGAACCCAGATCCCTATAGACACCTAATCTTCAATAAGGGCACCAAAAACATAACATGGAAGAAAGACAGCCTCTTCAACCAATATTGGTGGTAGAAGCTGTTAAACAACTAAGGAACACTGAAGTAACATATGTCACCTTGCCATATAATTAATTGCAAATGGGTCAAAGACCTGGAAGTAAAAGCAGATACCCAGAAAATATTACAGGAAGGAATAAGAGAAATACTAGGGCTCTTTGGCACAGGTCAAAACTATTATTAAATAAAGAACCAGAAATACAACAAATCAAAAAAATTGGACAAATGGGACTGTGTTAGTCTGCAGATCTTCTGCATGGCAAAGGTCATAACTAGCAACATAAATACAAAGCTCACAGATTAGAACAAGGTCTTCAATACCCATATAACATAAAATGCCCTCATACCTAAAACATATATAGAACTCAAAAAATTAAATTCCCCAAAATAAATCCTTAAGGAAACAACAACACATTAAAAATGGATTACAGACTTAAAAGTGTCTGTAAAGGAAATATGAATAGCTAATAGACACATGAAGAAATGCTGAACATCTCTGACTATAAAAGAAATGCAGATCAAAATAACATTGAGATTCCACCTCACCCCAGTTAGAATGGCCATTATCAAGAAACCTAATAACAACAGATGCTGTCAGGGTTGTGGCCAAAAGGGAACACTACTACACTGTTGGTGGGAATGTAAACTTGTTCAACCACTTAGTAAAGCATTTATGGATGTTTCTCAAAAGACTAAACGTAGAGCTCCCTTAGTAGAACCCAGCAGTTCTACTGCTGGGACTTTACTCAAATGATCACAAACAAGGCCATACTAAAGCTACTAGCACAATGCTTATTGCGGCGCTATTTACCATAGCTAAGATATGGAAACAACCTAGAAGTCCCTCAGTAAATGCATGGATCACAAAGATATGGTATATACACAAAATGGAATCCTATGCTGTCACCAGAAATAATGACTTTGCTCCACATGTAAGGAAATGGAAAGACTTGGAAAAAATCATATTAAGTGAAATATGCCAGAACCAAAGAAACATAGATTCTATGGTTTCCCTTATTTGTAATAACTAATATATGTCTAGTATAGTCCTAAAAGAGGATCACAATAGCTCAAGAGCTATATATGTATAAGATGATGCTAATCAAAATAAACTCCAAGAAATGGAGACAAGAGTTTTATTCTTTGGGGTTGCTGTTTTTAAAGTATTCTGTGAAGTTCTTTTTTTTTCTTTTTTTGTTTTTTTTTCCCCTATGGTTTATCCAGTTGTCACTGAATTTGATTTTGTAATCCTGTGCATTGTTTATATGTTTATGTGAGTTGGGGAGGGAAGGGGAACAACAAAATGGTGAGAGAAAGGCCAAAATGTGAACAAATGCAACAGAGATACTTTCATGATAATATGTGGGATATGAGCTTTATACCTTGGGGGTTTGGTGGGGTAAGAAAATGGAAGGAAAATGAGGGAGGAAGAAACAGTGTTAAACAAGAAATATCCTCATTAGCTGTACCCTCCTGCACATCACCTTTGATAATAAAAATTAAGTTAAATTTTAAAAAAATATATAGAGAAAGGATATTAAAGAGGAAAAAAGGGGACAATTGTGAAAGCAATTGATAGCAGTCAGTGTCCTCTTTAAGGTGCTACATTTCTGAATGTGCCCTTTTCCTTAGTTGGAGAATCAGACACAACAAAGTAGTGACTTGGAACCAAACACATGTGCAATATACTTGAGCTGTGACAAATGGCTCTGGTAAGCCACATTACCCCTCTCATCCATTAGAATATTCAACATCTCTGGAGAGCTATCCCAGAATCTGGGCTCCAAGTAAAACATATCTAAGCCTTCAAAAAATTTCCACTGCATTAGAGACAATTGTTAGAGAGGGTGATGTGTATAAATGTATATAATATATATGCACAAAAAATATACATTATATACATTTATACATTAATAAACATAACACTTAGAGGTGTTTTCTCATCAAATACCTAGCATAATGAGTCTCTCTACTTTTTTTTTTTGCCAGTCCTGGGCTTGAGCTCAGGGCCTGAGCACTGTCCTTGGACTTTCTCAAGGCTAGAGCTCTACCACTTGAGCCTCAGCACCATTTCTGGCTTTTTTCTATGTATGTGGTACCAAGGAATAGAACCCGGGTCTTCATGCATGCTAGGCAAGCACTCTACCACTAGGTCAAACTCCCGGCCCCTGATTCTCTCTACTTTTAAGGAATAGATTCAAGAAAATCTCATGGTCGATTATAAGCTTGCAGGATAGAATGTTGCCCTTGCATCTGGATATTTTATATCCATGAGTTATTTTGGTTGAAATTGTTAGACCCTAGATGTGTTCAATCTTCTGAGTCTCCTGGAATCCTAATATCCATTGCATTATAGATTCACCAATTACCCAACAAATCTCATTATTACTCAGATTAAAGAAGCAAATAGAAGTAGTCCAATATGCATCCAATAAAATTTATTTGAAATAGCTGTTTTATCAAAGTTTATGATAATATTGAATTATAATAACTAAAAGCTGGTGCCAGTGTCTCATGCCTATAATCCTGTCTAATCAGGAGGCTGAGATTTGAGGATGAGAGTTGGAGCCAATCTAGGCAGGAAAGTTTGTAAGACACTTATTTCCAATTAACTACTCAGAAAAAGTCAGAACTGGTTCTGTGACACAAATAGTAAAATAGTCTTGAGCACAAAGAGGCTCAAGGACAGCCCTATGTTCCGGGCTTACGACCAGAAAAAATAGTAGTAATATCTATATGAATGAAAATAATAATACAAACATTTTGTTTCTCAATATATTCTGCAAAATTCACATGAATCAAATGATTCATATTACAAATTTGCTTTCTAATCATGTATCTTTGTCTGGGAGCCTATCCAACTAGATCTCTCATTAGAGAATTACTGTAAAAACTTGTTGAAAATATAACTCATAATCGAAACTGAAGGAGAACAGTATATATGGAACAGTAAGTAACTATTTCCTCTCCTGGTTTCAGTAAGGTTTACTGAAAGGAAACTCCACGCAGTTTAAGAGGCGAAAGTTTATTGAGAGAGGGAGAGAGAAAGAAAGAGAAAACAGACCTACATCCTCACAAGATGGAGTCAAGCAAAAGAAGACCTTTTGGCCGGAAGTGAGAGATTATAAAGGGGGAGGAGTGTGGCCACAGTGGAAGCGGATGTGACCTCAAAGAATGAAGAAATACTTCAGACTGGAGGACCTCCCACTGCTTCCAGACATGCCAGTTGCCTAGGTTACAGTCTGAGTGAGGATTTCCAGGGTGCACAGGAGAACCCCAAGGGAAGGAATCATTTCTCCCAGGCAGACATAGCCGTTTCTTTTACTCAATGTGGGTTATTTGGACAGAATTTACATGAAATTGGAATTGAACTTAGTGGGTTCTGAGGCATCTTTTCTTATAGTCCTTCAATGTCTGTATTTTTTCAAAAAGAAGAGTACTTTTATGTTTGCTCTAATGAATATCATGTTATTATTATAACATGTATTCTAAAGTTTCTGAGTCCATCTGAAACAATCCAACTGTGCATTTTACTTGATAAACTTATAACATTATTTTCTGTCTAAAATAAAATGACCTTTGTTATCTGTATATTGTATATACGTTTATTTGTTTATTTGAAATAGAAAAGGGAAGGGAGGAAAACAAGATAATTGAGAGGGGGTAAGAATGTGTGAGAAGTAATGGACCTGGTGAATGTAACTCTAACCCTGACATTACCCTAACAATAAAAAATAAAATAAAATAAAATATTATTTAAGTTAAAGTGAAAAAAATAAATAAAATGGTTTCTCCTGGCTACCTAATTCTACCAATTACTCAGAGAAAATGCACCTATGATGAAATAAGGTTAATCTTGTACTATGAAACTGTCACAGTTATAACAAAATTCTGCATCATACAAAAACAAATTCATTTGCAGTCACCATAGTACTATATTTGTTTTAATTTTTCTCTTTTTACATTCTCCCAAAAAGATCAGTAACTTAAAGTCAACATGAATGACAATAATTTTATTTATCATGAGAATTTATGCCATAGTTATAAAACTAAGGATTTCCACATATTTATTACTGATGGTGTTTAGTGAGTGAGAAAAATACTTGATTTATTTTGTTTATGATTATTTCTTATTTTTAAATACAGATTATACATTTTAAAATTTAGACCTTCCTGAATTTCTCTTTGATTACAAAGTCCTTAGTACAGTCATCTCCAAGGCTGGAGCATGAGTGAGAATGCAGCATCACTCAGTCATATTATTTGAGCCTCTGAGCCACAGTTCTGTATGTCCTGCACTCTAGAACAATCCTCTCCTTTATGCAAGCTGGCAGCATGTAGAAATTTATGGGAGCTACTTCTCTTGCTAGTGAGAGGAGAATAAGACTGGATATGCTTTAAAGTCAAGAGTAAATCAAAGTGGGTGAATAAAAACCACAATATATTCCTACAAAAGTACCCAAACATTTGTGAGTAGTTCTTTTTATATCTTCAGCAGATGGTGGAGAGCAGAAATGAGGGAAAATAAAATCACAATCCATAATGTGAACTGATTTCAGAGATCCCATCATTACTGACATCTGAAGAAATGATTTGGAACAAATCAACTTCTCTCAATTTATTTTTTACTCAAAAGAAACTTTCAACTAGAAATGCGGTTATGGAAAGGCTTCAATATCTGAGGTCTGTGTCTCAAATCCAATTCCTTTGCATAATTATTGCTTGTGGTTTAAACAATTATGAGTACTGGTTATCTTTTCCCAGTGAGCATGAAACTGAATCTAAAGCATTTTAGCTAGAAATAAGAAAGCTCCAAAGATGTATAAATCTTAAAACACTGGTTTTGATTTTTGTTATTGTCTGTACTGTTATGTGAACTCAGAGCTGTATGCTGGATCAGCTTGCTTGTTTTGCTCATGATCTACTACCACTTGACTTATATGTCCTATCCTAGTTTTAGTGTTTGAATTTCAGTCTCTCCATTGTTATCCCCTTCATAGTTAAACTATAGGCTTATTATTGAAAAGATGTCTACTTCTCTGCCTGAACTGGCTTTGGACTGCAATACCCCCACTCTCACCATCACAGTCAGCTAAGATGGCAGGTATGAGACACTGGACCATCTGAAAAACGTTTTGGATGAAATGATACAAATACAAGACTTTTTATTACTCAACAGTGATTTGCATATACATAATCTACAGTGACTATGCATTTGCATTCAATACTGTCTTTTTTTCTATTCTAGAACACATTTGAAATGTACCCACTTTGAAGACTCCAGGATTACATGTATCTGTCTTCATTAAAAAGAAATTGTCTTGTTATATTTTTATATATTTCTAGTTTCTTTCCTTTTTTTCTTTTTCATTTGTCAGCCACGGGGCTTGAACTCTGGGCCTGGGTACTGTCCTTTGAGTACTTCAGCCCAAGGCTAACTATTGTACCACTTTGAGCCACAGTAAAACTTCCAGTTTTCTGGTGGTTATTTGGAGATGAGCCTCACAGATTTTCCTGCCTAGGCTGATTTTGAACTATGATCCTCAGATTACATCCTCCTGAGCTAGGATTACAGGAGCAACTGGTACCCGGGTTCATATTTTTACTTTTTTATCTTCAGGAGGAATATAAAGTCACATCAGAAAATTTGCCTTACTGAGCAAAAGTCCAATATTTTATTAAGTTGTTTATTGTTATATTCAGTTAGATTGTATCACTTTCTATTAGAGTCTTATAAACTAAGAATAAGTTCATTTGCAAAAAGTAGTTATTTTAGGCCTGGGAGTTGGGGCTAGGCTCCTGCTACTTTCTTCATTGCCACTAGGCCCTCTTGTGGTTCAGCTCCACCCTTCAGCAAGAAAAAGCTAGGCCAGAAGGCCCTGACTGGGCAGAAGGAGAAGCAGCTTTTGTAGCTGGTGGCTCTGGGACTGTAGCCCTGGCTTTCCTGCCATACATGGGACTGTGGACTCTGCAGAAGCAGCCAGACTGGGATCTGGGGCCGCACTGGTTCCTGCAGCTGGTCAGGTTTGGCACAGTAATGTGATTACAACACCATAGCTGAAGACACTATGGGTCAATGTGAAAGTCATTGTGTTCATTTCCCTTTGCTACAGTGATCTGGAAGAGTGTCAAAATGGAGACTCCACCTGGTGGCCTCTGTTCCTCACAGGAAGAACAGAATCGCCTACTAAGTCACCTTGAACACATGTTAAGCTGGTGTCATTTGATGATGTGGCTGTGGATTTCAGCTGGGAGGAGTGGCAGGATCTGGACAATGCTCAGAGGACCCTGTACAGAGATGTAATGCTGGAGACCTACAGCAACCTGGTGTCATTAGGATACCTAATCAACACTTTGACAAAAGTTCTCAACAATGTTCCCACGAATGGAGACGACATTCCAAACTTACACAGTAATTGGCACTGTGTTCCCAAACCTGTATTGATTGTCAAGCTAGAGCAAGGTGTAGAACCATGGATAGGAAAGTCCTCTGACAAGAATATCACAGTGTGATGGTGAGTCAGCTCAGACTCTGAATGAGCCTTCTAACCTGTGGATCCTGGAGGAAGGCCTGTTGGAGATGCTGCTGATAAAGCTGATCCCTGCCTACCAGAAAGGAGTTATTCAGAAGTTTGTTGTTCAGTTTCCAAGTGAATGTTTTTTTTACTTTGACTGCATGGTTCAGAATTAGTCTGACTCCACTGTGGTCTGATAGAATGCATGGGATTATATCAGTCCTCTTGTATCTGCTTAAGTTTTCTGTGTGAACAATTATATGATCTATTTTGGAGTGTGTTCCATGTGCTGCTGAGAAAAATGTAAAAAGTTTCGCCGTTGGGTGGAAGACTATGTGTATATCTGTTAAGCCCAGCTGGGCTATGGTGTCCTTTAAATCGATGGTGTCTTTGCTTAATTAAAGACCCAGAAATAGAACCACTTACCTATAGGCAACTTGTATTTGACAAAGGAGCCAAAGATACACAGTGGAACAAACACAGTCTATTCAATTATTGGTGCTGGCAAAACTGGGCAGCCACATGCAGAAAACTAAAAATTGACCCTAGCCTTTCGCCATGCACAAGCATTAACTCAAAGTGGATCAAATACCTCAACGTCAGACCAGAAACAGTGAAACTGCTACTTGATAAAGTAGGAGAGAAACTGGAACTCATACGCACAGGCAAAAGATTCCTGAACAGAATCCTAGGGTCACAACAGATTGGAGAGAGACTCGATAAATGGGACTACCTAAAAATAACAATTTTCTGTACAGATAAAAACGTAATCGCAAAAGTAGAGAGACAGCCAACCAACTGGGAAAAGATATTCACCAACAATACATCTGACAAATGCTTAATATCCAGTATCTACAGGGAAATCAAGAAAATAATCCCCCCAAAACCCAATAAACCATTTACTAAATGGGCAAGGGAACTAAAGAGAGACTTATCAGAAGAAGAGATTAAAATGGCAGAAAAGCATATGAGAAAATGTTCATCATCTATGGTCATAAAAATGCAAATAAAAACAACCCTAAGATACCACCTTATCCCAACAAGAATGGCCAAGATTTTGAACTCAGACAATGACAGTTGCTGGCTGGGTTGTGGAGAAAAAGGAACCCTACTACACTGCTCATGGGAATGTAGACTAGTTTAGCCACTCTGGAAAGCAGTGTGGAGGTTTCTTAAAGAACTGAAAATAGGCCTTCCCTACGCTCCCGCCACACCACTTCTGGGCATCTATCCTGAACATCATGACCCAAGATACTATAAGGACACCTGCTCAGCTATGTTCATCTTTGCACTATTCACAATAGCCAGGTGATGGAAACAATCCAGATGCCCTACTGTGAATGAATGGATACAGAAATTGTGGTATATATACACAATGGAATTCTACATAGCCAACAGACAAGATAAAATAATGGTATTCGCAGCGAAGTGGATGAATCTAGAGCGAATCATGTTGAGTGAGACAAGTCAAGACCTAAGGATCAAAAGACACATGGTATCCTTAATATGTGGCTATTAAATCCAAAGAGTATAAGAGCGAGGACTCAATAGCTGCATACCCAAAGCTATGGACATGGTAATGGAAATATAAACATAACTATATAGACATAAAAACCTATGACTCTATAGACATAATGTTTTATTTCATAAATTAATATGTTTCTATGACATACAAACCCTTAGCCTAATTTTGATTAAATTCTAAATACTAAATCCCAGTGATTGTAAATAGAGATTCCCTCCTTGAACACTTCTATGTTAAACCTGTCATTTAAAATATGATGTAAAATTCTACGTTAATAAATTCTTTAAAAACTGAAAAAAGTAGTTATTTCAACTACTTTATTTTATTTTATTTATTTTAAGGTGCCAGAAGTTTGGCCAATCAGTAGAGTGCTTGCGTAGCATGCACGAACACCCAGGTTCAATTCCTCGCTACCATATACATAGAAAAAGCTGGAAGTGATGCTGTGTTGCAAGTAGTAGAGCTCTAGCTTTGTGAAAGTCCAAGGACAGTGCTCAGGCCCTGAGTTCAATCCCCAGGACTGGCCAAAAAATGAATATTTTTAAATTGAAAGGATTGGGTTTTGTTATATTAAGTAACTCATTAAGATGGTTGTTATGTATGTAATCGAATATTTGTAGTATTTTCTATTACAGAGTATTATTGGTCTTTAATATGATGTCACAAAGGTATTGAAATAGAATTGTAGTTCTTTTTGAAATTAGATCAATACTTGTATCTTTAAAAGTGCAATACAGTCCAACTCTATGCTGTCAGTAATTTGACCACTCCCTCAACAGCTATTTTAAAGATATCAGCTTCAAGCTCAGGGACAGTGCCCAGGCCCAGAGTTCAAGCTCCACGATTGACGAAAAAAATGTAAGTTGAAGAGAAAAGATGGAAGAAAATTCATTCATCTTATTTTTCAAACCATTTAGCAAATGCTAAACAATCAGCGAGTTCTCGATTGTTTGGGAGAAAGATGGTTTTTATAGCACCAAGCATACAAACTCAATAAATTAGAGAAGGTATGATTCATTAAAAAAAAAAAAGATATCAGCTTCAAAAACATTGTAAGAGAAATCAGCAGTGGTTTGGTATGAGTCTTTCTGAGCTCTCACCAAGATACCAGTTCCAGCATCGTAGGGGAACGTTCATACCCAAAGATCCATCCTAAGAAAGCTTTAACACCACAGAGACCTCAGTCGGAGAGGAGAAAGGCAGGAAACCGGCGCAAGAAGACAACGTGGAGCACCGCCAGCTTCTCGGAGCTGCCACAGAGACAAAGCCTCCCTCCTGAACCTGAGCAGACAGCACTTCTCAGCAGCGCAGACCTGAAGGCCCCGGACAGAGCCAGACATAGCCTACCCAAGCCCAGAGCCATTCCCAGACAGTGGCAGCTTCACAGAACCAGATAACCCAGTAATTTGTGAGTAACTCTGTGGAGACATTTCTACTTCTGCTCCGGGAACGGGTTTGGGAAAGAATCCCCTCCCCCACCTGCTGAAAGCAGCACCATCTTGACTGCTGGCAAAGACCCTGCCAAACTAACTGGAGCCTAAGAAGTTGTGCTGGCAATGCCTTCATTCAAAAGGGCAAAGGTTTTCCTAGAGGCAGCTTAGCGGGACATCTGCCCCTGGCTCTAGTGGAAGTTCCTACTCTTGGACAGGGCTGCAATCCTGGTAAACAAAGCCTCTCCAGGCTCCACTGGCTTTTTTTCTGCCCAATCAAGCAAACTGATCAGAAAAACTTCAAAGCCAAATTGCAAGAGAAAAAGACTATTGAAGGATTTGGATCATGAATTTAGTGGAGACACAAGTTTCCTATCTCATTCCTGCCAGCTAAAAACAAACTGAAGAATACCCTCCTATTATTCCCTACCTTTTATCATTTGCATTTTATGTGTTTTTATTTTTGGGGGGCATTTTGCCTCCCCCACCTTTTTATCAATGTTATGATTCTTTCTTTTTTTCCCCTCCACTTTCCTTCTATCATTGTGGTCGTTCCTAGAAACATAAGAACAGCACTGGGTACAGACTGAATACAAATACTATTTTCATTGATACAGTCACCTGCTTTTTAATCTCTGGATTCTTAGCCCCAGTATTTCTTGTCTAAGAACTCACAATTGTGTGGGATCTCCTCACACCTTTTTTTCTTGTTTTTCTTTTTTATTTACTTTTTAGTTTTTTTTTATCATTGAACTCTATTATATATACTTTCCTCTTTTCTTTATATATTCTTATTACTCTTCTAATTCTCATAAGTTTTATCTTATTTTTTCTAAATTTTGTACACAACTATTTTACCTTTCTACCATCTTAGGTCAGTTATCCTTATGCTATCCCTTTTCTTCATTACTATATTAATCTTACAGATGTCCCTCACTTGATGAGTGGATCAATAAGATGTGTAATTTATATACAATGGAATTCTATGCTGCCATCAGAAAGAACGACATTGCCCCTTTTGTAAGGAAATGGAAAGACTTAGAAAAAATCATATTAAATGAAGTAAGTCAGACTCAAAGAAACTTAGGTTCAATGTTTTCCCTCATTTGTCATAATCAGTAGAAACCTTGGGCTCTCCTAGCAGAGATTTACAATAAAACAAAAACCTAGATACATAAGGACTAAATGAAAGGACTTCCAGAATATAGACACAAAAGGAGATCAGAACAGAAATTCAACAGTTCATGAAATTTAACAAAATTTAACAAAAAGGATCACATAAAATACCAGCTCTTGAGGGACACAGCCATGGCAATACTCAGAGGAAAATTTATGGTTATGATTGCTTGCATTTACAAATTGGAAAAATTTCAAAACAACAATTTAATGTTGCAACATAAACTCTTGGAAAAAGAGGAACAAACCAACCCTAATCCCAGTAGAAGGAAGGAAATTATTAATATCTAATCAGAATTAAATGAATTGAAGTCCAAAAAAACTATAGAAAGAATCAACAAAACAAGGAGTTGGTTCCTTGAAAAAAATTAACAAAATTGACAGACCCTTAGCAAATCTTACCCAAAAAAGAAGGGAGCCCACCCATATAAATAAAATCACAGATGATTATAGTAAATAACCAGGATCCAGAGCATCATGAGGAAAGACTTTTCAAATCTTTATGGCAACAAATTTGAGAACATAGAAGAAATGGATGGATTTCTAGCAAATAGTAACATAACCACACTGAGCCAAGAAGATCTAACCCAATTAACAGACCTATTTCAAGCACTGAAATAATGATGGCAAAAGGGAAATCCCATCCAAGAAAACCCCAGGGCCAGATGGATTCACAGCTGAATTCTATAAGGTCTTTAAAGCAGAGCTCACACCAATACTCCTCAAGCTCTTCAATGATATTGAAAATGAATGCTCTTTGCCAAACTCATTCTACAAAATCACTATAACCCTCATCCCCAAACCAGACAGAGATTCATCAAAGAAAGAGAACTATAGACCCACTTCTTTGATGAATATTGATTCAAAATTTCTCAACAAAATACTGGCCAACTGTCTTCAGCAGCTCATCAAAAAATTATACACTGTAATCAAACAGGATTTATAACAGGGATGCAAATCTGGTGCAAAATACGCAAGTCAAATCAGATAATTCAACATATCAACAGGAGCAAGGACAAGAATAACATGATTGTCTCAATAGATGCAGAAAAGCCATTTGACAAGATCCAACACCCCTTTATGCAAAAAACTCTGGAGAAACTAGGAATCCATGGAACTTTCCTCAGTATAATAAAGGCTGTGCATGACAAAACCACAGCTAGCATTATACTTAATGATGAAAAGCTAAAGCCATTTCCTCTAAAATCAGGATCCAGACAAGGATGCCTACTCTCTCCACTCCTCTTTAACATAGTATTAGAATTCCTAGTCAGAGAAATAAGGCAAGAAGCAAGAATAAATAGGATCCAAATATGGAAAAATGAAGTGAAATTTCCCTCTTTGCAGATGACATGATTCTGTATTTAAAGAACCCTATAGACTTCATTTGCAAGCTGCTTGAGCTGATTAAAAACTTTGGAAAGGTAGCAGGGTGTAAAATTAACTCTCAAAAATCAACTATCTTCCTATATGCCAACATGAGAGGATCGAGGCAATCAGGAAAGCAACTCCTTTGCAAGAGCCTTAAAGAAAATAAAGTACATAAGAATTAACTAAGAGTGTAAAACACCTTTTTGATGAAAATTTAAAACCCTAAAAAAGGAAATTAGTGCCAAACTGAGGAAATAAAAAACTTTCCATGCTCCTGAATTGGAAGAATTAACATCGCAAAAATGGCAATCTTGCCAAGGGCTATCTACAAATTCAAGGCAATACCCATCAATATCCCAATGTCATTCTTTAAAGAAATAAAAGAGGCAATCCAAAATTTCATATGGAATAATAAAAGACCCCGTATAGCAAAAACATTTTTTAGCAGAAAAAATGGCACAGGAGGAATTTCAATACCAAACGTTAGACTCTATTACAGAGCTCTAGTGACCATTCATCTTGGTACTGGTACAAGAACAGGCCTGAAGACCAATGGAATAGAACTGAGGACCCAAATATTAACCCAAAGACCTATGGCCACCTACTCTTTGATAAGGGAGCCAAAAAAATGAAATGGAAGAAAGACAGCCTCTTCAACAAGTGGTGCTGGCAGAACTGGTTAACCACTTGCAGAAAACTAAAATTGGACCTTCTTTCTCACCTGGAACCAGGATTAAATAACTCCAAATGGATCAAAGACCTCGAGGTAAAAGCTGATACACTGAAAACTTTACAAGAAGGAATAGGAGATACACTAGGTCTCCTTGGTACAGGTCAAAACTTTCTTAATAAGGACCAAGATACAACAAATCAGAGAAAGGCTGGATAAGTGGGACTGCATTAAACTGCAGAGCTTCTGTATGGCAAAGGACATAGCTAGCAAAATAACTAGAAAGTCTACAGAGGGGGAAAAGATCTTCACTAACCATACAACAGACAACAGCCTCATATCTAAAATATATTAACAGCTCAAAATCTTGAATCACTCTAAAACTAATCTCCAAAGAAACAACCATCCCATTAAAAGATGGGCCAAAATTTAAAGAGAGTCTTCTCTGAAGAAGAAATAAAAATGTCCTATAGACACATGAAGACGTGCTCGACATCTCTGGCCATAAAAGAAATGCAAATCAAAACAACTCTAAGATTCCACCTCACTCCAGTTAGAATGGCCAGGATCAAGAAAACTAATAACAACGTATGCTGGAGGGGATGTGGCCAGGAGAGATCACTACTACACTGTTGGTGTGAGTGTAAAGTCATTCAACCACTATGGAAAGTAATATGGCAGTTCCTCAAAAGACTAAATATAGAGCTCCTCAGATACCCTTTCATATATGTGTGATTAGTAAGACCAATTATTTCTGTCCATTCCCTATTGAAAATTGGGTTTTTTATGCAGGTGGCCTATCTGTGCAAAAGAGCATCCTAAATCAAAGCAACTCTGAGACTCCCAGTTACATTGGCCAATATTGTAAATTAGAACAGCTAATGTAGTTTAGGATGTGGACAAAAAGGAATCCCATTGCACTGTTGGTGGGAAAAAAAATCTGAAGTGGAGAAATGGATTTCAGCATTTGTACATACACAGCCAATTAAAAGACTTCTTCCTTGCTTGATCTTTGGACAATGTACATTTTACACACACACACACACACACACACACACACACACACAAACACACACACGTCTATTGCACATTGCAGTGGAACTTGGAGTGATAGTTCCATGTTGGACTGCACCTTGCACTGACCCTACCAACTACTTTTCTTAGATGTCATCCTACCCCCCCCCCCCTCCTTTAGGCATCTCCTCAGCTTCATAGAATCTATGATTCTACTTTCAGGTTTGCCTGTTGATTTGTTTCCATGAGTAAATTAGAATATGTTGCTCTGTCATTTTTCCCCTTTGTTGATAATTTCTAATTCTTTTTTTAATCAAAAATCGTCTTCTCTTCTAAGAAGCTGAGAAGAGGTGTTACTTCAACATGTGAGTTCATGAATACAATATAGCTTGAACAATATAACTTCATCCATCACTCACACTCATTTCTCCCAACCCCAACCATCCTTTGAGTTACCTGATTTCTTTTTCACATATCCGCCCTGGCTGTTATGAACACATTCACCCTGTCCTCTCTTCATTGTCCACCCCACTCATTTTTACCTCCCCACCCCAAACACTCTTCAAGAATTAGATTCCTGCTTTTCATTTCATTAGATGGAAAATTAATTGCCCAAAGAGTTTCAACATTGGAATTCTCTCCAACATATGCCAGATTTATGTGGCTTCCCATCTTTATATCCTCAGTATTGCTGATGATTATCTAGAGCAATTTTATTTCATGGACAATCTTTCCTTGTGTAAGTGTGTCATTCTTATGGATGTGAGAACTGCAACTCTGGGGAGGAGATGCTGAGTTTGAACTCAGAGTCTGAGATTTGTAGACAAATGGTCTACCACTTGAGCCATTATCCCAGCCCAAGTTATTTATTAATGATATTTTCAATAAAAATTTCTATTGTTTATACACCTAGTGTACAGTTATTCATGCTTAATAATGTTTCTTAAATATTGAACAAGTAAATATTTTATTTGAGCAAATGTATCTGGTATGTTAAGAATTAGAGAGGTTTGTTTGTATATGCCTTTTTAAACTTCTCGGTATATTTTTCTTGAGACTTCAAAAACTCATGAGGAACAGTAGTTCAGATATTCTTTTGAGTCTGTAGCCTTGCATTCAAAAGAATTTTCTTGAAATACGATAATGTAATAGAGGTTACAATGTGAGGCTACTTCAGCAATTCTCTTAAACAACTGGAGCAGGGGCAAAGTTGTTTGTATCTTTATTAATAGGAACAATATGCTTACAGTTGTGTCCAGGATTAATACTAACTTAAAATTAAATTCAAATTACTTAGCATTATTTATTTTACCTGTGATCATATCATATTATTTACATGCTCTATCATTGTAGAAAAATATCAGTAAATTCATGGGATGTTTATCTGTAAAATTTCTGGAAGTGGTTGAAAATGTGACATATATTAATTCCAACATTTATATAAAATGCATTTGGACACAAAATAAGCACCCCCTTGAAAACAAACACAAGAAAAATGCAAATTTACCTTTAGACAAAGAAATAAAAATGATTTATAAACATATGTATACATGAATCTAGCTTAATAATGTTCATCAGAAGGCTGTATTCGCTGATTCTAAAAGTCCATGTTCTCCTACAGTGTGAAATATAGTACCTAACATATCATATATTTGTGGCATTCCTATTATTATCAGGATTACTGGAATATTGTGGCTTTTAAATAGCATTATTTATATCATTTTAATAAATGAATATGTTCATTGTATGGAAGAATCATGCTTTCAAATCAGTACTTCAGTCAATATTCAAGAATGCTTTCTACTCAGAATGTTAAAGGTACATAAAAAGCACACATCTTCATGAGAAGCAGAAATAATAGGCCCTCAAGGAATCCACAGTGTTACAAACAATGTGATTGCCTTTGACATTCAATCATATTTTTAAATGCTCTTTTTCCAGATTTATTTCCAATTATCAACAGATTTTGCCTTTACAAAGAAGAGAAGAGAACCCCAAATCACCATGTTCCAATCTGTAGTCACTGAAGTAAAGATAACATGAAGGGGTGTCCCATGTCATCATTCAGTATGGAACACTGTTAACTTATTACGGAGAGAAAGAGAAAGGTGGAAGAGAGGTGGGGAGAGAGGGAGAGAGGGGAGAAAGACAGGGAGAGAGAGAGAGAGATACACCATCAGTGGGGATCATTGCCATTTTAAATAAAACTGAACACAGTGACTATTTTGAGGAAGGAATGGGACAAGAAAGAATCAGGGGTGGCATGGGATAGAGCATGGCAAGGATGTTATTTTGCATAGACAGGGCTGAGATGTTAGGGTTTACTCAGTGTTAAAGGCATCAGGTGTTATGGAGAGGAATGAGATTATCTTGGTATTTAAATTCATTACCTTGGAAGCTGAGCTGCAGATAGAGTGACATGGGGGAAAGAGGAAATGCTCTCTCTCTCTCTTGCTCGCTTGCTCGCTCTCACTCTCTTGCTATCTCTCTCTCACACACACATCTATGCATATATATGTATGTGATGAATGTAGTGTTTGACAGAACAAATTTCTCTTAAATTGTACTAAATATATTTTCATGGTTTTTAATATTCACCACATCTAATTATTTCTATCTATCCTATCACCTCATTTTCTAAGCATTCCATGTTCCTTTAAATTATCACATATTTCTATATAATATTTACTAGATACAGACTAATAATTTGTAGTATTCACATGTTTTAAGCTTCTGTCCAAGATCATCATAATTAGCAGAGCTATTTTTCTGCAAGCCATAGATACCTAAGAATGTGCAATATCTCCTAAGGTTTATAGCACTCAGAAGCAATTGGGTTTACTGTGTCCCTACTTCAAGTAATAAACAAGTGAATACCTGTGAACATTTTTCAGATTCAACTTGTGAAGAACTCTGACACTGTTCACATAGAAGACATATGTCTTCTGTCTGACTTCATTTTTCACCATCTCAAAAAATAAATTCACTGGGCACATATTTCAAGTTGCAAGATAGAACAAATCTAAATTCCAAGAAAGAAAGAATTTTGAAACATAAAGCTAGAAAGAGCTCAGAAGTCTTCCAGGTACTTAATAAAAATAGCCATATAATATGGGGAAAAGGAAAAAAATAAATATTTGTGGAAAAGTAATTATACGGGCAGGACACTTTAAAGACAAACCTTGGCACATTCCTACACAACCCTTCAGCACAATGGAAGTCAGGATATTACCCAGGCACCCTCCAGTTCTCACATTTCCCAGCCTTCTTAACACCAATTTAATATTATTTTATAGTAACATACTATCACAGCAGTATGTCACATATTTCCACTGAAGCATCAAGCTTAAAAAAAAGTCGAAATCCATTATTATGGAGCCAAATTAAAGATGGACATATTGTAATTTTCTGACACAGTAGGAGCCCCCAAAAAATCTCTCTTGAAGTGGCATTTTCCTCTGTTAATGGTCATAAAGTGTACTTTCTGATTAAAACCTTTTCAAGACCTTAATCACTTAAATTTTTAAAGACTTAATATCAGTCCTTTGTGCAGTGATTACTCATTAAGATCTGAGGTCAGAGGCTTGTTCAGCAGAAATAAGGATGAAATTCAGTGGATGGAGCCTCATGTTCTCTAATATTTGTTATGTTTATGATTGCATGATTTGGCTTATCACGTGTGAGCCTCCCATTATAATGCTTTTAAATCATTTATAAACTAAACTGAATTAATGAAGTTTTCTCCTTGGAACTTCATTGAAGAGAAAAGAATCATTGCTTCAAGGAACATTTGTTTCATTTATTTTTGATAGTTTTTCTTCTTGGCCCTCTCCCATAAGGCCTATGTCTGTAAGGGTGTATATCTACATAGATCGCTGCCAACGCACTTTCACACAATTTTTTCCCATCTTCTGCATTGCTCTAGTTTGGATTCTTAGATTCTTCAAAGGCCTGTGTATTAGATCACAGAATTGAAGGGGCTTTCTAGGGTGGGTGGGGCCTTGCAGGACATGAAGCCTTGGGGCTTTGCAGGGGTTTCCAACAAAGGAGATGATAGGATGCTGCTAGGTCTCTGTCTCTGCTTGCTGGCTCCCAGTGTAGATGAATTTCAGGATCATAAGGTCCCAGAGTGTCAGACTGGCTTTTTCCCTCTAATTACAAAGTAGTTGCCCAATCCTCATACTAGATGCCTTTAACTTTTTACCGTATTTGCCTCAGGTATCTGATTATGTGGTCACCAAAATTAATGCATGAAGACAATGAATACATCCATTTATGGAATTTATTCAAATTTGTATTAATATAGTGAATGGATATTGTGTGCTAAGAATGACATATTATTCAGTTGTCTCTGGGTCCTTGGGTAAACCTCCACTATCATCATCCTCATCACCATTACCATCATCATCACCATCATCATAATGTGTGTACTGCATGCATGTTTGTTTCTCTCCACAGTAAAATAGAGTTTCAGTTTGTCTATCTACTGCCTAATCTTGCAATTCATCATGCTGCAAATGAACAATTAAGTCTGCTATTATTAAATTAGTTGTAAAAACCAATACCTAGATACTAAAAGAGCTCTTTGCTACTCTCTTTGTTTCTGGGACTCTTAGTTGTCCCTGGAGGGTAATATACCAGTGTATGATACTTCAAGTGTTTGCTCATAGCTACAAATATCCACATGTGTTATCAGGTATGAAATTATATCCATCCCTCTACTTACTTTAATAATGATATAGTTGAGACTTATCATGCAGTATTCATTTGTTTATCTGTTTAATTTTGGTGCACATGTATGCATGTGATTTTAGAATCAATAATCTCTGCCTTTAAGGAAAATATTCTCAAGCAATATAGTATTTTTGTGGACTTTAGTCTCTGTGTTTGTGTGTGCACATGTGAGTGTACACCTGTGCTTGTATATTTTATACATATGTGCTTCTACATAAATAACTCCAGTCCTCATGGATTCCTGGATAATACTGAATCAGGATTTGTCACTCTGCCTTCTAGTATACAAGACTGAAGAGTGAGAATGTCATCCTTGTCCCTGGCCCTCCATCAGAAACTAGACCATCGTCTGTGGAACTTGCTCTTTCTATAATGAGGATACCTTGACCCTCACTTGTTTTACATGACTTTAAATTTATATGTTAGATAACTTCCAGAATTTTCTTTTATAACTTAGCTTTCGATTTATCATCCTGACACTTAATACTCAATCTCTTTTTGACATGTCTCAAAATTGAGTCATTCAATATGTACCCAACCAACATTCATCAAATTAATAAGTCTTTTGTAAGTCTAAATGCCACTTTCAAAAGTTTTATCACAACATTCCATGAGAAGATACTTCAGCATTTATATCTTCTGTGGGATATATATTCATTTTGCGTTAATTTTTATGAGGTTTAAGATAAACCTAATAGCTGAGTGTCCCTCATGGCTCATGCCTATAATTCTTGTTGCTCAGGAGAATGAGATCTGAAGGATCCTGGTTCAAAGCCAGCCCAGGCAAGAAAGTCTGAGAGACACTTATCTCCAATTAGCCACCAGAAAAGCCAGAAGTAGATCTGTGGTGGAGCCTTGTGCACAAAAATTCAGATAATGCACCCAGTCCTGAGTTTGTGCCACAGGAGTGACACAAAAAAGTAAAAGAGAGCTGGTATACATGTTATTATTAATTTTGTGCCAGTGTATCAGAAAACCAACCAACTTTCAGAAGTTCTGGAATTCTGTGCTTAAAATATAACTTTAGATATATAAACTGTGGAGTTGTACAATAACTCATCAATTTCACCTTTTACAAAAGTAATTAATAATTATTTTTTGAGCAGTCAATTTAAATATTTCACAGAAGCTTATCTTGTAAAGAATATCTTGCAAGGCAAGGTTAAACAAATTAAAAGTCATCAGTTTTAATAGGATTGGCTATATATTTATATTAATAAATATAAAAAGTGATGAAGTGATTCACTTTTATCTCAGACAAGACATTAGCGCCAAGGAATTATTTACAGCTACATTTATATTAATTGAAGTTTACTTTTCATTGTACAACAAAGAGAGAATACTAGTTTTTAAATAGAGAAGTGAAAAGCGAGAGGCAAAGCAATTCCAGATTGATGAGTGTGAATAAGTGCACTAAAAACCTGTTTCTTCAACTCAGAACTTAGCTCTGCTCCCAAGGCTACAAGTATTTGTCATTTTGGAGCTAAACCTTGTTTTCCTCACATCCCTATACATATTCTGAAGACATTCTTAGGGTTTTCCATATGTAGCATTCATTCGCACATTTCACCTTAACTTGTCAGCCCCTTAACCTCTGGACCATTGTGCAGTACATAGCCAACCAACTTTAATGAACTTTCCTTAAATTAACAAAACACTGCTCATATATACATATATCCCATAAGGCATTCATTTGCAAAATGAAAATTTTAATGTAATTGAAATATTCTCAAACACAATAACATAAATAGTGTGGAGATTTCTACTGAAAGAAAATTTACTTGCTAGGTTTTTATCCATTGTTCTTATAAATTATTATCCCTAGATTAATTATAAATAAATATATACATAATATATAATGTATATGTCATTCAACATTCAGTTTGTAATAGATTAATCCAACAGTACTTATTTTAACATGAAGAGATATCATTAATCATTTCACTTATATTGTGTGAAAAGAAATCAAATTGATAGAAAAAATTATTTTATAGCCAGGGGCTGGTGGCTCATGCCTGTAATCCTAGTTACTCATGAGGTTTAGATCTGAGGATCCTGGTTGATAGGATCTTGCTCAGGCAAGAAAATCTGTGAAATTCTTTTGTTTTTTAATTGTCAGGATAATGAGCCTACGAAATTCTTATCTCAAATTAACTAAAAACCCAAAAGTGGAGTTGTGACTCAAGTGGTAGGGCACTAGATTTGAACACAAAAGTTCAACAACAGCATGCAGTTCAAGGCCTAGGACCAACACAAATATATATGTATTTATCTCAATATAAACTCAATTTTAATCATTTCTCATATTTTTCAGGAAAGAAGAGTTTCTGTTGCATTTTCAAAAGGTCATCTATTATTCTGCTGCATTTGTAATATATAGAATATTATCAATGCTCTTATGACATTGAAAGTCTTATCATTAATGCACTTAATACATCTCATAAGTACTATTTGTATGGTGATGAGTGTGACTCCTTTTTTCAATAATAAATTATTTTGAACATGTGCTTGATTTTCTAATCTAGTTTTTTAGTTTATTTAGTTTTTGTCCTCACTTCCCTCCCCCCACCCCTTCCCTTAATCTTTTCTCCTCTGCTATTTCAAATAAACACATATATATATATACACACACATACATATATATATAATATGCCAGCTAACAAAGTCAGATACTGTAACAATATGAGATTAACCAAAGGGCAACACAAGAGAAGAGAAAAAAAAACATAATACATTAAGAACAACAGTCACTCATAATTAAGCTCTTGTTTCCATGTCCTTGAGGTCCATTAATTTGGCCTCATCCTATATGGCCTTATGTAGTCAGAGTTTGATCTATTGTAATCCTCTGCTAGAAGAGTGCTAGGTTTGTACTAGATTTAACAGTGAATAAATTTCATGTTAATATTTCAAAACTACCATTTGGTTCTACTTTCATTATGTTCTCCTCATCAAGTCAACTGTAAAACCTTTCCAGTCAAAATTAATAATGAATTATAATATACATTCTTTTTTCTTTAATTTTTATGATAATTAACAGAGAGGTTACAGTTATGTTCGCCAGATAGAAGGAACATTACGTCACACATATTCATACCACTTCTCATATTTTTGTCCCCATTTCCCTCTCCCTACCTCCTCTCCTCATCTTGTTTCCCCCTTCTCTTTTTTTATTTCAAATAAACAAATAAACGTATATACAATATACCAGATTACAAGGTAAAATACTGTAACAATTTGAGAATAACCAAGGGACAACAAAAGGAATGAGAAATAACATAGTACATTAAGGACAACATTCCCTCGTTATATAGCCCTTTGTTTCCATATACTAGAAGTCCTTGCATTTAGCCTCATCCTATATGTCCTTATGGATCTAGGTTTTGCCCTATTTTAAATATGTTGGGTAGAATCTCTAAAGGTGAATAAATGAATATTACTTGGCAGGCTTTCGCAAAGATCATTGCTGAGTTAGACATGAAACTTTTCATTCGCTAACTCACTTTCATTTTCTAAAATAATTTTTTTAAGAGTTCTCTGAATTCTGTTATCATTTGAAATGTGGTCGTTGGTTTCTTTTCCACTAGCAAAGTAAATGGTAAATACAGTTTTGAATTTTAAATAAGCTTCTAAGACTAGTTTACTACGTACAAATAGATGAATTAGTGTACTACTTTACAAAGTTACTTGTTTTGTTGAGAATCTCCTAGAAGACTTCCAGATTTTATATGTTAGAAGACTTTTTGTTAGGTCTCACTAATATGCAACCATAAGTCATATCAAATTATTTTTTAATTTAAGATTATATAGGCAAATATACATATATATATTTATACACACACCACACACACACACACACACACACACACACACACACACACACACACACATATCCTTGGTGGTGTAGTGGTGGTGGAGCTTGAACTATAGGTCTGATCACTCTCCCTTAGCTCTTTTGCTCAAAGATAGTGCTCTACCATTTTGAGCCACAGAGCCACTTCTGGTTTTCTGGTGGTTAATTAGAGATAATGGGCTCTCAGGCTTTCCTGCCCAGGCTGGCTTTGAACCATAATCCTTAGATTTCAACCTCCTGAGTAGCTTAAATACATATTTTTGGTAGAAGCTTAAAATTATGTTTGTGAAAATATGAATATCAAAAATTTAAAAATAAAACAGTTCTTATTTTGAATAGTCATTTAATGAATATTTTGAAATAAAATTGGGTGGGGGGAGGGTAATGGGTATCAAGACATGTGAAAGGGTATCAATGTATGTGAATTAATGCACCTTCTATTTGGCAAATATCATGTAACCCTTTTATTAATTACAATAAAAATATATCAAAAATAAAAAAATATGGTTCAAGAAGATAAACTTATTTACAATACACATATATCCTATTTTTGTCCAAATAATATGAATATCTAGCAAATAAAAATATCTTCATATAATCTTGAACTGCTGTTAAATTTGCCTCCTTTATTAAGTCTACATGCAATAACATTTTTCTTTTGGCTTAAACTCATGGACACTTAATTTCCTGACATTTGCTGGCAGAGAAATATGCAAAATGTTTCATCATTAATTATAAAAGCTTCCTAAGAGCTGAGCTTTATTTTGGTATTTCTTTGAAGAACTTAAAAATGCCATCTTTGGACTCAGGATGGACTATTTTCTTTGAATGAAAAGATTCAAAGGTTACTTCTCATTTTTGAAATGCCAAAGCTACTTACCAGCAGCAAACTATCTCTGTGAGTTGCCTGGACTCATTAAGAATATTGGCCTTTTAAATAAAAGTAGTCGTGGAGAGAAGTCTCCTCTTTTCAGTGCCCAGACCAGTAAATCATATACATCTTGATCTGAATTCTTCAAGCAGGATTTTACAATGGCTGATAATAGTTCAGTTTTCCCTTCCAGGTTTCTTTAAGCTACACAAATCTCAACATTTAGCAGCTGGTTTTTACCTTCTGATGAAAAAAAATTTTTTAAAATATTCTTATTATGAGGCTTGTTGTAAAGACCTACTTTATTATCATGTACCACAGTTTCATTGGCAGGAAAGTTAAAATATTTGCTACACAGGAAAGCACAATGTATTGCTATTGTGCTGATATTGGTATTAATACTTTTTCATTTTTCCCCTCATGTTGGTAGGGTAGAGAGAATCTGCTATTTATTATATCTGTTCTTTACAGACCACGGTGTGGAGCAGTAGACATGCCTGGAAATACTGTAAAATGAATAATTGTCTCTGTTTTGAGACACATATGAGGAAACTTATTAATGAATTAAATACTCAAGACATGCTTATGTTCGTCTCTTGCTCCCTAGATTTATCAGTCTTGCATGGATTGAGTACCTCACTAGTTTTATTTTTCTATACAAATGTTTATAGTCTTTCTCATACTGAAATCTATTCCTTCATAGGCCATCCAGAAAAAAAAGGTCCCTGTTTATTTTGTTCTCAGTTGTTGGCAGCTACTCAAGTGCACAGAATTAAGTCAAGGTTAAATAAATAAATGGATATTGCAAATAATTCTTTCCCAGAGCCAATTCATTTAGAGTCTCATTTTTAAATGTAATTAAAATTTATTAAAAAGCTTAGGCCTTAATTCTAGATCATCAGGAGGCTGAGGTCTGAAGATCACAATTTAAAGCCAGCCTGGGCAGGAAAATTTGATACTTTTCTCTCCAATTAATTACCAGAAAACTGGATGTAGAGAGGTAGCTCAATTGGTAGAGCATAAGCCTTGAACAAAAAAGCTCCAGAATCAACAACAAAAAAGAAAAGATGGAATTCTATGCTGCTGTCAGAAAGAATGACATCTCCCCATTTGTAAGGAAATGGAAAGACTTAGAAAAAAATCATATTAAGTGAAGTAAGCCAGACTCTAAGGAACATAGGCTCAATGGTTTCCCTCATTTGCCATAATCAGTAGAAATCTTGGAATCTTCTAGCAGAGATTTGCAATAGAGCAAAACCTAGATACATAAGGCCATACAGTATGACGCTGAATGAAAGGACCTCTAGGATATAGAAAAAAAAGCCATATAATGAGTGATTGTTTTCCTTAATGTACTATGTTATCTCTCATCTCTTTTAGTGTCCCTTGGTTATCTCATATTGTTACAGTATTTCATTTGTTATCTGATATATTGTATATATGCGTATTTGGTTATTTGAAATTGGATAGGAAGTGGGGAAAACAAGATGAGGGTGGGGGGGGGGGGAGGGAAATGGGGACCAAGACATGAGAAAGGGTATCAATGTATGTGAAGCAATGCACCTTCCATCTGGCAAATGTAATGTAACCCTTCTATTAATTACAATAAAATATATATGGGAAAAAAGTAAAACCTAGATTTGGAATACTGTTATTATGGACTGTTGTGTCATAACAAATACTCTATTTTCAAAAAAAAAGAAAAGAAAAAGCCCTATCTACATACCAAATACAAGCATTGGTATATGCATTGGAGTAAAGCTGTATTTTGCATAAAATTTTCTTGATATTATTCTTTGCCCTCCCTCCCTTCTTCCATCCTTCTTTCTTTCCTTCCTTCCTTCCTTCATTTCTTCTGCTTAACCAGACAGAAACCTTCAAGTTGAAAAACACTTTGAGGTTATTTTGTAACCCATGGTTCTCCTTCTTTGTTCTTTTTTTCTTCCTTTTTGTCCCCTTTTCTAACTGCATTAAAATGCAGTGATATGTATTATTCATTAAGCTCAGAGATACATTCAGGATAATCTTAAACATTCTCTTCAGTCAGAATAGAATGTTATATTCTCAATGGATTTTATAGTTTTCAATTTTCCTTCCCAAGTCCTAAGTGGTCTTCATTTCTCAGAGTTTAATGCATTTCAATGTATGCCATCTGTAACTCCGTTTCTCCTTCTTCAAAATTGCTGAAGTCTACTTAAATTCCAATATATTTGCAACTGCTGGAGATTTTTCATCAATTTTTCTTTCATTTGAAGCTCATAATTTCAACACTGAAAGGAAAATATGCTACAACCAAAAAGTTTTGTGAGTTTTGCCACTCTTACAATCATCCAGAGTCAATAGTTCTTTTACTACTATTTTAGTTTAAACCAATATGGGGCAGAGTATGGTCTGTACAGAGTACAGGAAAATATTTCTAAGTTTTAAGTATCCAAGTAAGTTTTTAATATAGAAAAATTTTCAAATTCTACTTTTGAGTTTAATTAGCAGGATTTTTAAAATTAAAAATTGAAGAATGGATAAAACTTAAAGATTTAAGATTTTTAATATAATCACTTTATAAAAAGTAAAATAAAATTTAACCCATGTCAAAGAACTCTTTTCCAATAAATCTTAATGTGTGTTAAAATTTTATGTAACTTGAAATTGCTTTCACAAACCTGCTAAAGCATATTTTTTCTAGCTTTCTTTCTTTTTTGCTAACTCCTCTGCTAACTCCTCTGCTAAGCTACATTTAATGAAAACACATATTAAGGAGTATTTTACTAAATATTTCCATAAAAGTGCTACAGATGATTTTTTTATTTTGTTTGTATGCCAGGGCTAGAGCTTGAACTCAGGGCCTGGGAACTATACTTGAGCTAATTCAAAGCTGACATTCTTCCACTTGAGCCACAGCTCCACTCTTGGTAAGTAGAAAAAGTCTCACCAACATTCTTGTCATGGTTGGTTTTCATCCACAACCCTCAATCTTCAAATCCCAGCCTTGTTATTAGCTGAAATTTCAGACATGAGACACCCACTCCTGGTTACAGTCATTTTTATATTTGTTGTTTTGGTTTGTTTTAAGTTTCATAGAATTTATTTCTTTTAGTTGAGGTAAATGAAAGGATTTCCAGGTAAATGGCAATGTAAAAAGGAATTTATTTATTTTTTTAATTGACAGTATTGAAGAAGAGATTGAGGCACCTTGGAATCTGTGTTCCTCTAAAAGAATCTTCATGCCCGAAGTAATACTATTGTATGCCAGCCAAGATCTTATATACAGACTGTTGAAACAAATTTAACAGCAACTTTCCTGTGGAAAAATGATCCTGGCATTGTTTAGATGGCCGACCTTCTAAACGACTTTCAGTTAAATTAGGCATCTACAGATAACAGATGGCTTTAGTTTTCACCTAACATTAAGTTTGGCTACAGCACAAATCACATGTTTCAAATCCCAATCTTTTAAACAAATATCTAATTTGACATGCTGAAATACCTATCCTGGCTGGGAGTCAAACTTCTTGATGAAGAACCCTTAATTGATGCTCAGCACCCCAAACCCCATGAAGAAGACCTGTTGCCTCTTGGAACAACAAATATCTTGCTATGAGGACTTTGAACTATTGAGGATATGCAAGCAGTTTCACTGTCCTCTCAGCAGACTCCACTGCTATCTGTATTTCCTGTATGGCAATAAATAATGCTAGGACAAACGATATCCATACATAGAATAAAACTAGATCCTAATAACAAAGGACAATTAAAACTCATTAAATGTTGAATCTTTGAAACTACTAGATAGTAGAGTAGGAAAGTGTGTATGTAAAATATATATAAATATATAGTTAAATTTATTTTATTTTTAATGTTGTTTATTTTTTATTTTCATTATTTTTATTTCTTTTTTATTCTGTTTAATTTATTTTTATTTTTATTTATATATTATGTATAAATACTCACAGATGTACTTATATCTGTGTGTATACATATATGTATATATACATATATTTGGTCAAAGATAGGAAACAAAAGCAGAAATAGGAAGAAGGGATTACATCAAATCAGATTATCTGTTCTGAGGAGGGAGAAACCAGATCAGTATAAAGATGGAGTACAGAATGGAAAATGCATATTTTGTCATTAACTATTTTATAAATGAGTTGCCATGCAACAAAGCAGTTTATGAATACATTATGTTTTGTTCAGTGTCAACCATTTCAAAATTCTCATCAATCCCTCCCAACCAACCCTTTCTCTCATTTTTTTTATTTTCTAAGAAAGACATTGGATTCTTTTTCTTTCCATATATTTCTTCTTCTTCTTCTTCTTCTTCTTCTTCTTCTTCTTCTTCTTCTTCTTCTTCTTCTTCTTCTTCTTCTTCTTCTTCCTCTTCCTCTTCTTCTTCTTCTTTTTGTTGCCAGTCCTGGACTTGGGCTCAGGGCCTGAGCACTATCCCTGGATTTTTCTCAAGGCTAGATAGAACTCTACCACTTGAGCCTCAGCATCAGTTCCAGCTTTTTTCTATGTATGTGGTACTGAGGAATCAAACCCGGGTCTACATGCATGGTAGGCAAGCACTATACAACTAGGTCAAACTCCCTGCCCATATTTTTTTTGGCCAGTTGTGGGGCTTGAACTCAGGGCCTGAGCACTGTTCTTGGACATTTCTCAAGGCTAAAGCTCTACCACTTGAGCCACAGCACCACTTTCAGCTTTTTTTTTTCTATGTATGTGGTACCAAGGAATTGAATCTGGGTCTTTGTGCATGCTAGGCAAGCACTCTTCCACTAGGCCAAACTCCCGGACCAACGGCCCATATTTTTTGAATGTTTATTATTGTAAGAGTAATGTAAAGAGGGGCTAAAATTACAAAAGTCAGATGAAGAGTGGATTTCTTCTTGACCAAATCAAAGTAACTATGTTCAGCTTATCATATAAAATAATATCTATTAAAATGCTCATTTACACTGGATTTTTGTCTATATGATTACATCTCCCTCATCTTTTACTTGTAATTCATCTACGCTTTCCCTTTGACTCACCCAATCCTTTGAAGTGTTCCTTTCAAGTGAATCCTGATGTTAATTTGGAGAAAATTTTGATTTTCTTTTCTAAGCAATTACACTATTTGAATTCTCACTGTGAAAATAGCAATCTTCCCAAGGACTATCTACAAATTCAATGCAATCCCCATCAATAACCCAATGTCATTCTTTAAGGAAACAGAAGAGTCAATCCAAAATTTCATATAGAATAATAAAAGACTCATATAGCAAAAACAATTCTTAGCAGAAAGAACAGCGCAGGAGGAATTTCAATACCAAACTTTAGACTCTATTACAGAGCTATAGTGACCATACATCTTGGTACTGGCACAAAAACAGGCATGAGGACCAATGGAATAGAATTGAAGACCCAGAAACCAACCCACAGACCTATGCACACCTATTCTTTGATGAGGGAGCCAAAAAAGTAGAATGGAAGAAAGACAGCCTCTTCAACAAGTTGTGCTGGCAGAACTGGTTAAGCACCTGCAGAAAACTAAAGTTGGATCCTTCTTTGTCACCCTGCACTAGGAATAGGAAATACACTAGGTCTCCTTGGCCCCGGTTGAAACTTTCTTATTAAATACCCAGAAACACAACAAATCAAAGAATGTTTGGATAAGTTGGACTGCATTAAACTGCAGAGCTTCTATATGGCAAAGGACATACCTAGAAAGCTAAACAGAAAGCCAACAGAATGAGAAAAGGTCTTCACTAAGCATGCAACAGACAAAGGCCTCATATCTAAAATATATCAACAGCTCAAAAATTGAATCACTCTAAAACTAATCTCCAAAGAAACAAACATCCCATTAAAAGATGGGCCATTTTTGATGCCTTGCATCTCTTGTTTTAGATCATGTATGGATTTCTTTACTCCTTGATTTCTATTTGAGTGGTTAGTTCAGCAGCTTTAATCCCTTTGGACATTTGTTGGAGTTCAGTCACCTTTTTGTTTGTGGATTCTATGAATTCGTCCATTTTTCTTTGAAAAACCTTTATTATGGCCTCTTTTATGGCTTCCCCTTTTTCACATATCACCTTGTTTATGGTTTCCTCTTGTTTAGCTGAGGCTTCCTACATTATCTCTTTCTTTATGTTTTCACATTTTTCATTAATGATGTTTATCAAGTGCATTTGTATAGTACTTGGAAGGCTCTCCTCTAGACTTGCCACTGACTGCTCCATTGCCTGTTTATGTTGGGTGAGAGATGCTATTCCTTGATTTGACATTTTTCTTGAGTTTCTTGTTCTGCCCATTTGAGGATGGGAGCAAGATTAATACTAAACAAGATTGAAATTTTTCAGATATAACCAACCTAGACCTTTTTAGTTGGCTGACAATAGATATTAGTTCTTTTAGATTGGTAATAACACTCTCTCTTTCTGTTGGTGGGAGTGCAAACTCTTTCAACCACTATGGAAAGCAGTATGGCAATTCCTCAAGAGACTAAACATAGAGCTCCCCTATGACCCAGGAATTCCAGTACTTGGCATTTACCCAATCATCCAGAAACAAAGACATACTAAATCCACCAGCACAACAATGTTCCTTTCA